>NC_059328.1:143727862-144051271 GCF_018350155.1 Leopardus geoffroyi
TAAGTAAATAAACTTAAAAAAACAGGATTCTTTCATGGAGTACAAGAGAAGACCAAGCCTATTAAATCATTATGAACCCAAGTAACTTTGAGATTGGAATGACCCCATAAAAGTTTATAAAAGAACTACCCTAACATACCAGTCCTTGTCAACCTTCACCTCGTCTATTCTTCCTCCCTCCGTAGTCACTGACAGCAAAGAGAAGTAGATAAACATGAATTTGCTTTGTAAAAAGCATAAACTATTGAGTTGCCATAACTCAATAGAGGTTTCCAAAATTGCATTTATCATTGTTACAAGTGTGCATATTGTTGGGGATTTAAAAAAAATTCTTTATCAGATCATGATTCTATTTCTTATTAAATCCATTAAAGGATCTCAAACAATAAGAACTTAGTAATTCCTTTCAACATCTTTGACAACCAAAAACAAATCTGAAATACCGGAATGACAGTCAAAAACAAAATTTGTTTCCATTTTTTTTTTAATAGCACCTTTCATAATACTGAGAATGCTCTTGGCTAGAGATTCCATATAATCTTATTCTGGGTAAAGTCTATAGTTCAGTTTTGTCACTATTTTTACAGGTGAGAAGGGTTGTGTGTGACTAATTTAAGTCTAAATGATTTAAAAATAGAGAAATTTACCCAGTGTGAGAGGAGCGGTTTTTAGAGAGCTAACAGGATGGGAAAATGTGATTTTAAAGCAACATCACTAGACATGGGAATAGTTGCCTACCCAGATTGCCAACATGAATAATTCTCAGCTTGATTTGGGTGTAGTTTAGGTAAACTTTCTCACAATTCATGTGGATCGCAGAGGAAAAAGAAAGTAATTTTAGTAGACTTTCCTAAGAACTTTTAAATCACAATAGATCACACTAATACTATCCTTTTCTCTGAAATTGGACCTGTGTCTCCTTCTTTCCCTTCTGACTATAAGGGTGGTTGCTAAAATACTTACAAAGTTCTGATCAAACATAAATGCCCCTGTGTTATATGTCTCTGGGAGTTGACTGTTACGTTGTGAGACATCTAATCCTTATGAATTGTGAGACGGTGGTAATTTACATAAAACATTTTTCTAATACCTGTTTAAAGGTTATATTGGGTAATGGGGATATGAATTTGCAACCTACCCCACCCCCAAACCTAATGCCTGTCCGGCTTACAGCATTATTGAGGAATGACATTTCTCCCCTATTCCTAATGTGTCCTTTCATTTGGAGGGGCAGGGTGTAACATTCCTAGCCTCTCTCTGCCTCTTTGCTGACACATTCCCAGGGTAACTGAACAATGTCTGATTAGTGACTTTGGCTAAAGTAAACTGGGCATGCTTGGATCCACTCTTTTCTTTAATCCTCTTGGAAACCAGCTGCCTATAGGGAATATGTGCTCTGCTCCTCACCAGTGAAGTTTCTACCCTTCATTGGCTGAATGTGGAGGGAGAGCCCTGTCTGCCCAGCAGTGCCGATGACTGGGTAGATTAGTCTAATTCTGGATTCATTATTAGAACTCTTCCACTGATCTAAGCCACATCTACCTATTCAGCTATTTTTGTAATAAGTGACATTTTTTGCTCTCAAGATCTTTTATTTCTTAATTCCATATTCAAGTGGGAAGGAATATCTTAATTAGCCCTTATCAAATACCAAAGATATGTACAAATTCTGACTACTGTTATCCTTCTGTTCCCAGGCTAATGTTTTGAGGGATGAGGAAAGCCCAGCATCCCCCTACTTCTTTGTCTTCTTACGCCTCCTAGGCTAATGTTTGCTTAGAGAATAAATCAGCGCCAGCACTTAGAAAATGAAAAAGGGTATTGAACTAGGCTTATGTTTATGCTCTTAATTATAGACACATATTGATACCCTTATTTGAAGTGTTAATTTCCCGTCTTTAAAAAAAATTATTTTTGAGAGAGAGAATGAGAACGAGCAGGGGCGGGGGGCAGAGAGAGAGAGGGAGACAGAAGTTCCAAAGTGGGCTTTGCATTAGCAGCAGAGAGCCTGATGCGGGGCTCAAACTCACAAACTGTGAGATCATGACCTGAGCTGAAGTCAGATAATTGACTGAGTCACCCAGGCACCCCTAATTTTCCTTCTTTTTTTTTAATTTTTATTTTTTTAATGTTTATTTATTTCTGAGAAAGAGAGAGAGAGAGAGAGAGAGAGAGAGAGAGAGAACACTAGTGGGGGAGGGGCAGAGAGAGAGACACACACACAGTATCTGAAGCAGGCTCCAGGTTCTGAGCTGTCAGCACAGAGCCCGATACAGGGCTCAAACTCACAAACTGTGAGATAGTGACCTGAGCCAAGATCAGATGCTTAACCGACTGAGCCGTCCCCCTTGTTTCCCTTCTCAAAGACAAACATCCACTATCTGTTCAATAAAGTTGTATGTAGAATGGAAGTTTGTAAATGTGCTGTTTACTGCTAGGTGTTTTTGGCGGTGGTTTAGCTTTAATCTATGTAAGACAGCATGGGGGAAAATATATATAGAGAACAACTTGTCAAAATCAAAGAGCTTGTTCTCTCATATATGTTCCAATCAGATGATCTGCAATTAGAAAGAAGAGACAGAGGAGCACCTGGGTGGCTCAGTCAGTTAAGCGTCTGACTTCGGCTCAGGTCATGATCTCACAGTTCGTGAGTTTGAGCCTCACATTGGGCTCTGGGCTGACAGCTCAGAGCCTGGAGCCTGCTTCGGATTCTGCGTCTCCCTCTCTCTCTGCCCCTCCCCTGCTCATGCTCTGTCTCTCTGTCTCTCAAAAAATAAATAAACATTAGAAAAATAAAACTAAAAGAAAAAAGAGAGAAGAGACAGGAATGAGAGATACTTCACTAAAATACAGGTTCAGTCAGTTCAAAATCCATTTAAGGAATGCCAGAGTAGAAAGGAAGAGAGATTTTTGAGAATCATGTTATATGTATATCCCCACTTTGATGAGTCCAATTATGAATTTCTAAAAATGTTCGTTTATGTATTTTAAGAAGCTATTTGTTGAGGACTTTAGCGTCCCTTTTTGTTCTGGCAAGAATCATAGATGCTTGGTTCATATGATTTTGAGTTTGACACCTCACCTTTTTCTGAAAGAGTAAAGGACAGAGATTAAGAGTATCTTCTGCTCATCTGGGCAGGAAGACAGATCCTAACTCTTTGTACTCTGGAGGTGTTGACTTCGATGTTTCTATTTCTTCATGCTGGATTCCACATTGCAAGCGTCAATAGTATTGCAAAACCTTAGCAAAAGAGCCTAAATGTTTTTTGTTTTTCCTGTAAGCAGTGGGTTGTTAAAATTTTATGGCTCAAATGCATCAAGTAATAACATTCCTTAATCTTGTACTGCAGGGTTCTGACAAATTTTACAGAAGCACATGTGAAATATTGATGTTGTTATAGGCAAAACTGAGTCCTATGAACTCAGAAGTATCTGCGATACTCTGGATACTGATGGAATTTTGAAGATAGATGCTAATGCAATATTTAGCATTGTTCCTTGGGTAATCATGCTTCTTTTAAAAGACATGTACGTTGAGTGAAGCAAAATATATTGTACGTATATCTAGTCTCATATACCATTCAAAGCAAATCACTCCTGCTCCCCAGATCTTAAAATGATCTAGATCATTGTTAGACATCTCATTTTATATTAGGAAAAAACTGAGAAATGTGACTTGCCTAAATTTGTTAGTGGCCAATCCAGGGTTATAAACTTACAATTCTGATTGAATCTTGTGTGCTTTTCATTATATCACATTAAATAGAAAGAAAAGGTATAGTTTTGGACATAGTTTTGGCCCAGGATAAGAGGTTCTTTCCAAAGCTTTCCTTTACTACTTTTTGTATTTATCTCAAGTCAAGACAGTAATGGGATGGCTATTTAGATTCACTATTTAGATAGTGAAATAGCACTTGTCTATTGACAAAAATTGAAGTAGACGGTTCTTGCCTTGCCACTTCTCTTAATTTTTCATCTATTCCTAACACTTAGCCCTAGCGAGTCATTTTGTGGACATGATTCCAGGGCTTAAGCATGAAAAATAATGGGCTAGATTCTCTGTATTGTTATCCTGGTTCTGCCACTGATGTGAGCAACAATCAAGAATAGGTTGCTTAACATCTTACAACCTCAGCTTTTTCCTCTAATAAATGAAGATGACAATTGTAACATTGTCAAGATCAAATGAACTAACTCACAGGGCTATTTCAAGGGGGTAGGATTGGCCTAGATCATATCTGTGTCAAAAAGAGATACCACAGGAATTCCAGGTTCATTGATTCTTCATTATGTGAGACTGTTTAGTTCACTGGCTCATACTTGCTAAATGCCAGTAATGACCTCAGTAATTATTACAACTCAAAATGCTCCCATAATTACAAAATGGACATGTTTGAGAACCACCAAACTATATAATTTTTAGCTTATAGTTTGATCTATATTAAATAACTACTCATAAATATCTCTTCTCTTCCCCCTCCTCCTCCTTATTCCTCTTCTTCTTCCCAGTAACTTACACAAGAAACTATTTGGAATCCTTTACATCTTCTCCAAGGAGAAACTCTTGCTATGGACTTGAGCAAGCTCTCTTGTGCTATGAGCTGTTTCTAAGGGGTAGGATTGATAAAGATCAGAACCAGTGGCCCATTTAAGCCTGTTATCCAAATAGTTTGGTTTGTTTAATGATTAGATCTGATGATCTAGTTTCCTGATTCTAGGTTCATCCACTGGGGGGAATGAGATAACATAAGGATTCTATGATTGCTAGAGAGACCTTCTTGGGCAAATCTAGACTACATGCTTGTCTTATTTTCTTTTAATCCCATCTCTGCCATCTGAGCCAGCCCAGAGCTTTATCTCAACCATTTAGTTTGAGGCTTTCTTTACTAGGCTGTCTCCCAGGCTACATTGCTTCTGTCTCTCTATTCCTGCATCAAACTGCCACGTGGGCTAATTCTGTGGGCAGCACCTGAAGGTTACCTTGCCCCAATCTGAGCTTTTAGAGATGATGCATGTCCTGCCCCACCAAAAATGCTAAGATTTGCTAAAATTGGATTATGATTCTACATTTCTGTATGACCTTATATTTTATTGGTCTGCTTGTTCCTGGGGCTATGACTTCATAGCTTTTTTTTTTTTTTTCTCTCTCCCTGTGGAGGTTCTTTCCTATCCTTCTGAGCAGCCAGCCCCATGGTTTTACTCCCCACTAGCCTTAACTCTTGGACTGGGACCTTCTGCCATGACTAGAGAAGAAGTTAATTCTCCTACTCATCAGCAGTCTGATGAAAAGATTGAAGAGTTTGAGGTAGAAACTATTGACTAAAATAATTATCCTTTCATCCTCAATCAATCTGAAGTTGACTTCAAAGAGCTAGTAATAGCTTTGGATCTCAGTGTGCAAAAAAAGGTGAACACATCTGAGAACTGCCACCAGTGAGAATTTGATATTAAGATTGCTTTTGACAACTCAATATGGGAAAGAGATAACAATTGAAATGACAGGCTAATGGGAACCTACAACCTACCTGGAGGTATAAAGTTATCTTTTTTCTTAGTTTTTTCTAGGATGTAGGTCAGACATGGGAAGCTATTTCTATACTATCTTTTGGCTGTAATTTGTTTGGCAATGAATATAACTGGCATGGTAAAAACTGCCTTTACCAATGAATTTCAACATTGATCACTAGTAAACATTCTTCTCCTCCTTTACTTCTTCCTTCTTCTTATTTTGCAAAGCAGTATAGCGTAGAAGTTAAGAATTGGACTTACAGTTGGACAGACCTGAGTTTAAATCTAATTTCAGACAAATACAAACTATGTGACTTTTGGCAAACTACTTCTTTGAGCCTTAGTTTCTTCATCTACGAAGTATGGACGATAATACCTACCTCATGGGGTGGTCGTGGCAGTTAAATGAAATAACCTGTATAAAATGCTAAGCAGAATGCTTCATAGTGAGTACTTCAGGATAAGAAAGCTGTTACTGTTTAATATTTCCAAAAAGCTGTTCAAATGCTATCTTAAACCTCTATAAAAAATGAAGTGGTCCTTATGCTTTGGACTGTACCTCTGTCATCTTTCTCTGCCTTTACACTTTTGTCTGTTCCACATTCCAAATGAATGTGGAAATTTTTTATAAGCAAGTTACCTTCACTGACTTACTCCTTCTTTCCTGGGTAAAGGTGAAATACAAGATCAAAAAAATCTGTTTATGATCCTGAAATGCAATAAAACAATGCCACTGAGAAGAAACATGCTTGTAAGGTACACTAGCATATATTGTCATCAAGCTAACTCATGCTTTCTATTAATGCAAAACCATTTAAGATTCTCTCCTATTCTGATTTGATTTTGGTGATCATACTTGAAGCTTTCATCAAAGTGAAATGTAAGTGACATTTGATTATTGTCAGTATTCCTTTTGATGAACAAAAGGGGGATTAAAAATCTATGTAGATTCAGCAATTGTTCATGATGTGTTCAAGACCATAAGCTCTGTAAGGTTGAGAATCATGCTTGTGTCCTCTTGCTTTCCACTGTGTCTTTACTATATATCATCATGCCTAATACTTAGTAGGTACTAAAAAAAGTTGCCTACTTTGTATATAATAATATAAATCATTGGTCTATAATTATGCATTTATAAAAGGAGTTGGTGAAAAATCTAAGGGTAAGATGACATTCAGCAAAGGTTTCTGTCAGATTTAGCTAATAAGCCTCCTTTTTATGTGAACCAATTAAACTTAGGTCATTTCTCTGCCTTAAGGGAACACTGTTCATTCATGATCAATCTGTGTGACCGTTTTCCAAAGGGTATTTTATTTTTAATGAAAAATTGGCCCGTGGTATATTTGAGACTTGTTCATTAACATTTTAGCTGTGTTATCTGAAATGTTGATGTATGGTTAAATTAAGGTTGTGGTTGTAGGGGATAAACTAAAAACTACCAGCATATTACATTATATATAAAGGACAAGGAGATTTAAATTAGTTATAAACCAATTTAAATTGGGTTGCCTTGAAATCCTTAATGATGATTGTGCAAATGACTCAAGGTAAATATATTTTTAAAAAGCTTCAGCATCTATTTAACTTTGTCAAAATTAATTTCTTTGGGAGGTCTTGTTGAAGTTTTCTATTAAAAATCTAAAAGAATAGTGAAATACTAAGATTTTATAACAAAGTAATGACATTGATTTTTTTTCTCCTTTTAATGAACAGACTAGGACATATAATTTGATGTATATTTCCCTCAAAGTGGTCATTGATTCTAAGAATATAGTCATGTTTAGATTTTGTATTTAGGATTTGCTTATGGCAAAAGGAAAATAGAAGAAAACTATTATTATTTTATGATTATGTTTTACTTTCTAACTTGTTTATTTAATCACTTGGTTGCAAATGATATTTAGGTGATCATAAAAATAAAATCCAATTTTAAAGAATGATAATTTCTTTCACTAAGTACATCGAATAAGAGTGGTAGGCTTTGCTTATCCTTAAAAATTTCTAATGTTTTAAGAGATTGCACCATCATTGGGGAAAAAATGTCTAGCCTCTTGAATGACCACAACATAATGAAGGTGAAGAACACTTAGAGTTACATCCAGTTTTTAATTAAGAGAATTAACCTCTTTATTTTATTTTATTTTATTTTATTTTATTTTATTTTATTATCTTATTTTATTTTATTTATTTATTTATTTTTTTTTATTTATTTTGAGAGTGAGCATGTGAGCACAAGTAGGGGAGGGGTAGAGAAAGGAGAGAAAGAGAATACCAAGCAGACTCCCTGTTGTCAGTGCAGAGCCTGATGAAGGGCTGGAACTCAAGAACCATGAGATCATGACCCCATCTGAAACCAACAGTTGGAGGGTAAACTGGCTGAGCCACCCAGGTGCCCCCAGCCTTATTATTTCAGAGATCTAGTAGAGGATCACAGTTCAAGGCTTTAAACACAAGCCTCCTTTATTTATTTAAGTCTTTGTCAGTGGTACAACCTTGGGATAAATACATATATCTTGGAAATCAAATGATTACTTACAGATTAATTTCAGAACAAAATAATAATTATGGCTCATATATTTTTGAAACCAGATTTGACTTTCCCTGTCAGTTTTAGAGTGCATATATTGGAGTAGCATCATAAAATGGAATGGCCAGCTAGCTTTATTGTAAACATGAAAGAGAAAATGTTATACAGTGATTTCCATATGAGATTTATCCATTGAAGGTCTGGAAATGGAGATGTTATTCAGCTTAATAGATATACCATTTCATATTTATTTTGGTGCAATTGAGGCACCAGGGTGCACTGGAATTTTCTTCCAAATAGAGTATAATTTCTGGGTGAGATCATCTATTTGTATACTCCCATGCTGATGTCTTCCAAATCCAAAAGATAACCAAATAGAAACTTTTGTCTGAATTTCCTATAGGCTCCTCAGACTTACAGTGTCATTATCTAACCTTGTCATGGGCCCCTCACCCTTGGCTTACTAACTTGATTGTCTTCTTTATTTCCTATGCCTATTAATGCTATGGCCAGCCAAGTTTCAAGAGTAGGAAATCATAGTATCTTTCTTAAACCCGCCCTCTTCTCTACCCAGACCTATCCAATTAGTCACTGACTCCAAAACTTTCCTTCAACAGCCATTTGCTCTTCATCCCCCCTGCCCTAGACTTAGTTAACCTCAGACTTGGCCTATAGTCACAGTAGACTCTTTGACTGCTTGAGTCTAGTCAGTTCTTCCCATTGATGACTGAATTCTTTTTTTCTGAGAAACAAGCCTGAGATGTCACTTCTAGCAAAACATACTCTGGCTTCTTTTTTTTTTATAGAAGAAAAGTCAATATTCTTTATTTGGTAGACAAAGACCTTTATAACCTGGTCTTAACCTAACACTACTTCATGCATAACACCCTAAATTTCAGTCACACTGCAATTTCTCACTATTCCTCTAGTGTACTGTTCCAGGTCACAGGTCCTCTTCCTTACCTGGGCTGTTCTTTCCAGAGCCTCCATCACCCCTTCCAGTCCCCCAATGCCTGCTTCTCCTTTAACAAGGACTCCAAGGGTAAACTTTTCCCAGCTTCACCCAAGTGGTTGGTTGCTCCCTGTTCTGTGCTCTTATTGTCCTTACTATATGGTGATACAGTTATCTATTTAACTAGAATTTGTCCACCTATTTTAGTCTTTTTTACTAAGCTGTTGTGTTCATAGCGGGCTGTCATGTATCTTATTGATCTACATAGCTACAAGGTCAAGAACAGCCAGTGGCACTAAGGATCGATTGATGATCCTTGTTATTTCTTTTTTTTTTTTTTTTCCCACTCAACGTACACTTATATGGGACTCCGTATGAGCCAGACATTATTCTAGGTTATTTATACTAACTCATGAAAATTTTACCATAGCACTACCAAATACATAAAATTATGAGCCGTGTTATAGATGAGGGCATTGAAGCACTGAGAGGTTAAATAACTTGCTCAAGATGCACAGTTGGTAAGTGTCTGAGCACAGTATTGAACCCAGGCTTCAGACATGGGGTTCTTAACAACTATACCGTGTCTCAATGTAGGCCCCAACCAGAACTCCAGGTTAATTAGTTTTTGTGAAATCATTGCTTTTAGGAAAAAAAAGAAAAATATAAGGAAATTGAAGAGTTAGAATTTTATTTATAAAAAGGTAGTTTGAGAGTAGGAAACAATTATTTGTCTATTATGACTGGAACATGTCATAATAAATGCATTGTACATAAAAAATGATAAAGATGTCATATTTCTAGAGTTTATTCCTTATACATTTCCTATTTTCCTTGGAATAGTTTTTTCAGAGTCTACCTCTGAGAAAACTCAGCTAAGGCAATGATGTTTATAATTATTACATTGTTTGCAAAATATTGAATAAAAAAGCTTCAAATTTATTAATATATAAGGAAGAAAGAGTTAAAGCCCATTGGGGAATATTTTTACTGTCCTTTATTATAAACTCACCTCAGAGCCCTGCTCTGGGGCTCTGGCACTTTGCCCAGTGTACTGTTTTAATTCTACTTTAAGCAAGAAGACAAAACAACCTCAACACAAATAAGGAAACTGCCCAGCCTTGCTCTTCACGTGATAGATTCTTTCCAGTATAAGGGAAAATAAATCTTCCCCTCAGACGCCAAATGCAGGACTTAGCAATGAGAAAATTACCTTTAATCTACCTACCAAGGGTTGAAGTGAGTACCACTAGAAAACAATTTATTTGGGCCTGTCAAACTCATCTCTGCATGGATCATGGGGTCTTGAGTGAGATTTGTGTTCTGGTAAAAATTTTCCTACTTGGGATCCTTGGGCATCTGAGGACAAGATAATGGGGAATGTGACAGTTATTTTTAACGTTGTAAAAATCCTAATGGAATTCATATTTTTGCCTTCCCAAATCATTGTCTAGGATAACCAAATGGTTAAACATACTTGTTCTCAGTTGGAATCTTACTATCTAATATTTGTCTAAAGCTCTGACCAGAAGTTAGTTTTTACTTTTAATAAAAATAGAGATTAGTTATTTAATAAAAGTAATTTTGTAAATAACCATCTTAGAAAATTGGAATTAGGGCTGGGGGAGGAGTGGGAGTAAGTGGGTCCTTGGTCAAAAATTTGTATCACCAAGCACACAGCACAGGGCAGAGAGAAAGCTGCCTGTTAGTGTGAGTGAAGCCAAAAATAATATACCTGAGAAAAATAATTCAGACTCTAGTTTATTGCCTGACATGATAGTGTGTATTGTGATGAGCAAAAGGAATCTTGGAGCCACATAGAACATTTCAGTTCAATCCTACATATAAAAACTGAGTGCCTGTTAGTTTTGGTGCTGCTTTAGCTAGAAAGACCAGCAAAATACTGGGCCCCCTTAGGAGGAGGGAAGCATGAGGGCATGTTGGACACAAGCCCAGTGCATCTGGTCTTGGAAGAGATTCATTTGGGCTGCTTGCCTCCAGGAAGACCTCACAAACCTATAGGATGCTGGATCTACCTGACACTTGTAGATTTACTGTCACACACTATAACCAGATAGTGTGCAACTAATTTAAAAATATGCTTTTTCCTTTTTTCTGATTTCAAAAACAATTACTCTGTCGAAGTTGAAAACAAAACAAAAACCAAACTCAGATAAGGTAGAAACTAATGCTTCCATCCAGTGAGTGTTAGAAAAAGAAAAAAAAAAGAAGTCATTTGTAATGTTACCTCATTTTCTCAACCATGATTTCATTTTGGTCAGTGTTAGTCCATTCTTTCCCCCTATAATATATTATTAGTTTTATGTATTTTTAATCATGGCATGCATGTAGTTTTGTACCTTAATTTTTCACATTAAATGCAATTTTCCAAATTACGACATAGTCTTCGTTACATGCCGGTGGGGTATTTCACTCAGTAGATAAAAAATTTTTTCTACTGTTAGATATTTATTGTTTCTATTTTATTAATGCTGTCATGAAGAGTTTTATGTTTATAATTTATTTGAATATTTTAAATCATTTCCTTAAGTTATAGTTCCTCCAGAATATGAAGTACAGACTATATTTGTTGTTCAGTGTTGTATCCCCAGTGCTAAGCTCAATGTCTGGCATATGGTATGTATTCGATAAATTTTTGTTAAATAAATGATGAATGAAGAGGAATTACTAGATTAAATAGCATGAATACATTTTTATATCATTTTTAGTTCTAATAGTATAATATTAAACTGCTTAGATGCTTTTGCAAATGTTACTCGATTTAATTATAAGAAAAACTTAGTGAGATAGCTGAAGACTCAGATGCTGAGGGACTGAACTACAGTCATATGGCTGGTGTGGAGCCAGTATTCAGACTTAGGTCCTTTGATGCTAACCTCAGTATCTACTCATTTTGCCAAACTGTCCTTCACCTACATTTTCTTACTAAGAAAATCAAGGAGAAAAAGCCTGTAGGCTTTAACTATTGTTTGTCTAACCACAGTTAGCGGGAAGGTCTAGCTGGTTGGCTTGAGCAGAGTTTGCCAAAATGTGGTCTGTGCACCACTCCCATAGAATGTACCTGCAGTGCTTTGTCAACCTGGCAGATCCCTATACCTTTCCCAATACCTAAAGAATCAAAATTCCCAAGGGATGGGAGGTTCCTGTGTTGTCGGAATCTGCATCTTTATTGAGTACCCTGTTGTGTGTTGTGATCCCCTAAAATGATGTGTTGAAATCCAAACTCCTGGTACCTGTGAATGTGACCTTATTTGGAAATAAGGTCTTTGCAGATGTAATCGAGTTAAGACAGGTGAGGTCCTATTGGTTTAGGATAGGACTTAATTCCATTATAGGTATCCTTATAAGATGAGGCTCTGGATACAGAGGAGACACAGACAAGAAAATGCTGTGTTAAGACACAGAAAAGAGAGGGTCAAGAACCTCTGAACACAGAGGCAGAGATTGGAGAGATACATCTATAAGCCAAAAAATGCCAAGCATTACTGGTAACCACCAGAAGCAGGGAAGAGGCAAGGAAGGATTTTCTGCCAGAATGGAGAGAACATGGCTCTTTCAGCCCCTTGATTGCAGACTTCTAGCCTGCAGAACTGTAAGAGAATAAATCTCTGTGTGAAGCAGCTTGGTTTGTGATATTTTATTGTAGCAGCCCTAGGAAACTAATACACATCCCTAGAAACGTTTTCTGCATCTAGTTTGAGAGTCTCTAGTTAGACTTGACTGATTTTAAGTCCTAAATTGATTATTAACTAAAAATAGCACTTTCAAACCTGAAGTGATCAAATAAAGGGCAAGATAAATGTGTCATATCATCAAAGGAAGTAAGGACTAATAAACACGGTACGTTTGGAGTAATGAACAAAATTCTATTTTGGCACATCTAGAATTACCAAATCTCAATGTGCATGTTTCATACTGGAAAAGAAGCATTTGTATTTGAGATCTTTAGATCCAAAGCTTGATGTCTTTAGTATTGCTTACCCATCTTTTAAAGGCCCAAGTACAGAGCTTCCACTTTAATGAATTATCGATTAAACTTAACTAAGAAATAGCTCTTCTGTAACTTTTCCAGAAAAAATCCTTTTTTTAAAGTTTATTTATTTTGAGAGAGAGCACGAGTCAGGGAGGGGCAGAGAAAGAGGAATAGAGAGAATTTCAAGCAGGCTCCACACTGTCAGTGCAGCGCCTGACACAGGGTTCGAACCTATAACTGTGAGATCATGACCTGAGCAGAAACCAAGAATCGGACATTTAATGGATTGATCCACCCAGGGGCCCCTCCAAAAATACCATTTTTCAAGTGTCGTAGGTAGGTTTAAAATAGTTTCCAATGACCTCCACCTCCTGATATTCATGTTTTCCATGATGCTCTCCCCTTGATGTGGTCTGCATCTACACCTGCTAATTTGCTTTTAACAGATAGAGTACGGTAAGTGTGGTTCCACACCACTTCTGAGTTTAGGCTATCAAAGACTGTCTTGGCCACACTCTCTCTGGCTCTTGTTTGCTTGTTCTAGTAGAAAAAGCTGCAATTTGTAAGTATATCTCATAAAGACAGATGACTTTCTTCTTTCTAAAGATCTCAAGTATAAATGCTTGTGATGCTTCCTTAAGGGGAGGCCCACAGCAAGGAACTGAGGGCAGCCAACAGCCGGCAACGAATTGAGGCTGTCAGTCCAACAAACTGCAAAGTACCGAATCCTGTCAACAGCCACACATATGAATTTGGAAGTGTGTCCTTTTCTTTTTGACCCTGGAGATGGTTGTAGCCCAGCTAAAACCTTCATTGTAGTCTTAATGAGGCCCTGAGTCATAGGATCCAGTTAAGCTGTTCATGGACTTCTGACCCACAGAAACTGTGAGATAATAAATGTCGTTTTATGCCACTAAGTTTTGGGATAATGTCTTATCCAGTTACACAACAATAGATAGCAAATACAAAAGCTTTAAAATACCTGAGTCTTCTTTTTGTCTACATTGGGATTATTTACAGAGATATTATACCTATCTCTAACATTAGCTTGCTTGGTTTTAAATGTGAGGGATTTTATGAATCTCTGCTTAGTAATTAAGGAAAACAAATATACTGAGTTTTGCTTCTTGCTTGCCTTTGAACCCAGTAGTTTTTTTAATTTTTTAAATTTTTATGGTCACTTGGATGTCATGCTGTCCAATCCCTGCACTTCTCAAAATATAGAGCCACCATTAGTTTGACCAAGTATAGTTCCCAGATTTAGCAGATAAAAATACAGGATTGGTTAAATTTGAATTTCAGAAAACCAGTGAATCATTTATTTTTCAGGGATCATATGGTTAAGTATTTTATTTTAAACTTTTTAATTTTAATGCCAGCATAATTAACACAGTATTACATTAGTTTCAGGTGTACAATATAGCATTTCAACAATTCTATAAATTACTCAGTGCTTTACATGTTGCATGTACCTTTTTTTTTTTTTTTTTTTTAATTGGTCCGTGTGCTCTGAATCCCCTTCGTTTATTTTACCCATCCCTCCCCCACCTCCCCTCTGGGAACCATCCGTTCTCTATAGTTAAAAGTCTGTTTCTTGGTATCTCTCTTTTTCCTTTGGTCCTTTTTTTTTGTTTCTTAAATTCCACATATGAGTAAACTCATATGATATTTGTCATTCTCTGACTGACTTATTTTGTTGAACATTATACTCTCTACCTCCATCCATGTTGCAAATGGCAAGATTTCATTCTTTTCATGGCTGAATAATATTCCATTGTGTGTGTATATATATTATACATATAATATATATAATTTGATTATTTAATTAAAAAATATTTTAATGTTTATTTATTTTTGAGAGAGAGAAACAGAGCATGAGTGGGGAAGGGGCAGAGAGAGAGGGAGACACAGAATCCAAAGCAGACTCCAGACTCTGAGTTCTCAGCACAGAGTCTGACACAGGGCTTGAACCCATGAACCGTGAGATCATAACCTGAGCTGAAGTCAGACACTCAATGGACTGAGCCACCCAGGCACCCCTAATTTGACTATCTTAAATAATACTGCAATAAACATAGAGGTGCCTGTATCCCTTTGAATTAGTGTTTTTGTATTTTAGGGGTAAATACTCAGTAGTGTCTATTTTTGTGCCAATACCACAGTGTTTTGATTACTACAGCTTTGTAATACAACTTGAAGTCTGGAATTGTGATACTTCCAGTTTTGTTTTTCTTTTTCAGAATTGCTTTGGCCATTTGGGGTCTTTTGTAGTTCCATACAAACTTTAGGATAACAATGTTCTAGGTCTGTGAAAATGCTGTTGGTGTTTTGATAGGGAGCACATTAAATCTGTAGATTGCTTTGAGTAGTAGGGACATTTTAACAGTATTTTTTCTTCTAATCCATGAGCATGGAATGTCTGCATTTCTTTGTGTCATCTTCAATTTCTTTTATCAGTGCTTTGTACTTTTCAGAGTACAGGTCTTTTTCCTTCTTGGTTAAGTTCATTCCTAGGTATTTTATTATTTTTGGTGCAGTTGAAATTGGGATTGCTTTCTTAATTTCTTTCTCTGCTGCATTATTAGTATACAAAAATGCAACAGATTTCTGTACATTGATTTTTGTATTCTGTGAATTTACTGAATTCATTGATCAGTCCTAGTATATATATATATTTTTTTGGTAGATTCTTTAGAGTTTTCTATATATAGTATTATGTCATATGCAGATAGTGTAAGTTTTATTTCTTCCTTACCAATTTGGATGACTTTTATCTTCATTATCTGATTGCTATGGCTAGGACTATGTTGAATAAAAGTGGTGAGAGTGGACATCATTGTCTTGTTCCTGATTTAGGGGAAAACTCCTATTTTTTCTCCAATGATTATGATGTTTGCTATGGGTTTTTCATATATGACCTTTATTATGTTGAGGTATGTTCCCTCCAAACCTACTTTTTTGAGTATTTTCATCATGAATGGATGTTGGACTTTGTGAAATGCTATATCTGCATGTATTCAAATGATCTTATGGTTTTATCCTTTCTTTTATTGATGTGATGTATCACATTGATTTTGCAAATATTGAACCCTCCTTGCATACTGAGAATAAATCTCACTTGATTGGTGAATGATTTTTTTTAAATGTGTTATTGGATTCAGTTTACTAGTATTTTGTTGAAGATTTTTACATCTATGTTCATCAGAGATATTGGCTTGCAGTTCTCTCTTTTTTAGTGGTGTCTTTATTTGTTTTTTGTTTTTGTTTGTTTGAATAAGGGTAATGTTGGCCTTATAGAATGAATTTGGAAGTTTTTCTTCCTCTTCTAACTTTTGGAATAGTTTGAGGACAATAGGTATTAACTCTTCTTTAAATGTAGAAGAGTAGAATTCACCTGTGAAGCCATCTGGCCCTGGACTTTTTTTGTTGGGAATTTTTTGATTACTGATTCAACTTTATTGCTGGTAATTAGTTTGTTCAAATTTTCCATTTGTTTTACCTCAATATTGGTAGGTTATAGATTTCTAAAAATTTATCTATTTTTTCTAGGTTGTCAATTTTTTGGCATATATTTTTTCATAATATTCTTTTTAAATTTTTGTGATGTCAGATGTTTTTTCTCATCTTCTATATGTGATTTTGTTTGAGTCTCTCTTTCCTTTTTTTTTTTGATTAGTCTCTAGAGATTTGTTAATTTTATTGATCTTTTCAAAGAACTAGCTCCTGGTTTCCTTGATCTGTTCTTTTTTTTTTTTTTTTTTCTAGTTTCTGTTTTGTTTATTTCTGCTTTAATCTTTATTATTTCCTTTCTTCTCTGATTTGGAGTTTTATTTGTTCTTTTTCTAGCTCCTTTAGGTGTAACCTTAGGTTGCTTGTTTGCTATTTTTCTTGGCCCTTGAGACAGACCTGTATTGCTATAAACTTCCCTCTTAGAATTGCTTTTTCTGCATCCCAAAGATTTTGAATTGTTGTGTTTACATTTTCATTTGTTTCCATGTAATGGTTGACCCATTCACTGTTTAGTAGCATGTTATTTAACCTCCATGTATTTGTGGTGTTTCTAGATTTTTTCTTGTGATTACTAGTTTCATAACATTGTGGTTAGAAAGGATGCATGCTGTAACTTTGATCTTTTTGAATTTGTTGAGACTTGTTTTGTGGCCTGATATGTGATCTATTCTGGGGAATGTTCCATGTGCACTTGAAAAGAATGTGAATTCTGATGTTTTAGTATGGAATGTTTTCAATATATCTGTTGGATCCATCTTGTCCAGTGTGTCATTCAAATCCAGTTTCCTCACTGATGGTTTGGATGGTTTATTCATTGACGTAAGTGTGGTGTTAAAGTCTCCTATTGTTGCTTACTAACGATTAGTTCCTTTATGTTTGTTATTAGCTGCTTTATGTATTTGGGTGCTTTCCTGTTGGGTGCCTAAGTATTTACAATTTTATATCTTCTTGTTGGATTGTCCCCTTTATTATTATTATAGAGTGTCTTTCTTTATCTCTTGTTATTGTCTTTGTTTTAGAGTCTATTTTGTCCAATATGAATATTGCTTCCCCAGCTTTTTTTTTTTTGACATCAGTTTGAATGATAAATGTTTCTCCATCCCCTCATTTTCAATTTGCAGGTGTCTTTGGTCAGAAATAAGACTCTTACAGGCAGCATATAAATGGGTCTTGCGCAGTGAATCATATTTTACCATAAGTATGCCTCATGTGATATTTAGGTCATAGTTATATTAAAATGTAATTTGTTCAATTGAAATTGACTGGGTATCTTGTATTCTTTATGGCAACCCTATGCCCAAGGTCATGTAAAGAGTTTGTAACAGAGTCTGCACTAGCAGTTGGTTCCCAGGCCAATATTCTTCCTCCCACATGACCCTGTGATGGTGATGAAAGTGTTACTTTAGAAACTCATCTGTGGTTGCGCATGTTTGAAGCTTTAATGTAGTAATCATTACTGAGCTACTTTTGAAAGGAGCCATGGATCATTAAAGGACAAAACTGATGTTCTTTGACGCAATCAATAGATTTCATTCTGCAAATGAAAGTCCAGTCTGATAGCGTTAATGGAAGGCAGCTGCAGATCCTGATGTTCCCATAATAGTTAGCTGGACTATATGATATTAGCTTCTGACTCATTTTCATTAATACAATAATTTAAGTATGCAGATATATTTTGAGGAGGGACAATTTGTTGGAGAAAAAAAACAAATCAATTTTAAGGAGTTTTAATATTTATGTATTTAACATATGCAGGTATATAATCATTAAAAAACTTAAGTGAAATACATCAATATACACAGTAGGTATTAAGAAGTCCCTTAGTAAATGGTGCTAAGAGAAATTAAGCCTGTGTCTGATTGCTCTCTAATTAGAATTAGTGCTTCTTTGCTTTTGTTCTTTAACTTTGAATATCCATGTGGCTTTAATTGTTTAAGTACATTTACATGGTTAATTTACATAATCTACTCATGTTGACAATGGGTTGATGTAGGGTATGGTCTTTTGAGGATAACAAGCACAATGAAAAAACAGACTGGTAGAGTGAAAAATAGGAAAGTCTAGTGATTAAGGTATTTGAATGAATCACACTCAGGTTTTGTGCCTTTGCTTATTTCAGTTTTTCACATCCTAAGACCTTAGAAATGCTTTATATTTATGGCTTAAATAAAACCAATTATTATTAATTTTAAAAATCCCACTGATAAACCTGTCTTCTCTGGGACAAATAGCCAAGTAAAATATAAGCAATAACTTAGAGCTCAACTAAATGTTAAGAGTTTCTTTTTACGGGGAAGGATTGTATTTAAACTTTCTTTATAATCCAATACTAGCCTAGGCACATAATAGTGATTATATATATTTATGTGTGATGATCTTAATGAAAATACACTAATATTAAAGTAATTTCCCCATATTTAATTATCATGAATGAATAATGTTCTACTCTTAATATATTCACTTACTTTATCCCCCAATTCTCCAAAACAACAACAACAACAACAACAACAAAACCCTCTGGAAACAGGCTTAAAGAAAAAATAACCTGCCTAAGGTCACACTGATAGAATGTGACACAGTCTGGTTTCCACATCTATTTTCTAACTCCAAACCCAAGAATCTATCTACTGTGCCATACTGTCTTTAGATTTCTGATACTATTCTGTTAAAGATTGTGTCCACCTGGCAAAAATAAAGCCTGTACTGTAATGAAACCAGTATTTATTTATCAGGCACTCTAGAGCCTTGTTTCCTGGAATTTAGCATTTGAACCTCTTGAAGTCTGAAAATGAGTTATTTAGAAATACTAAAGGAGAAGGAATGGAAATTCACTTTTTCCATTTAGAATTTTCGTGGCTGATCTCATCTCTATTCAGAGTGATGTGTCTCCCTGAATATTTTATTAGAGTTCTGTTGCAGCTGAGTTAAAGTTGTGCCTGCCCCACTGCCCTGAGCCGGTGATGGGATATGTCCCATAATTTTTTGCTGACTGGCTGAGTGACCCAAAGCCTTCAGGATCGATGTGAGGAATGCTAAGGCGACTAAGAGAGTGTAGAACATCTCAGCAGCCAGGAAATGAACCAGAAATTAAAAGGATATGAAATCTAATCTCTGAAGAAAATAAAGTGTGCCAGTATATGATTTTGTTGGCATGGATAACAGAGAACTGAGTCCAGTTTTTTCCTTTGTCTTTAGTGGTAGCACAGAACATTATAAATCAGCAATTTTATGATTTTATCCACCATTCTAAAATAACCATTAGACTTTAAAGTATAGGCCTTGAACCTTAGTAATTGATTTTCCCCTTCAGCATACTTAGCTAAGGAATTGTAGACATTTGAATATCAGATTTATTTGAATTGACTGCTTTAATGTAGTTGTGTAGCCTCCTGGATCCATATATTCCTGATGATTGAAATTCTCAAATGAACTTGAAGTTATAGAAGAACATGACTCTAGTCTTCCTCCCTTAGTTCATTTCTTAACCAACGTCTTCCCCTACATCTTCCTTGGCCCCACCACACAAATACTCAGGGACAAGTAATGAGAATGGTATTGAGATGTCTATCTCCAGAGGAATCTGGAGACCATAATTTTAGTTTTCGAACTGCAGTCTTCCCAGTCTTTTTGATTTGTCTTTTTACTTGTGCTTTTAATTTTCTTGTTATTTTTGGTTCCTGGGTTTACAATACAGCTCTGAAGTATGTTTTATGGGCTATCTTTTGGTCTTCTATTCTGAGCTTGCTGTTTTCTGAGCTTTACCATCTCCTTGATGTATATTCTTTATTTCATGGTTGTTTTTCCTAAGGCTTTAGTAGTTTTGTATAATAATTTTTGTATATAAGATATTTCTACCTGGTAAAAGGGCTAATAAGGAAGTTGAAGTTCCCTTGCCATTGTAACAGATATCTGCTGAGTATTTACTATGTGGCAACTGTTATATTCTGTTTAATACTCATTTAATGATAGCTACCACTGTAAGAGTTGAGCAAGAATATTATCATTTATGGATGAAGGGAGAAAGGCTTTTATAGGCCCTAATATCTTACCTAAGTCAACATGCAGGTATGAGGTAGAGTCAGGCTTTGGGTCCATGTCTTTCTGGCTCCAAAGATCATGGTCTTCACTACCACGGTGCCTCTTCTGTCATATTGTCTCTTATTGGATACTGATGCCTATTCAGATTGGGACTACCTTCAAACCATTGCAAAGAATATGTCCTTGTTATAATCAGAAAACAGCATTCTTTATATCTAAAAGGCTGTGTCACTAGCTCTTCTGCGTATGTGAGAGTTTATGCAGAGAGAGTGTTGATGGAGATTTCTTAGATAAGAATGTGCTCTGAATGTATGTGTGAGAAATCCATCAATATTACTTCTGGCTCCCTCTAGATGTTGCTTAACCCACATGATCATTTATCTTGGACCTTTAGCTCACCAGAGTGAAAGGTACATTTTCAAACAGCGGTTCTACTTATATATGAAGTAAATGCAATCTGATCTTGCTTGAGGGTTTGATTTGCGGAAGAAAGATGACAAGAGGCTGATCAACATCTTTCTACTCATAATTTTCTAGTGCCCCTTCTGCAAGGTGTTTTCTCTGGCAAAATGAAAGTCCCAACCCAAGGCAAATGGGGCGATTTCTAGAAATAGTTTATTACTTTTCACAGATTAAGGCCTGAAATACTTACATGGTATTTATCTACTACAGTAGGCAATAGGAGGTGAATTGATGGAGGTATGTGTGGAGAACATTAAAAGAACCATTTTGATATTCAAATACCAACTAAAAATATAGGATCTAGGAAAGGGTCTTAGGATCAGGTCAATTTACATTAACAGTAGTAAATATATATTCGCAGAATGAATAAATTAATAAAAGGAAAAGGTAAAGTCTGAATTTAAGAATACTAGAGTCTACTGAATGGATTTATAGAAAGGAGATTGGAATGAACCTTTTTTAATAGTCATTTATTTTATTCAAGCCTTCAGAGAATGTGTCCTGCAATAAGGAAAGCATCAGGATGTAAGAATAAATGTGCAGGTTTTTTTTTCTTCAGTGTTTTTTGAGGCAAAAACCCCCAAAAATGTTTATTGAGAACTAAAATGGTTCCATAATTTGTCATAGTTCCAGTCTATGAAATATTATACAGCTATTTTAAAATAGCTTTATATTTCTTGGGAGAGATATATATGAAGTACTGTTAGGTGAGAAAATAAATTTAGTGTGATTTTATATACTTATACACACATACACAGATATATACATATATTTATTTTAATTTAATTTATATATTTATGTGTTTTAACACATGTATATGCACACATATATATGATATCACCCACTTTGCTAACATAACATGATCACACATATGTATGTACATATGTAATGAGAAAGATGAACTTAGAAAAGAGGGAATGAGGAGATGGGAAATCACTAACTTTTTCTGTGTATAACTCTGCTCTGTTTCACTAGTTATGATAATACACATTATTTTTAATGAAAGGAAATAAAAATAAAATTTTAGAAACACCATACTTCTAGTTAAGAGATCACTGATGCTTGGAGTTTGAATGGATTTCCACTGTATCTTATGTCTGAAGAGCTTGAGTTTTGCTCCAGTGTTAAAAGGTCCTTGCATCTGATGTAGCAATGGATCCATGGCTGAGAAACTCAGCCTTTTCAAGGCTCAGTGTTCTTATCTGCAATTTCAGATGTGAAACAGATGCTTTGGGAGATCTCATCTATCTCAGATATTCTTTTTGTTCAAAAATAAAAAAATCTATGTGAAGATAATGATGATGCCAAGACACAGCCTGGGTGGGACTTTAGCCCTTTCCCTCCCCTCCACCTAGCCCCCTAATCCATCAGTCACCTACAAACTACTTCAAACTCAGCTTCAAGATAAGCTCCCTGACCAGTCTCCTACCTCATAGAGCTGTCTCCAAATCCTCTTTAAAGTAGAAACTCTAGATCTGCTCCTAATGAGGACTTGCTGCAATTAGGATCAAAATAAGTCCTCATGAAGTTTAGAAGACTCTATTTCTTTAAAATGCAAATACCCTTTGGGAAAGGTACAATTCAAGTCTTACTACTTTAGCAGTACTACTTTGCTTACTATTTTAGCAGATGAAGTTTTTAATATCTTTTCATAGGAGCAAGATCTTGAGAAGGAAACACATGGGGGAGAAGAAAAGGGGTGCTGAGGGAATGGATTAACTACAGAGAGGAGAGAAAAGCTTTAAGAGGTTAGTGTATGGGTAACAGGCACTTTCAGAGCTTGTCAGAGGAAAGCATGTACTTGGGCAAACAAATAGCCTTTGTGTGCTCCTTGGATTCTGTTTTTATCTCCTACCTCCCATCAGATGCATCAGCAAATCCTGTCAGTTCTCTCTTCAAACATAACCAGAATCCAACCACTTTTCACACCACCACTACTCCCACCCTGAACCAAACAACTATCCTCCAGATTATTGCAAAAGGTATTCTAAAACAAGTTCTGGCTTTTGTCCCCTTACAATATGTTCTCCCAGTAGACAGAAGGACTGTTAAAACCTAAGCAAGATCAGGTACTCATCTGCTCAAAATCCCTGCTCTAGTGGTTTGCCATTTCTTTTTTTATTTTTAAATTTTATTTATTTTGAGAGAGAGACAGTGCGAGTAGGAGAGGGGCAGAGAAAGAGGGAGACAGAGGATTCTAGGCGGCTCTGCACCATCAGCATGGAGCCGGACGTGGAGCTGGAACTCATGAAACTGAGAGATCATGACCTGAGCCGAGACCAAGAGCCAGATGCTTAACCGACTGAGCTAGCCAGGCATCCCAGTTTCCCATTTCAACCAAAGTCACCTACAAAAGATTCTCCACCTTGGCTCACATTGGACACAATCTGGTGAGATTTAAAGTAATATTCATTTTGGGGTCTGATTCCCCAAAATGTTGATTTCATTGGTTTTGTGACTGGGGCATTGATACTTGCTGAAAAGTCCTCAAGTAATGCTAATAGACATCCAGGGCTGTGAACCACTGTCCTCTGAAATTTGTTCTCACTTTCCCTTCTCGTCTTACCTCCTTTTTCTTCTAATCCCTGAATATATTCAGACACACAGGTCTCCTGGCTGTTTTTCAAACACACCAGGCACACTCCCACCTCCAAGCCTTTGTGCTGGCCAATCCTTCCTCCAGCGAGCCTCCTTTAGGTTTTAATATGTCAAGCCTCCTTTAGGTTTTAATATGTCAAGCATTAATATCTCAAGGATCCCTAGAGAATTATGACTGGAAGGACGTGACTAGCCTCTTGTAATTTTTTCTTCTAAATAAAACTCCTCAAGCTAGACTGGATTATGTTCCCCTCATATATAAGATAAATTATCATTTGATAATTTAGCCTTCATCCTGGTGAGCTGAGGATGCAGTATACACGGTTGTGCTGCCAAACAACTGCCGAAAAGAATTGCAGCTGGTGCGGGTGTTTTGTGGGATTTTTTGCACACATGCTGAGAACACATTCTTAGGTAACAAAAATCCCCATAGTCACATGTATAGAAAGAACCTGTGTACGTATACACAGGAAAGGTAAGTACACACAAACTTTGACCGGATAACTTCTAATGTCTCTTCCAGCACAGATATTCTATGATTCTATTGTTAAAAATTAATGTGAACACAGAATTATAAATATGTGAAAATAGAATCAAGGATAGCTTGAAGGGATTTAGCCCCTCTGTTCTCCATAATCCATTAGCCACCTTCAAATGATGCTAAATAACCACACAAGTTAAGTAAAAGCAATGGGTCTTGTTGCACATCGAAAGTTCAAAGCCCCCTGGCCTCACCTTTCAGAGCACATTGCTGCCTTTGGAGTGCTCCCCACGTAGAAGTCCTAATCTGTATCTTCTGCATAGGCTTTTGGGACTCACTTTGTTGAGTAAATCCATCTGTATATTTAGGGTTGTGTGATTTATTCATGTGGTTGAAAAAAACTTTGTCTTTTTATTTTTTATTTTATTTAAAAATTATGTTAATTTTATTTATTTTGATAGTGTGTGTGCACACGTATGCAGGTGAGGGGGGCGGGGAGAAAGAGAGAATCCCAAGCAGGCTCCCCGCTGTCAGTGCAGAGCCCAATTAGGAGCTCAAACTCACAAATTGTGAGATCATGACCTGAGCCGAAATCAAGTCAGACACTTAACCGACTGAGCCACCCAAATGCCCTAAATCATGCCTTTTTAAAATTCCCTTTAGAAAATGTACACTTTAAGCTTGGTTATTTATATTTTAGCAGATGATGTTGATAAGAGGGCTTGGTACTTAATCAGAGCTCATGAACATTTGAAGGATGAGTCAGCTGATGGGTTAATTGATTGTTTTCTGTGCGACTGATGTTCCCATTCCTAGAGAGACTTGGTCTAGGGTTATTTTAAGTTATGTGCAAGAAGACACTAGAAGAGGAGCTGACCCCAGTAGTGGAATCTGGAGAGACTGCTACATGCCCAGAGATGAGGAAAGAATATTTGCAGACGATGTGGAGAATTCATCTCCTGTGTCAAGGGCAGCTGAGAGAGCTCCAGCTTTGCGTATATGGGTGAGTTTGTGTGAGGATGATCTCAGAAGAATCCACAAAAAAACTCACTTTCAAACAGTTGATAAACCTGGGAGGACCAATACCAACTCACAAGAGAGTATCAGTCAAGTGAGGTCTTTTTTGAACCTCCTGTCTTCTAGCTTTTCCATGTTATCCTTGGGGTGGACAAGTAGAAGCACAAAATGGAAAAAGAGAGAAAACATTTGCCCTTCTCCAATTGTGTTTTCCTCCTCTAGCCTTTTGCTGTGGGAAAGGTGAAGGTTTGGCTTTGTTTTGTTTGGATTTTTGATTTATTACATAAATAAATGCTTTGTTGTTGTTGTTGTTGTTTGGCAATTTAAAGTGACTCTAGAACTTTTTATTACTTAAGAATACCCAGCAAAAGTAATGGGGAATGCTCAAGTTTTCATCTGGAGGCAATGCAAATATGACCCAAAAGAATACGTTTGAAGAGACTGTGAGAGTTAAAAATGAAGTTGTTTATAGTTCTGCCCCATGAGTCATGCTTGTTACATGTTGTCTCCTTCACAGCTTAGCTCTGATTAGTATGATATTGCTGTTCATGTTAGTCTGAAAATATTTCTGTGACAAATCAGGCATATTTTTAGTTGATGCTGAAATTTCTCACAAACTTTGTTTTCAAATGGAATTATCAGGCTGGGTTAATTTCCTTCAGACTTTAGAAGGAGAGCCTGTCAAGGAAGTCTTTCCTATAGAATGGTCAAAGAATTGGAGTAAATATAATTTGTGTTACTGGAAGAGTTCCACTGGTACCAGGTCAAAGCTCACTTTGAAATCTCTGAGTCACACAAAGAATAACTCATGTTGATTGGATCTGTGGAAATGACCAGTTAAGGCACTAAGAGACTCTTTTTTTTCTCTTGTTTTTTCTTTGGTGTACCTCTACTGGGGACAGATGGATTCTTCTTTATTTTCTTTTAATTCCAGTATAGCTAACATATAATGTTATATATATTAGTTTCAGGTGTACAACATGGTGATTCAACAAATTTCATACATTACTCCGTGTTCACCATGACAAGTATACTCCTAATCCCCTTTATCTATTTCACCCATCACCTAATCCACCTCCCCTCTGATAACCATCAGTGTGTTCTTTATAGTTAATAGTCTGTTTTTTGGTTTGTCTCTTTTTCTCTGTGTTCATTTGTTTTCTTTCTTAAGTTCTACATGTGAGTGAAATCATATGGTATATGTCTTTCTCTAACTAATTTATTTATTATTATGCTCTATAGATCCATCTGTGTTGTTGCTAATGTCAAGATTTAATTCTTTATTATGGCCAATATTCCGTTTTATACATATACCACATCTTCTTTATCCATTCATCTTTCGATAGACATTTGGGTTGTTTCCATAATTTGGCTATTGTATAAATAATGCTGCAACAAACATAGGGGTGCATATATCCTTTCAAATTAGTGTTTTCACATTCTTTTTAAAGTTTTTAAAAAATATTTACTTTTGAGAGACAGAGAGAGATAGAGCACGAGTGGGGGAGGGGCAGAGAGAGAGAGATGGAGACACAGAATCTAAAGCTGGATCTAGGCTCTGGGATGTCAGCACAGAGCCCGATGCGGGGCTTGAACTCATGAACTGTGAGATCATGACCTGAGCCAAAGTCAGATTCTTAACTGACTGAGCCACCCAGGCACCCCAGTGTTTTCATATTCTTTGAGTAAATATCCAGTAGTGTTATTACTGGATTATAGGGTACTTTTATTTTTAATTTTTTGAGGAGACTCTGTACTGTTTTCCACAATGGCTGCCCCAGTTTGCATTCCCACCAACAGTACACAAGGGTTCCCTCTTCCTTCACATCTTCACCAACACTTATTTCTTGATTTTAGCCATTCTGGAAGGAGTGGGGTGATATCTCCTCTGGTTTTGATTTGCATTTCCCTTATGAATGATGTGGAGCATCATTTCATGTGTCTGTTGGCTATGTGTATGTCTCCTTTGGAGAAATGTCTCTTCAGGTCTTCTGCCCATTTTTTAAAAAAAAGTTTATTTATTTTTGAGAGATAGAAAGGGAGAGAGAGAATCCCAAGCAGGCTCTGTACTGTCAGCATAGAGCCTGATGCAGGGCTCAAACTCACAAACCATGAGATCATGACCTGAGCTGAAATGAAGAGTTGGACACTTAACCCACTGAACCACCCGGGTGGTTCCCCTCTTCTGCCCATTTTTTACTTGGATTATTATTTGTGTGTGTGTGTGTGTGTGTGTGTGTGTGTGTGTGTGTGTGTTCAATTCTATAAGGTCTTTGTATATTTTGGGTACTAACCCTTTATTGGATATGCCATTTCCAAATATCTTCTCCAATGCCATAGGTTGTCTTTTAGTTTTGTTGATTGTTTCCCTCACTGTGTAGAAGCTTTTTGTTTTGATTTAGTCCTAATAGTTTATTTTTGCATTATTTCCCATGCCTCGGAAGACATACCTAGAAAAATGTTGTTGTAGCCGCTGTCAGAGAAATTACTCCCTGTGGTCTCTTCTAGGATTTGTATGGCTTTAGGTCTCACATTTATGTCTTTAATCCATTTTGTTTATTTTTGTTTATGGTATAAGAACGCGGTCCAGTTTCATCTTTTTGTGTGTAGCTATCCAGTTTTCTCAGCATGATTTGTTGAAGAGACTTTCTTTTCCCCATTGCATATTCTTGCCTCCTTTGTGGGAGATTAACTGACCATATATAATTGTGGGTTTATTTCTGGGCTCTCTGTTCTGTTGTGTTGATCTTTTTGTCTATTTTTTTTTTATGTTTTTATTTATTTTTGAGACAGAGAGAGAGACAGAGCATGAGCAGGGGAGGGGCAGAGAGAGAGGGAGACACAGAATCTGAAGCAGGCTCCAGGCTGTCAGCACAGAGCCTGATGCAGGGCTCAAACTCACGGACTGTGAGATCATGACCTGAGCTGAAGTCGGACGCTTAACCCACTGAGCCACCCAGGCACCCTACCCCCCCGCTTTTTAAATTTTTTTTAATGTTTATTTATTTTTGAGAGAGAGAGAGAGAGAGCAGGGGAGGGGCAGAGAGAGAGGGAGACACAGAATCTGAAGCAGGCTCCAGGCTCTGAGCTTCTAGCACAGAGCCAGATGCAGGGCTCGAACTCACAAACTGCGAGATCATGAACTGAGCCAAAGTCGGATGCTTAATTGACTGAGCCACCCAGGCGCCCCAACTTATGTCTATTTTTATGCCAGTACCACACTGTTTTTATTACTGCAGATTTGTAGTATATTTTGAAATCTGAGGTTGTGATCCCTCCAGTTTTCATTCTTTTCCAGATTGCTTTGACTATTCAGTGTCTTTTGTGGTTCCATACAAATTTAAGATTATTGTAGTTCTGTGAAAAATGCTATTGGTATTTCAATAGGGATTACATTAAATCCTACTTTCAGTAGTATAGACATTTTAACAATATTTGTTCTTCTAATCCATGAACATGGAATATCTTTCCATTTGTGTCATCTTCAATTTCTTTCAACGTTTCATATCAGAGTACAGGTCTTTTACCTCCTTGGTTAAGTTTATTCCTAGGTATTTATTGTTTTTGGTGCAATTGTAAATGGGATTGTTTTCTTAATTTCTCTTTCTCCTCTTCAATATTAGTGAATAGAAATGCCACAGATTTCTATACATTGATTTTGTATCCTGTGACTTTACTGAATTCATTTATCAGTTTTGGTACTTGTTTTGTGTGTGTGTGTGTGTGTGTGGGGTCTTTAGGGTTTTCTATATATAGTATCATGTTATCTGCAAATAGTGAAAGTTTTATCTTACCAATTTGGATGCCTTGTGTTTCTTGTCTGATTGCTATGGCTGGGAATCCTGGTATTATGTAGAATAAAAGTGGTGAGAGTAGATATCCTTGTCTTGTTCCTGATCGTAGGGGAAAAGCTCTTCCCATACATCATTGTGTATGATATTTGTTCTAGGTTTTTCATATATCCCTTTATTATGTTGAGGTATGTTCCCTCTAAACCTAATTTGTTGAGAGATTTAATCATGAATGTATGTTGTAGTTTGTCAAATGCTTTTTTCTGCAGGTGTTGAAATGATAAAATCATATGGTTTTTATCCTTATTGATGTGATGTATCATGTTGATTGATTTGAAAATGTTGAACCACCTTGTATACTGGAAATAAATCTCACTTGATCGTCATGAATGATTTTTTTAATGTATACTTGGATTAAGTTTGCTAATATTTTGTTGAAGATTTTTACATCTTTATTCATCAGAAATACTGGCTTATAGTTCTCCTTTTTTTTTAAATCTTTTTAAACATTTATTTATTTTTGAGACAGAGAGAGACAGAGCACGAGCAGAGGAGGGTCAGAGAGAGAGGGAGACACAGAATCCGAAACAGGTTCCAGGCTCTGAGCTGTCAGCCCAGAGCCCGATGCGGGGCTGCAACTCACGGACCTGAGGTCATGACCTGAGCCGAAGTTGGACGCCCAACCGACTGAGCCACCCAGGCGCCCCTAGTTCTCCTTTTTTTTTATTGTGTCTTTATCTGGCTTTGGGATCAGGGTAATGCTGGTCTCATGGAAAGAATTTGGAAGTTTTCCTTCCTTTTCTATTTTTTCAAGCATTTTGAGTAGGTACTAACTCTTCTTTAAATGTTTGGTACAATTCACCTGTGAAGCTATCTGGTCATTGACTTCTGTTTATTGGGAGTTTTTTGATTACTAATTCAATTTTATTACTGGTAATTGATCTGTTCAAATTTTCCATTTTCCTGCTTCACTTTTGGGATGCTACATGTTTCTAGGAATTTATGCATTTTTTTCCCTAGGTTATCCAATTTGTTGGCCTATAATTTTTCATAATATTATTTTATGGCCCTTTGTATTTCTATGTTGTTTTTTATTTCTCCTCTTTCATTTCTGAATTTGTTTGAGTCCTCTATCTCTGTCTTTTATGAGTCTAGCTGGAGATTTATTAATGATGTTGATCTTTTCAAAGAACCAGCTTCTAGTTTTATTCATCCTTTTTTTAGTTTAAATTTTGTTTATTTCTTCTTTAATATTTATTATTTCCTTTCTTCTCTGATTTGGGGTTTTGTTTGTTCTTTTTCTAGCTCCTTTAGATGTTACCTTAGGTTGCTTGTCTGATATTTTTCTTGCCCCTTGTGGCAGACCTGTACTGATATAAACCTCCCTCTTAGGATTGCTTTTGCTGCATCCCAAAAATTTTTGAACTGTTGTGTTTATATTTTCTTTGTCTCCATATAATGGTTGACTGATGCATTGTTTAATAGCATGTTATTTGACCTCCATTTATTTGTGGTCTTTCTAGATTTTTTTCTTGTGGTTGATTACTTGTTTTATAACATTTTGGTTAGAAAGGATGCATGGTATGACTTTGATCTTTTTCTTTTTCTTTCTTTCTTTATTTTTATTATTACTTTTAATGTAATTTATTGTAAAATTGGCTAACATACAGTGTGTAAAGTGTGCTGTTAGTTTCGGGGGTAGATTTCCATAGTTCATTGCTTAAATACAACACTCAGTGCTCATCCCAACAAGTGCCCTCCTCAATGCCCATCGATCTTTTTCAATTTGTTCGGACATTTTTTTGTGGCCTGATATGTGATCTATTCTGGAGAATGTTCCATGTACACTTGAAAAGAATGTGAATTCTGATGTTTTTGGATGGAACGTTTTCAGTATATTTGTTGGATCCATCTTGCCCAGTGTGTCATTCAAATCCACTGTTTGCTTATTGATTTTTCTGTGGATGATTTGTCTATTGATGTAAGTGTTGTGTTAAAGTCCCCTACTATTATCGTATTACTATTGATTAGTTCCTTTATGTTTGTTTCTAGTTGCTTTATGTATTTGGGTGCTTTCCTGTTGGGTTTCTAAATATTCACAATTATTATATCTTCTTGTTGGATTGTCCCCTTTATTATTATAGTGTCCTTCTTTATCTCTTGATATAGTCTTTGTTTTATTTTTTTATTTATTTTTTTTTTTCAACGTTTATTTATTTTTGGGACAGAGAGAGATAGAGCATGAACGGGGGAGGGTCAGAGAGAGGGAGACACAGAATCGGAAGCAGGCTCCAGGCTCTGAGCTGCCAGCACAGAGCCCGACGCGGGGCTCGAACTCACGGACCGCGAGATCGTGACCTGGCTGAAGTCGGACGCTTAACCGACTGCGCCACCCAGGCGCCCCTAGTCTTTGTTTTAAAGTCTATTTTGTCTAATATAAATTGGTACCTTAACTTTCTTTCCACTTCCGTTTGCATGGGAAATGGTTTTCCATCCCTTCACTTTCAATCTGCATGTAGGTCTCTCATAGGTAGCATATAGATGGGTCTTCCTTTTTTATCCATTCTTTCACCCTATGTCTTTTGATTGGAGCGTTTAGTCCATTTACATTCAAAATAATTATTGATAAATATGTACTTATTGCCATTTTGTTACTTGTTTTATGGTTTAAAGTTCTTCCCTGTTCCTTTCTTCTCTTGCTCTCTTCTCTCACATTTTGCTGACTTTCTTTAGTGATGTGCCTGATTTTTTTGCATACCTATAGCTGTTTTTTATTTACGGTTTCCATTTGGTTTATGTGTGACATCTTTAGCATATAGTAGTCTATATTAACTTGATGGTTGCTTAAGTTTGAACCCATTCTCTATCCCCCTCCCCCACATTTTGTGTATATGGTGTCATACTTTGCATCCTTTTATGTTGTGAATCTCTTGTTTTATAGATATAGTTAATTTTACTGCTTTTGTGCTTCCTACTTTTTTTACTCCTACCTGTGATCTTACCTTTTGACTCAGAGACCCCTTTAACATTTCTTGTGGGACTGATTTTGTGATGACAAATTCTTTTAACTTTTGTTTGTCTTGGAAACACTTGATCTCTCCTATTTTGAATGATAGCCTTGCTGTATAAAGTATTCTTGGTTGCAGGTTATTTTCTTTCAGCATTTTGAATATATCATGCCATTCCTTTCTGACCTGCAAAGTTTCTGTTGAAAAATCTGATAGCCTTATGGTGTTTCCCTTGTATCTAACTGTTTGTTTTTCTCTTGCTGCTTTAAAAATTCTCTATCACTATTTTTTTCCATTTTAAATATTGTGTGTTTTGGTGTGGACCTGCTTGGGTTGATTTTGTTGGGGGCTCTCTTATGCATGCTGGATTTGGATTTCTGTTTCCTCCCCAGTTTCAGGAAGCTTTCAGCTATTATTTCTTCCAGTACACTTTCCGCCCACTCTTCTCTTTCTTCTTCTAAGATCCTATAGTATGAATGTTATTACACTTGCTGGTATCATTGAGTTCCCTAAGTCTATTTTTCTTTATTGATTTTTCTTTCTCCTGTTCACCCTGGTTGGTTTCTATTACTCTGTCCTTCAGTTTTCTGATCTATTCTTATGTTTCCTCTAGTCAACTATTTATTCCATCTAGTGTATTTTTAATTTCAGTTATTGAATTCTTCATCTCTGGTTTGTTCTTTTGTGTGTGTGTGTGTTTTCCATCTCTTTGTTGAGAGTCTCACTGAAGTCCTTCACTCTTGTCCAGTCCAATGAGTATCTTTGACCATTACTTTAAATTCTCTATCAGGTATGTTACTTATCTCTGTTTCATTTAGGTTTCTTGCTGTGATTTTGTCCTGTCCTTTCATTTGGGGTATACTCTTCTGTCTCATTTTGTCTAACTCTCTCTGCCTGGTTCTATGTGTTAGGAAAGTCAGCTATGCCTTTTGCTCTTGAAAGTAGTGGTCTTAAGAAGAGGTCCCCTAATGCCCTGCAATGCAGTGTCCCCCATTCACCAGAAACAAGCGATTCAGCAGTATGTCCTATGCATATTGCATGTGTCCTACTATTGTGGCTGAGCCACTTTTGCCTTCAATTTTGTCATCTGCAATTGTTCTCTATGCCTGTTGTGGGCAGGATTTGGTCTCTTTGTTGTTAGTGGGCCAGTCTGGGGTCATCTTGGGGTTTGAGTTGAGTCATACTAGGTGTTTGCTGGAAATGTAGTAGTACTAAACTGCAGAGCGCTTTCCTGTTTTGTCCCCTGAGAAGCTTTCGTTGGTTGGCAGGGCCTGCAGTCACACCTGATGTCTGCCCCCAGCCCACTACTTGGATCACAATTATAATGCTATGTGTGGTGCTCTTCCTCTCTTCCCAGGCAGAAGTCACTTTGGAGTGAAGTCGCCCCTTTTGGACCTGCTTTCACACTGCTTTGGATGGGCTCTGACCAAGGGCATATTGGAGGAGGTGATTCTGCTTGAGAACATAGGTGCAGAGCACATGATGCCAGCAAGGTCAGAGCTTGTCTGCTGCAGGAAGGGTCCATAGCCAGTTGGGAAAACTCAAGGGATGGATGGAAGAGGCATTTCTGCAGGAGGAGGTGGAGATGGGGTGAGCCCTGTTAAAAAGCTAGGTAGAGAGTGTTCACACTGTCCATGTATCTAGGCTGGTTAGCAGAAGGGAGAAATTACACCTTCAAAGTCTTTGGTTCTTGGACAGTTCTTCCAAAGATCTCTGTCCCTCCAGCACATGCTCTGAGATTAGTAAGTAAATCTCCTTCCTATGTATCCCCGGCGATTTTCAAACTGCTGCTTCTATGTTGTATCTTAGTGGAGCTGTTTGTTGTACTGTCTCTTTAAGGGTGTGGACTCTAACCTACTAGTACCCCCTTCCCCAGCTGATCCTGCTGATTTTTAAGGTCCAAGCATTAAGCTCTACTGATTGTTACACCCGTCTGGTTTTAAAGCCAAATGTTATGGGGTTTGGCTTACCCCATGTGGGTTCCTCGTGCCTGCATGCCTGGTGTGGGGTCTGGTCCTCCCCAGGTCCATGGCATCCCTCCCTCTTGTGAACACTGATGCAGGTCCATTTAGCTCCCACCACATCTCTGCCCTTCCTTCCCTTTTCGGTGTGACCTCTTCTCTACATTTAGCTGTGGAGAATCTATTCTGTCAGTCCTTAGGTCATTTTCTGGGTTATTTCACTGATGTGGGTGTTGTCTAGTTGTATCCATGGGACAAGGTAAGTTTAAGATCCTTCTACTCAATCACTTCCCTAGAAGTTGCTAAGGAACTATTAATAATGGGCCATGTTTTTTTCTTGAGCTACATCATGTAATAGACAAAATTGAGATTTTCCTTAGAAAAATGATGATTAAAGTCTCCTAAAGTTAATTGTTCTCTTTAAATTTAGGGAACACACCTTTACATTTATTGGTAACAGAGATACAATTTCTGCCCTTAACGGAAGGGCTGACATCAGGTCTGACAAAATGGCCTCTTGTTGTGGAGATAGCTTCAGTTTTCTGAGTGTCTTGGTCTATTGAGACCTGCAGCCTGGCAAGCTGGAAGATAAGGGCTGTCTTGTGTTTCTTTTCTTTTCTTCAGACAGCAGCCAAGCATGGTGCTTCTCACACAATAGATGTCAAAGAATGCTATTGACCAAATGTCTGGGTGTTTCAGTCATTTGGAATGCATATCGCTGTCTATTGTTCATATTTGAAACACAAACAGCATTAATACTGACTGTTCTGTGGCTTCTGAATTCCTTTCTCAGCTCTCTCCTCATTTCGACTAATTACTGTAATGGGCAGAGCACCCTTTCTATTTTGACAGTTAAGATGGAAGAAATTGAAAATTCGAAAAGACCATAAAGGACAGAGTCTCAAAAAAAGAATCCATTAAAGTCACTTAAAAGTTATCTCAAATCCTCAGCATCCAATGTCCCTAACTTAAAATTCCCTATTTTGTTAAGGCTTAAATGAAGTGGCTCCTTTTCCCATCCTGAAGATCACAGAAGCCATTTTACTTTGGAGAGGATTCCTCTACCTTTGTGTTAGAAGTGTCCTTAAATTTTTATATAGATGCGAATAAGAATAGATAATCTTTCCTTTTCTCATTTCTGGAAGTGAATTTTCTCCTTTCATCCTCTAAGACGACGAATAGAGAAGGGCATATGAGAAACTGGTAAGTGGGGTTGTTTATCCATCAGCTATAAGATTAATAACACACAGAGCAATTCTCACAGTTATTATATTTATAAGCAGGAATAGCTTGAGGCAAAATTGAGAAAGTTATCTTTGCTACCAACATATCTTTATTTTATCTCCTTTATTAATCTCCTTCCCAAACTTCTAGAACTCAGTGCCCAACCAAGGGGCGCCTGGGTGGCGCAGTCGGTTAAGCGTCGGACTTCAGCCAGGTCACGATCTCGCGGTCTGTGAGTTCGAGCCCCGCGTCGGGCTCTGGGCTGATGGCTCAGAGCCTGGAGCCTGTTTCCGATTCTGTGTCTCCCTCTCTCTCTGCCCCTCCCCCGTTCATGCTCTGTCTCTCTCTGTCCCAAAAATAAAAATAAACGTTGAAAAAAAAAAAAAACTTAGTGCCCAACCTTTCTGCTGTCCTTTAAAAGCCCAAGTCTTAATCCACCCCCCAGCATACATTTCAGAATTCCCTCCAGAGGAGCTTTGTGCCTGACTTTTCTGGACTCCTTTTACTTTGTTCTCCCTTGCTTTTGCATATTCCTTCCTCCCAGGCTTTGCTTGATATCTGGCTAACAAATGTGATCAATTCCCCCATTTAAGGTAGCATTAATCAATTATGATTCAGTGTGTTACAGAAGAGTTGTATCATATGCACATTTAACTTAAATCAAGCACGAGCAGAGGGTTTGAAGATAGAAAAAGATGAGAGAGAGGAAGATAATGAGTTATAATGCGTTCCCCATTCTCCCAGTCAGCTCTCATAGACTGGGAGGCTTAACCAACAGTCTATTTGTTCAACCAAACATATTTATATTTCACAGTCCTGGGAGCTGGAAGTCAGAGAGCAGGGTGCAGCATGGTATGGTTTTGGTGAGGCCTCTCTTCCTAGTTTGCCAATAGCCACCAACTCTCTGTCTCTTCACATGTTGGGAAGAGAGAGAGAACTCCCTCTTTTTTATATAGCCTCCAATCCTGTTGGGTTAGGGGTCCACCCTTATGATCTCATTTAATCTTAATTTCCTCCTAAAAGCCCTATCTCCAAAAATAGTCACAATGAGGAGTTAGAGCTTCAGCATATGAATTGGGTGGGGGGGGACGAAATTCAGTCTATAGCATCCATTCTATTCCATTTGTGGATGATCAGGATGAACAAAATGGCAGACCTGTGTATATCTTACATATGTTTGTAGATATATATATTTATGTATTTCTCCTTGGTCAGTCTCAAGTTCTATTTCCATTCCATGAATGCCCATATGTTCAAATGGGCTGGGTTTGATTCTAAAATTTAAATATATGTTAATTTCCTGTAGTATGGCTAACAACTTCATTTGATATCAGTTGAAGAAATAGTTTTCTGTTCCAATAATACTGGGGAAGAAAAAAATGATGTAAAATTTGCTGAGAAATGGCATATATGCATGCTATACTTCATGGGTAATGTAAGAGACTTTCACTTATTTGAGTGTGATTTTTCACCTTAGGAATTGCTTTTAGATCTGTATAGGACTTTATTATACATTTGGATTTCAAATCGCTTTTATAGCATAACCTGAAGTCATGAGTAGTCTGGGAATTACAGATACTTGTTAGGATGTATTTGGGTGAGGAGACCTAAGGGTACTTTGAAAACAAGCATAGGCAGTGCCCATCTCTGACTATAGATAAAAAATGAATTTTTACATAAGACTTTGTGATTTATAAAATGCTTTTATAACCCTCACATAAAAAATTAACATGAAGTAAAGTACAAACTTAAAGTGACCTGTTGATTAATTCAGGATATTATTAACATGTCTCAGAAACGATCAATAAGTTCCGTGCAGTGGGACAGTTATATTCGAATGAACTTCCCTGGAAACTTGGTCTCTTGTTATTAAAATTGGAATTTAAAAAGAAATAATTCCCAGGTAGGAAACAGTTGCAGAACAGTTTATTTAACACTTATTTATTCAGGAAGTATTTGAATGTTGACTAAATGCCATCACTGTTCTAGGTTCCAGGGAACACTTGAGATCAAGATGCGCAAACTTGTTCTAATGGTGCTTACGTGGAGTGGGGAGGGAAATCGGCAGTAAACAAATACAATAAGCATAATACCAGCTGGGAGTAAATTGGGCTAACATTACAGGGTGTCTGGATTGTTGTTTTAGATTTAGTGATTAAGGAGTACCAATCAGATTTAAGGCAAGCTCTGACTGCAAGGAGCCAGTCATTCAAAGAGAAGGGAGCACAATGCTACCAAAGGGCATAGCTTGGACAAAGGCCTGTGGTGTGAATGAACTGCTGTGTTTGCAGATCAGGTACAAAGCAGCATGTCCATCTGTAGCAAAATGGAAAAAGGGAGAGTAGCTACAGTACTGGTCTTCCTCAAGAAGATGTGTAGGAATTTGTAACAAATTAGAGACACCAGTAGAATGAGCTATGTGAAAATAGTTGATGGAAACTGTTTAAACTGTATACTCTGAGCCAGTGCAAAGAGATAGAAAATTCTCTGAAATTATCATAAGTGTCCTGATATGAGAAAATTATCATTTCAAGGGAGATAAACCAGGAGACTGAGAAAATGACCTGCTTTCCCCAGTATGCTATACCAATATTACCATTTATTATGTGTGTCACAGCAGTGGAAACAGAAGAACAAAGATTTCGCCAGCACCTTAGTGATGCTTAGCTCTAGCACTACCATCATACTAGTTATCTGTGATGTGGGAATGCTCTGTGTGTATGTATGTATATAGGTATGTATGTGTGTTGTGTGTGCTGTGTGTGTGTGTGTGTGTATATATATATATACATGCATGTTATATGTATGCATCATGTATAAAACATATGCATTTGTGTATCATATATAAATATATATTATGTATTATAAATGTATATAGATACATGTATAAATATATATACACATATATATTTATATATACATACATATACATCTGTATATATCCATCAGAACACAACAGAGGCTATCAGAGTAGAACAAAACATTGGTAAACCTAGGCTTTGAATTCAGGAAGATTGGGGGTCCATCTCAGATCATATCTCCTAAGGCTGTACTTCCTTGGGCAAATTACTTTATTGGTCTATAGCTGAGTTTTCTTTTCCAAACAGTGAAAATAAAATTACCTTACTTGCAGCATTGTTGGAAGGACTAAATAATGTAATACTGACTAGTTATGCACTGACTAGCACATGACAGAAATTTTTTAAAAAATGGAGTCTATTACTCTTACCCTTATTTAATGAGTTCATTCCATTTTGCACATTCTGTCATTCTCAACTAAAACTTATGTTGTCACTATGTATGTTAAGAAAATTTCTTCAGAAACTGTAAATGATAAAGACCTGAATTTGGTGGACCCACCCAAAGAAAATTACTCCATTAAATAAAATGAAAAACCCAAGCAACAAAAAGTCTATTGCCTTTACACAATTATCTTGGTTTAGAGGTGACACTCCTTTATTTTGTAACAAACATGATTTCCCATAAGCAAAATGTTCATAAGCCTCATTTTGAAGACAAGGACTCAGGGGTGCAGAAGGGCTTATTTTCAAAGATGGAGCTACCAACACGCATCCTCTGTATATTTCTTATTTGAAAATTCTGAGAATCTGCTTGGGCAATGAATATGCTGCCTAGTGTCTTATATTCTGAATTTGGTCAGTATGATTAGGAAAGGGAAAGGAGTGGAAACATGACAGAGTATGGGCCGCAGCTATTTCTAGAAAAGGCGGAGTGAGCATTTACTGTAAAACATAACCCATGCACTTACCAGCAAGGAAGGATGTAGAAATATTTTTCAGCTACTCAGCTAGAATAAATAAAACCTTCACTTTAAGGAGTAGATTTCTGACAGTAGCAAGAGAGTTTTTAATTAACATCAGAGTTATTATTAGAGGCTTCCATAAGTAAAGCTACCCTTGATCATTTTTTTTTATCCTCTTTTGCATGGAAAGATGAAGACAGTATAATGTGTTCTTGGGTATTTCAAATCCCCAAATAGAGAGAGTGTGTGGGTTATTTGTTTTACTCTTTGTTCAAACTATGGCATTCACATCATCCACACACTTACATCTGTGGTCTAGAAGTTAGGAATGATTGGGGTGGCTTCAGTGGCTTCTCTAAATGGAGACAGAGCTACACTTCCCTGTTCTGAGAATGATGTTGTTGGGTGAGACCCTCTCCCAGGTGTATAATTATCCCATTGCTAATATGTTATGAAGTGAAAGAGTCCTAAAACAAATAGAAGTTTCAAAGAAAATAAATTAAAATGAATCTGGCTGTGTTTATTTTATTCCAGTTGTACTAGCAAAATAATAGCAAGGATGGAGGAAAAATATGGAAAGGATGGATAAATTTCAAAATTTTATGCTAAAAGCAAGGCTGCATTTTTCAAAGGGAATTACTGTTAATAAAGAGTAAAGAGAGTGGTAAGCAATAGAACTTCCTCTGATGTTTTTATTAAGTTCCAACAAAAAGGCAGGGGCGCGACTCCTTACTTACTATATGTACAGCTATGGCATTGACAAGTGGCTTTATCAAAGTCCCCCAGGAAGGGACCATACTGTCTGGAAAGTCAGGGACAAAGTGGCCAGACACATAGCCTTTGAGTGTTAAGGGTCCATTTTGATTAACTCATTACTCCAGGTCTGTTCTCAAATGGTCCTTAGCTGGTTGGGTTGTGAAACCACTCCTTTCTAGAGGAGGCTATCAGAGTAGAGAAAAACATTGGAAAACATAGGCTTTGAATTCAGCCAGATTGGGGGTCCATCTCTGATAGTACCTCTTAACACTGTACGTCCTTGGGAAAATTAATTTATTGGTCTATAGCTGAACTTTTTTTAAACAGTGAAAATAAAATTACCTTACTTGCAGGGTTGTTGGAAAGACTAAATGATGTAATACTGACTAATTATGCACTGACTAGTACATGATAGAAACTTTTTAAAAATGAAATCTATTCCTGTTACCCTCTTGAGTCCCTTTTGGGTGAACAACAATCTAGGTTTTCACTGAAAGTCCTGGATTCTGGATTTTAGCACTGAAATTCCCACTCCTCAGGAACTGCTTAGCCCTGAACAAATCAAAATAATGTTTACCATAGATGGAACTATTTTCTTGATTTTAGTATGAACTCCTTGTGCTCTTTAACTTTTTTGATGTTTCACTGCCATGTAAATTTATTTAGTAGACCTTTACATAATGCTTAGCATATGCACTCTTTTAGGCTTTCTCAAATACTTACAAATACTTCAAATATTTAATCATCATAAAAATTGAGGTATGTATTATTTCCTATTTACAGATGAGGAAACTGAGGCAGAGGGAGGTTAAGTAAGTTGCAGACCGCATAACTATTAAGTGGAGGAGTCCAGTTCAAATTTCAGATTCTGATTCTAGAGTCCATGCTGTTAATTACTACCCTTATGTTGTCTGCATGTGGTGTATATATTCTAACTAGTAGTATCTAGAATTAAGATGAGAATTCCATTTTATTCTCCTTCATGGATTTAAAACTTGGCTTTACTCTGTACTTCTGAGTTGTACCTCTTTTGAGCTGTAACCTGACACAAGTACTTTAATGAGGTTGTTAAGGGCTTTGAACATCATGGGGGAAGGGATATTATAAAAGGCAGGATAGTAATATTGTCAAATGATATGCAAGGCTGAATTTTTCAGTGTATGAATCTTTAGGATCCCTGTTTTCAGCTTTCTTCTCTTATTGATTTGTCATATCAAAGATGAGAGATGTTCTTTTTAAAATATGCTGGCTCCTTTGAAAGAAAGAAAAAAGAAGAGATTTGATAGAAGAAAATACTTAAAACATTAATCAAGTCAATTATTTTGACTGGAATTGGGTAGTTACCTACATGCCAGATTACATTAATATAGATTCTAAACATCATTTATGCTTCATTTTGAATTGAACAATTCTTTAATTGAAGTCTATCATTCTCTTCCCCTCTATCCTGACACTCCTCACCCCAAATACACACTCACACAACTTTGTCAACCTCTTGATTACTGGCTCTGCTGTAAATCCCAATGAATAGTTGTGTGTTTTTGTCACAATAGCCTGAAGCCCTTTACGTTTTTTTTTTTTTAACATTTATTCTTTTTTTTTGAGAGAGAGAGAGAGAGAGAGAGAGAGAGAGACAGAGCATGAGTGGGGGAGGGGCAGAGAGGCAGAGGGAGACACAGAATCCGAAGCAGGCTCCAGGCTCTGAGCTGTCAGCACACAGCCCAAAGCGGGGCTCCAACTCACAGACCGTGAGATCATGACCTGAGCTGAAGTTGGACGCTCAACCGACTGAGTCGCCCAGGCACCCCTAGCCTGCAGCCCTTCAATCTGATTAGTAGTGTGGGGAGATTGAGGGTTATGAATAAGTCTTCCTCAGTCTTCTCTTTACCTGTTTAATTTACCACTTTTCCTGGATATGTTTGAGAATATGAAAGTCTTCTGTCTGTCCTCTTTTTACTGATTTATTTAGAATTCACAAATGCTTCATTCCAGCATTTCTTCCTTTAACTTAAGTCACAAATTTAAATTCAGCAGAAGGCACACTATCTTCACTTCATGTTATTTCATATATTTTTATGGCAGTCGACATGAAATTTCTGAAGGGTAAGGTACTATTTTGGGCATTTTCTAAGATGAAATGGTGGTGCTTCCAGATTATTCTAGAACCATTTCACAAAGCACATTCTGTTAGCCCCTAGAATGTAAACCAGAACTTGCCTCTCATAGGCATGCTACCAAGAATGTGTTCACGATCAGCTTTTAAATTCATTTCAGGAGTTTTGGAGCACCTAACATATGCAAGGCATGGTAGTCAACAGTCTCTTTTTGGGATGCTAACTTTCAGACGATGAGATCCCTGACTTCAAGAAGTTATGTCTGAAAGGACTACAAAGTTGAACATACTAAGATTTATAGTTGAAGTGCAAAGGGCTACTGAAAGGCAGGAAAAGGACAGATGTTTATGGTGGGGTGGGAGGGGAGGGAAAGATTGAGGGAGCCATCTTAGAAGAGGTGGCATTTGAACACACTCTTGAGGAACAAATAGGATATGAACAGATAGACATGGGTAGGTAGGACAGTTCAAGTTTGAAGGACAACAAATGCAAAGGCATATTAGGCAAGTGACAAAGTAGGAAAGGGCAAAGTCTTCTAGAGAACGGCCAGTCTCCCCATGTATTTGGCACAGAGGGATATGAGTAGTATACTGACAGAGACATGGAAAGATATTTGGGTGTAAAGATGGAAGGTGTCATCATGCTTTTAGTGCGGACTTTGTAGTCAAAAGAAACAATTGTTGACTGATGTATGTGATACCATCTATAACACAGAGCATAGGGCAGTTGTCAGATGGCTGTAATTATTATTATTATCCTTATTTTGTGTAGAACCCCTTTATGATATTGAGGAAGTTTTTGTCTATTCCTGCTTTGTTGTGTGTGGGTTTTCTTCTTTTTTTTTTTTAGTGATGAAGGGGTACTAGATTTTATCAAATATTTTCTTTCTATATCTATTAAGATGATCATGTAGCTTTTATACTCTATTATACTGATATGGTTTGTTAATAGAGCTTTGGATATTGAACTAACTTTACATTCCTGGGATAATCCTACTTGGTATAGTGAAAAATATTTATAATATGTTAGATTTGGTTTGATAGAAATGCCTTGAGGATTTTTGCATTGCAATTCATGGTGGTCTATAGGTGTTATTATTATTTTGTGATTATATTAGTCTAATTGGGCTCTTACAATAAAATAGCACAGTCTCTATGGATTAAACAATAGAAATTTATTACTTGGAGTTCTGCAGGGTAGAAAGTCTAGGACCAAGGTGCTGGCTGATTTGGTTCCTGGTGAGAGCTTTATTCCTGTCTTACAGATGGCAACTTTGTCTTCACATAGCCTTTCATTTGAGCTTGTGGAAGGGGCGGGGTTGTTGGGGGGAAGGAGAGAAAAGAAGGGAGGGAAGGAAGGGAGGGATTTTCCTCTTATAAGGCCACCAATTTTATTTAATTGGGACTCTACCCTTATTTCAATTAATTTTAATTACATCCTGAAGGCCCTATCTCCAAATATAGTCACGCTGGGGATTAAGAAATTTGGGGAGGACACAACTCCATTCATAGCAGTGACATCTTTGTCAAGTTTTTGATAATAAGCTCATAGAATTGGGAAGTGTTTTTGGCTTTTCTGGTTTTTTTGTTGTTGTTTTGTTTTTGTTTTTTGAAAGACATTGACAAGTTTGGTATTCTTTTTTTTTTTTTTTTTTTTCAACGCTTATTTATTTTTGGGACAGAGAGAGAGCATGAACGGGGGAGGGTCAGAGAGAGAGGGAGACACAGAATCGGAAACAGGCTCCAGGCTCTGAGCCATCAGCCCAGAGCCCGACGCGGGGCTCGAACTCAGGGACCGCGAGATCGTGACCTGGCTGAAGTCGGACGCTTAACCGACTGCGCCACCCAGGCGCCCCAAGTTTGGTATTCTTCAAATGAGTGGTTATGTTTTTCTTGCTACTTTAAAGATTTTATCTTTGTACTTCTCTTTTGCCATTTTTTAAAATGGTATTTTGAGAGAGAGCAGGGGAGGGGCAGAGAGAGAGAGAGAGGGAGAGAGAAAGAGAGAGAGAGAGAGAATCCAAAGCAGCCTCTGCACTGTCAGTCTGGAGCCCAACTTTGAGGCTCAATCTCAGATTGTGATATCATGACCTGAGCTGAAATCAAGAACTAGATGCTTAACTGACTGAGCCATCCAGGTGCCCCTGTCTTTCCCATTTTTACTGTGATGTATTTGGGTGCATGTCTCTTTGTTTTTATCTAATTTGGGGTTCATTGAAATTCTTGGATGTGTTAATGAATAATTTCCTGAAATTTGGAATGTTAGTCATTATTTCTTCGGTATTTTTTTCTGCTTCTCTCCTTATCATTTCTGTGTTTTCGTGTCCTCTCCTATTATGCATATGTAGGTGCCCTTAATGGTGTTCTTTATTTCTCTGAGGTTATTTATTTTTCTTCATTCATTTTTATTTCTCTGTTCTTCAGATTGTATCATTTCTATTTATCTGTATTCAAGTTCACTGTTTCTTTATTCTGCCAACTCAAATCTATTGTTGAGTACCTCTAGTGAATTTTTCATCTGTTTGTGTACTTTTCAACTCCAGAATTTCTATTTGGTTCCATTTTTTAAAATAATGATTTCTAGACCTTTGTTAATATTTTCTATCTGATAAGACATTGTTGTCATGTCTTCCTTTACTTCTTTTAGCAAAGATTTTTTTTTTAGTTCTTTGAACAGATATCTAATAGCTGTTTTGAAGCCTTTGCTATAGTTGACATGTAGAACCTTCAAAGGTAATTTCTGTTGCCCGGTTTTTTTTTTCCATGTGTGTGGGACATAGTTCCCTATTTTCTGTTTGTTTGTTTTTTTACATATATTATATGTTTTTGTTGAATATTGGGCATTTTAAATAACATAGCAACTTTCCTTACTTTCTTCCAAATAAAATCAGTTCCCCTTGGAAAATCTTCAGAGATCTGTTTTATGTCTCTTTCTCCCTCTGAGAAAAACCTCTCTTCTACTGCTCCAGACCTGAGTATGGAGAATGACACCCCAGATTTTCAAGCGGAGTGCTGGACTGGAACAGTAGCCACTGGTCTTCTCAGCTTCTCTCTCCTGATATGGAATGTATAACCTATGAATTAACTGAAGTGAGGGTGATCCAGGCCCCTGTAATTAAAGACCTATATGTCTGGGGTAGAGCTTCTACCCTGTGGGTGGGGTCTACTTAGAGGAAGAAAACCCCAGATCTCACAGGTGTTTTTACTTGAAATAGAATTCCTTCAGTACAGATGAGGGTGGGTGGGTGGAAGAGCTGTTGGACATACTAGCAGTCTACCCCTCTTGAAGAAATACTGTAGCCTTAAATTGGGAGCTGGGATAAAGAGGGCCCTGTATTCCTGGTTGTACTTGCCCAGAGCAGAGCTTCTATCATACTGAACTGGGATGGGGGATGTTTGTGATGCAAATGCCACAAACTCTTCCTCTTCTTACCAAGATTTAGTAGATTTTCTCGAGGAAATGTTTCTTCATTTTCTGTATTCCCTTAAACCCATTTCCAGAATTTTTGTTCATTTGTTTTTTTAAAAAAATATTTTTCATCAGTTATGATTGTCTTACTGGGGAGAGGGTCTTGGAGGTCTTCATGCTGCCATCCAGAAATCGTCTCTTTATATGTTGAACTTCTAAGCCTATTATTTATGTTAATCCTTAGAACAACTTAAGAATAAGGTGGTTAAATAACAAACCAGGAATTAAGTCCAGAGACTTTACACAATACTTAGCTTGTGGTAAGTGCTTAATAATATTTGCTGAATAAATTGATGAGCCAAAAATATCAAGCAATACAATTTAAGAAAGAATAAATTTTCAAATGAGGGCTGTTATAATAAGGACTCAATTGTAGTTGAGTTGAGAGAGACATCATGAAGGGTGTTGTTTTGTTTTGTCTTTTACTTTTATAGGAAAATCTGCAATTTGTAAGAAATTACAGATTTCTTAAACTTTGTACCTAAACTATTGGTCTTCATGAGTAAGACCTGCTGTACAATCAATTTATCAATTCCACAGACACATGCTATTGTAATGATTCTTAAATTAATTCATTATAAGAGATGGTTCATTTGGTGACTTCACATACAGAATGAAGCCCTTGGAGGGGAGGTGCTTACTTAATGTTACACTGGTGGAATTCTTCGGGCATATTTGGGAAAGCCATTGGGAGTTGTTATTGCTGGAAGTAATTGAGCTTATAAGTGTATGGATGAAATTAGGGAGAAGGAGCCTTTTTTGTACACACCAAATAGTGTTCTAATGGGCAGAAGACTTTGGAATGACAAAAGGTTTAAGTGATCACACTCAGTTCAAGGAAACAGGCTAATGATCTGGGCTGCTATACTAGATAGAGTGTAATGTAATACATATCATCTCCTAGCCCAATACTTTGGAATAATGTGTTTCAAGACCTCCAAAAGATTGTTTCTTGAGGAATGTGAAAGAATGAGAGAGAGTGTGAGAGGAGAGGAAAGGAGAAGTGAAATGGAATGAGTAGAAGAGTGGTAGCTCTATGGATGTTGTTAGCTTTCTTTGCCTTTGTTGTAATCTTACATATGGAAATGAGAATATTGACAAAAGTCCTATGAGAAATCAGTAAAGTCATTGTGACAAAGTCAAGTCCCAAGGTTTTGTCTTATTGAGCCCACACTATTACATGTGAAATCACAGGCACAAAACAGGCTCTGTGTAGAGGACTACACAGAATTGAAAGCAATGATGTAAATATGGTGACTTACTATAGCTAACTAGTTGTGCAGCATAGGGAGCAGTAGCTCAGAAAGGGTGTAATTTCTGAAGGAGAACATGGAGCCAGTTGGTGAGCAAGAATAGAGATAAAAGGCAATGAAGAGGAGCTTCAAGGGAGTGAATGGAGAAATAACCCCCAGCAATAATAAAAGGAAACTTTAGTGGCTGAAGAGAAACCCAAGTGTGTGATCACAGAATCACACCAGCAAGGAAGAGATTGGGAAAGCTGGTGTTTTGTGGTTATTTCTGGTAGAGGCTAGAGCCCAAGACTCTTACTATCATCATTCCATTCTTTGATGGTGCCTCAAGCACAAGGAAGGTCAAGTGTATTTCTCTGATGGTATTCTCTTTTGTGAAAGGTCTAAATGAGAAAAGAAAAAAAAAAAAAAGGAAACATTTTTGTACTCTGATGATCTTTGCTTTTGTTTATGTCTCCTATTTTTTCTTTTGAAAGAAATCCTCTGGCTCATACCTGTTAACACCTGAAGCCAGATACCAGGATCTATGATAATTTTGTCTTGTCTGGTTCCTCCCAGAACAGTTAATCTTTCTCTTTGGGCTATAATAACTGCAGTGCTGTAGTCTCAGAGCAATGAAACCAAGTTAGACCTGGGCATGAGAATGCTGCCTACACTGAATTGAAACCTTGAAAAGCAGCCATGGCTTTTTCAGCTCCATTCATCTCCCAAAGCAAGTAGCAGTGTCTGCCAGATGGAAGTAGTCTAATTTGGTAGATGGAAACATTTCTAAGACTTGTGGACTGTATCACAAATGCTGCCAGTTGAAGTCTCTTACACAACTCAGAATTGTATTCTCCTAACTGTATCTTAGGCTTTAGAAAGCCCAAAAAGAGTAATAGAATGGGCTTTAGAAAGCCCAAAAGAAAAATAGAATGGAACAACATCTGTCCCAGACAACTCTTGCAAAGTTTGCTGATGTCATTTAGAGTTCAAACATTTTGTGTCCTACCTCTAATGGGTTAACAGCATTTCAAGGATTTTTTTTTCTGCCCTCAGTACATCTTTAAATGACAGGCACAGATGTTTGGTTTCACTTCTTAGCATCCTCAACCTGGGCATTCATTGTCTAAGCACTGGAGTTTCGGTCATCACATGAATGATTACAAAATACACAGCCAAGTCCCCTGTCCTTAGCCACCTTCAGCTAAGGAGTGGGTCATTGGATAATTAGATATTTGAAAAGCACCTTGAAATAAGGGCTATAAATAATTCCTTTCTCCAATTTTAGAAAGTTCCATGGAAAGAAGGGTCATTGGAAAAATCCTTGGATCACCCTGCAAAAAAGACTGGTATTTGTTTGCCTGGGAGTGATTCAGGGTGAAAGGGAGTATGGTATGCTGGAAACAGGTCCTGATAGAGAGGAGAATGAGTATCTAGTCTTTATGTGTCACTAATTGGCTGTATAAGTTAGGGAAATCCCTTCTCATAAGCCTGTATATGTAGAATGAGGATTTAACTCGATCTGTAACGTGTTTTTGAATATTCTGTGAACACTTGTTTTACCTCAGTAACACTTTTGTAGTCTTGTTGGACTGTCTTAATGGTGGTTCCTACTTTGTTACTAAGTAAGTGGTTCCTCTAACTCTGTAGAAAACTCAGGAAGCCTGGTCTGAAGTTTTCTGCGAAGGGAGAGTAGTTGATGTGGCATACCAAGGCAGGACAGAGATAGAAGAAGTGGTGTCCCAGGAAGTCCTTGGCATAGTCAGCACATACAATTCAAGATGTTAGCTTGCTGTCTGGAATTCTTGAATATGTAACAGTCTTCTTCCACAAGGCCTACTGCTGATAGAAGACCAGATGAGGGATGTGTTCATGGCTGAGGAGAAAACTATAAGGCTGTGGATTCTGAAGTCAGACAGATCTTGGAGCTCTAATAGCACAATTCATTAGCATGTGGTACTTATATGAACTCAGATCTCAGTTTGTGACTCCAGTTTGCCATTTACTAGCTTTGTGTTCTTTGGAAGTTTTCTTAGGCTTTCTAAGCCCTAGATGATTTATTTGTAAAATGGGGGAAAGTCATAGATTATCTCAGATGATTTTAGGGAAAATTACGTAGGTAAAGTGTGCTTAGCACAATGTCTGGGGAATAGAAAGTTCACAGTATACATTAGCTATACCCATTTTTATTAGTAAGATCACGGGGTAATGAAATTTAGGTTTACTTTATGAATACCTATTTATGAATGAATACCTTTAATAAATACCTATTATATGGTTATCACACTATAGATATAAAGAAGAGGAAGACATGGTATTTTTCCTCAGAAAACTTAAAATCCTGTTTTTGAGGCAAAATGATGGCCCATGTAATCAAAGGCTTATGAATTCTATCATGTTGAAAAAAGGTGTTTAAAAATTGTATTAATTACAAAGGGATGCCTGAGTGGCTCAGTCAGTTAAACATCTGACTCTTGATCTCAGCTCAGATCTTGTTCTCAGATCTTGATCTCATGAGTTCATGAGTTCAAGCCCCACATTGGGCTCGGCACTGGATGTGAAGCCCACTTTAAAAAAATTATGGGGGCGCCTGGGTGGCGCAGTCGGTTAAGCGTCCGACTTCAGCCAGGTCACGATCTCGCGGTCCGTGAGTTCGAGCCCCGCGTCAGGCTCTGGGCTGATGGCTCAGAGCCTGGAGCCTGTTTCCGATTCTGTGTCTCCCTCTCTCTCTGCCCCTCCCCTGTTCATGCTCTGTCTCTCTCTGTCCCAAAAATAAATAAAACGTTGAAAAAAAATTATAAAAAAAATTATGAAAAAAAGTATAGATAGATATATTTTAATTGTATTAACAAAGTTACCAATCATAGTGAGAAATGCTCTAGTTTTAAAAAGTATATCTAATTGAATTTCATTTAAAAGATTGCTGTTTATGTAATAATAATAATCCTTAAAGTTTAAGCCTTTGAAAAATTAAGTTGAGGTCTAAAAATATATAATTGGACCATTTTGAAACCCTAGGTCTTTGATTCACATTTAATTTTGGCACTGGGGTTTCAGAGTGTGTGACTATCAGGCACCTGGCAGAGATGGATTAGGTCCAAATCCAACCAGAAGCTTAGTGGCAGATGGCTCCCGGTGTAGTTACTCCAGACTTGGAATGTGTAAGAAGTTAAATGCTCAGAGGCTGAAACCTAATTCATTACAGACATATGTGTGCTGAGTTTGGGGGAATCTGTGGCCCCCAAGAACAATGTTGTATACCTAATAATGAATGAGGATCCATGCACTGGAGTGACCTCAAACTATCACAGTTTACTGCTCCCAGGCCTCTAGGTGACCTCCTAAGACCATGGGACATTCTTCTTGGGTGGTCTGTGGACACAATTCAGTTTATTCTCATTCATTTTATTTATTTGCCAAGTATCTAAATATGCAGCTTAATCTGTTTCTTCCAAACCCAGTGGGCCAGATTCTCCTATTTATTCAAGGTTAGAGAAACTCCTGTCCTGAGAACCTTCCCTAAAAGCCAGGGAGAAAAACACTGTCTCTAGTACAAAGAAATTCTAATTGACTATTTTAGCCAGCCATTGCACTCAGGCATAGGCACAAGTTCTCAAATATTCCTTATACTTGTGAGGCACATAAAAGAAATGTGCTCATTGACCAGGATGCCCGAACCTAGCATCTCCTCCTGTTTCCCTCTTAAGTCAGCCAGCCTCCCTGCATCAGAGTGGCTTTTCTCAGGGGTTTCCTTCAGCCAGAAGTTCCTCAAGTACTAAGATTCTAGCAGGAAAACACTATAGAGGCTAGAGAAGAATCCTTTAGCTTAGATGATCAGACAACAAATATTCATAAAGTGTTTATTATGTAATAGGAATAGCCATGTGCTGGTGATATAGATATTTGCTCGTGGGATTTACATGGTCCAGTGGACTGGTCCTCTCCCTAATTATAGGTCAGCAATAGGTGGGGTCATATCCTTTAAGGCAGACTTTCTCAATAGTGGCACCATTGGCATTTTAGACCCTACACTTCTTTGTTGTGGGGAGCTGTCGTGTGCATTGTCTGATTACCAGCATCCCTAGTTGCTACCTACTAGATACCAGTACCATCCCTTAGTTGTGACAAAGTCTCCAGACATTGCCAAATGTCCCTTAGGGTCAAAATCTTCCCCAGTTGAGAACCACTACTATAAGACCATGCATCCTACTCTCTGTGCTCCTCTAAAGTCACCTGGGAAGGGGCTGGTTTTTCAGTTTCCATTCAGGCCTCAAGGTTCACATATCCCATAAACCATGTTTAGATGAGCTTAAATATATTGTCATGGCTCTAGACCAGCTTTTCCCAAGACAATGTTTCATAAACACTGTTCCCTAGAATGTCAATTGATGCAGGGTTAAAAACAATGAGTCCTATTGTCAAGTACCCTTGACACATACTGGGTTAAACAAATTTAAGCAAATGTCTTTACTATAGAACTTCTCATTGTTTTTGAAATGATCACATGAATTGTAACTCTGTACAAGGGAATATAGTACTTAACATCCCCACACTTATTTCAACGGAGATCCCTTTTTCACAGAATATTTATTGATCTCCTTGAGAACAGAATTCTGAAATACCACTTGGGAAATGGTACTCCGGTTTTCACTGGAGCCTGTTGGCTTAAGAAAAGGTCTCCTCTGAGGTCATCTGAAGGAAATTTAGCAGCACGTACAAGCAATGGGAAGTACGGCAGCAAGTTAGTTAAGTTCTGGAGTCAACCTGAATCTTTTCAAATCACAGCTCTACCACTTACTATTCCTGCATCCTTGAGCAAATTACTGAAGTTCTCTGTGCCTCAGTTTTATCTGTAAAATGCAGTTATGAATGGTGCTACTTCAGCAATCTCTGGATGAGGATTAAATGAGTAAATAAATGTAGATCATTTAGAACATCACTTAGCATAGAAGTCCTGAACTGATACTAGCTATTATCCTTACTAGGTCTTGGAAGCAATATAGTAAATTCATAGCTCCACTATGAGTTCTGTGGGGCTATTTTAATTGGGACAAAATAATTGTGGTAGCAAATTGAAAGAGTCTACTTGTTTGCCTGAGGCTTTAGAACATTGTACAATTTCCTGTATGTATGAGAGAATTAAAACACTATCCTGGCTGAAAACTGGTAAGTACTGTTTCAGGTGTAGAAAGATCAAAAACAGGCTGGTGAAGAAATGAATTTTCCTGGGGCACCTGGGTGGCTCAGTCGGTTAAGCGTCCGACTTCGGCCAAGGTCACGATCTCGCGGTCCGTGAGTTCGAGCCCCGCATCGGGCTCTGGGCAGATGGCTCAGAGCCTGGAGCCTGTTTCCGATTCTGTGTCTCCCTCTCTCTCTGCCCCTCCCCCGTTCATGCTCTGTCTCTCTCTGTCTCAAAAATAAAATAAACGTTAAAAAAAAAAAAAAAAAAGAAATGAATTTTCCTTCCTGTTCACCATTCTGGTATGTTTAGGTTACTGGTTTTAAATATTAGCTTGGATTTTTGGCAATTGACCACTTGCCATGAAAGGAGAAGACCAAAACTATGATGGGCTTTGATGTCCCACTATGAGTTTCAGAAACCTAGCACAGAAATCCTTATAGAATCAGAGGATGATGAGGGTGTCCAACAAAAAGAGTTGGTAATATTGCCCAGTGATGTAGGGAATTAATCTCAAACTGTAGTCTAGTAGAGGAAGCCTTAGGTGGAAAGGTGATAGAATTGTGTATATCACTTCTTGAATTTGAGGCCATTTGTCATACCATTTGTCATAGCTAGGGCCACTGAAACACCTACTGTGCATTTAGGCCTAACTCAGACTTTTGGATCCATCATTTCTTTGGTGATCCAGTCCCCGCTTTGTATCCAGCTTTCCAGGAATTTTGATTCTGTCTCCTCTCCCCACAAAACTTGCATTCCAATCCTTACCTCAGTTCATAGCTCCCCATTTCCTCTGGGCCTGGGGGCCTGCCTTGTCCCTTACAAATCCTTCTGTAACCTGTTCAGACACAAAGGGCTGAATCTTTTCTGATAACTCATTAAAGCTAAGGCATTACTATCTACCTCTTTCCTCTCGTAGGTATGCTGGGATTTTTAAAGGACTCAAGGTTTCAACTGGGGTACCAGGGATAGCTTGTTGGAGGAGGTGCACTTAAGCATGTTAGTGTCCATGGTTTTCCTTAAGTCACATTCCATGTGATGGGCCATCCTTGGCATTGATTATAACTACGTTTTTCTTGTGTAGTTTTGTCCAATAATTGTCTCCATTTTATATCTACAAGAAACTTAACTCACCTTTCTTTTAGTCCTTATTATTTTCACTTCATCCCAGACATGAGATAGCAGAATACATTAGACAAAACTATTACTTCATGCCTGAGTTATTCTGAAGAATAGGTCAGGAAAATCTTACTTTGTAGATGAGGGGCTAAGATTCAGGGAGGAGGTAGATAGGAGTTGTCCAGGCCATGCAGTTAAATTGACCCCTTGCTCTTCTGGTCATAAAAGATATTTAGTACATGATGACAATAGCTCCTTCTTGCTATGCTTATTATCTTGGGTTCCAGGATCTGTTTCTGATGGAGCCCTATTTATGGGTGAATGACAAGGCCACTTAGAATGTGGTCTGAATTGGTTTCAAACTTTCCATGCTCAGAGGAGCCAGCAGCAGCTGACATTATAAAATCTGCTCAGGACTCATACTCAAAGCATTTTTTTAGCAACTAATGTAGCAAAGTTAAAGGATATCTGTTTTATCTTGTCTCTTTTTGTTCAGATGCATACAAAGAGGATCTAAGGAGGCAAGTAGGAGAGAAGAAAAGAGTCAGGCATTTCTGGGGATTTGTGACATCACACTCCCTTCACAAGGAGTTGACGAACCACAAGAGATTTCCCCCCCACTTTTCCTGGAAGTTTTGAAGTCAGTTATGATAACTAGGAGCAATTCCTAGAGATGTCTGTAATGACCCAGCAGAGTCACCTTATATAAGGCATGATTTAAGGTACAAGATGATTTCAGGAATTGGAGGAACTAAAGACCATGGGTTTTTAGAACAATTTAGGTATAATTTCTTTGCCCTGCTCCATTGAAAATCAGGTCTTTGACTCATCTTTGATGGCTCATTTGCCCTAGAGCATTAGACATTCTTCAGATGGTTTGTAGAGTATTTTGAACTTTCTTCCTAGTTGGGCCTGAGGCGGTGAAAGGGAAGAAGGGATTACAACAGCAGGAGCTGGGAGTTCAGTGCCTGTCTAAGTACTGGAGAACCCCCCAGACGCTCTGTGGAAGTCAAACGTGCTTGAGTAAGAGTTGTCTGGGTTATCACAAAGCAAATACTAACTGAATGTATAAGCAGAACTAAGACTAGTGGATAGGTTCCTATTTTCTAAGCTAATATTTCAAGTATTTTCTTGACCGAGGTTGATATATGCACAAGCACATTTTCAGGAACTCTAATAGAAGAAAAGCTGCTACTTCCTTTTAAAAAATTCATTAAGAAACACAGCAAAGATAATCCAGAAGCAGTCAGAACGCTTCATATTTCATTTTAAATAACTCCTTTGCGGGTGTTGAATGCTTCTTTGCGGTACCTCTGGTACTACCAGAAGTGATTTGTAACAAAGCACTGGAGAGAAAGTATCCATCTTGAGTTAATCCAAACCCTGCGGGACAACACACACTCCAGGAATAATATTGGTTTCCTAGTTAGGCAGCAGCTGCTGTCTCTCTTGCCACCGGAATGATTGTGTTGACAGATCTTTGTAGTGTGAATCAAATCTTAAAGGCATAATGAGAAAAAGCAACACCAGAGCTCTCATCCACTCTTTTTGGTAAGACTTTTATGGAGTTGTTTTGAAATAGGGAGTTGAAGATGGAAGAGGGACCTGTCTTTTCTGCATTTGGACCCAGGAGTGCTTAATGTTGAAGGTATATTCATTTACCTGTGTTAAATTGAGCTCTTTAATGAGGGAAGGCAAAGTTAGGGAAGGAATAAAAAGGCTGCCACTTAGGTTCCATTGCTTATTAAGGCATTCAGGGATTCTGAATTTTTTTTTCAACCTAGTTTCTGAAAACATAGTAAACCTTCAGAAATAAAAACGCATTTGATCAACAGAATGTTATCTGTGAAGCTTTCAATCCATTGGTGGTGAGAGAGGGGTGGGGGACAGAGAGAGAGACAAGGACACCAACAAGGAAAGAAAAAAGCAAATGCCTGATCTTCAGAGGTAAACAATCAGGTTAAAAGCCTTGGGAGTGTTGCAACTGAAACATTCATTAGAAAGCAGAGAAGACAGAGCTGTGGTAAATTAAAGGTGGATGTTCGTGTGTGTAGAGTTTGATCTGGTGCAGTGCGTTTGAAAGTGCACACGCTCAGATCCACACAAGGATGATTTTAAAGGCCAAAAGAGTCTTATAATCTTAGGGTGCTGAACTTGAAATCTGTTTTAGCCTTAGGGCCATTACAAAAATCTTGAATCATTTAAACAGTGGTAACAATGGCTGCCATATATTTTGAGCATTAATTTAGATAATTATGCAGATGCTGATTTAATCATGACAGTCCTGTCAGCTGTTTTGCTATTCCCATTTTACAGATGGTGAAACTAAGATGAGCAGAGGTTAGGTAACTTGCCTAAGGTGCCATAGGAATCAGACTTTCATGCTTGACTGCAGAGTTCTTGTGGCAGAGATGGTGATTTGTGTCCTTGCATTTCCCAGCCTCCCTGCAAGGAGACAGTATTCTGGCCAATGAATTGGGAGCAGAAGGCACTTGTGTGACTTCCAGGGTGAAGCAATTAAGGGTTTATGTTCCTTATCCTGATTCTCTTTTCCCCTTCCACTGGGAATGCAAAGTTTGTGTGTTTTAAAGATGTCATTGTCTCAAGATGTAAGAACTCAAAGTCACAATTTATGAAAGATACGAAGGAAATCCTTCTAACCCACATTCGTCTATGATGTGGGCAGTAAATAAGCCTTTGTTCTGTCAAACCACTTACATTTCAGGGTGTATTTGTTAGCATAGCACAGCATATCCCGTCCTAATATAAAATTTCACCATTTGTACTTTGCCTTTATTGTTTTATTCTTACTCATGTAGATTTAGTAGATAATAAAATAATGAAACCAAACATAATATTATCTCTAGAAGTGTCATCTAGAATAAGAGAATAACACAAAAATTTAGAATGGCAGTTTTTGCTTGAAAATAATGCCTTTGGGGCTGTAATCTAATTTGGGGGGTTAGGGGCCTGCTCATCTAATTTATGAAGAATCCATTGGATAGCTTTTGTTTCCAGATAGCTCATGATCTTTTGTCAACTTTTCTCTAATCAGCATATCTATGAACAGGGATCAAACTGTGAATTACTCTAGTTCTCTTCCCTTTCAAATAACTTTAAAGAAAAGTCTGAAGTACTGTATATTCCTTGGCCTATTTGACTTCTCATTTTTGATTTCAGGAGATAGACTTAATAGAGAGGGAATTTATGACAGATTGGTTCCACTAATAGGCTCATATAAGAGGTTGGTCAGCTGTAGCATCCTGAGTGCAGTGGGTCTAACTTACCTCCTTCTTACAGATGGGGAATATGAGATCAAATCTGTTTTCCGGAAGAGAGCTATTACTGAACTTTGATATCTAGCACTTTGCCCTTTGTTAGGTATTCTGAAACCTGTAAGAAGAAACTTTCCAAAATTTTCCTGGTAAGGAATGACCTTTGATTTCTTTGTAATATGACAACTGTCCTCTTGATTTTAAAATGCTGATTGTGCAAATGACTGATGCAGGGAAACAAGTTCTCCCTGGGGTAACATCATGAGTGGGACCAACTGAACACCATTATGTAAACCCCTGCTCAAAATTTTATTTGATAATTACCAATCCCAATTCTGTGGTTGATTTATTCGGTTGTTTATTTATTTTTTGGTATATAATTAACATAGAGTGTTAGTTTCATGTGTGCAAAATACTGGTTTGATATTTGTGTACTTTCCTCATTGCTCACCATGGTAAGTGAAGATACCATCTGTCACCATACAACAGTATTACAATATTATGGACTATATTCCCATCATGAATGGCAGTGTTAGCTGACTTGGGAATAACTGCATAACATTAAGCTCAGCTGGTAGTATTAGGGTACTGTTGGAAAATCTTAAGGAATACCTTTATTTCATAGTACCTTCTTCTGTTAATTCCATGTGTCATTTAAAGGCATCTAGATAGGGAATACATAGAGCTGGACTTTTGATCTGAGATACTCTCTATTCCAGGTTTCTCTCTAATACGCTTATTTATATATTTTAAACACATCTTCCCTCAGCACATATGTCCCTAGAAAGGGTAAACTTTGATTATGTCTTCCTTAAAAACTGGTAGAAGTTAAATAAAGGTATATGATTAACACATTCAGGAGGAGGAGGGAATTGGTGTTTTGGGAAGAATGATGAAAGGGCTAGATACTTTTTGCCCCCCACCCCCACATGGTCATTGCCATCAGAAACCTCAGTGTTTGATTCTTCTAATAGATTTTATATATGTCACCTTTTCCTTCTTTTAGATTTATGTTGGTAATTTAGCTTTGAAATCTCAATACCGACTAAACACCATTATGCAAACCCCTGCTCAAAATTTTATTTAATAATCACCAATCCTTATTCTGTGGCTGATTTATTTGGTTGTTTATTTATTTTTGGTATATAATTAGCATAGAGTGTTAGCTTCACATGTGCAAAATACTGATTTGATATTTGTGTACTTTCCTCAGTGCTCACCATGGTAAGTGAAGATACCAACTGTCACCATACAGCAGTATTACAATATTATGGACTATATTCCCTGTGTTGTACTTTTCATCTCCATGACTTAGTTATTTCATCACTGGAAATGTGTACCTCTTTATCCCCTTCATCTATTTCACCCATCCCTCTTCTATGGCTGTTTAAAAACTGATCCTGGGTTAGGGGCTCAGGGCACGGTGCAGCTGTGTTAGAGGATGGAGATCCAAAGATGCTTCTTCCCTTTCTCTTTGTATGGAGGGAAAGGCTTTCCTGGTTTTGATAGAAAGTAAAAGTTGTTCCACGTTGACAGGACAGATGAGGCAAGGCACAGCATTAGCTGTTCCATCTGGTGTTTCTTAAATAGGACAAACTATTCTTGGAGCTCTGCGAAGTGCCTGCTTCATCTCACAAGAGTTGGAAATGACTGGGCTTCTTAGTGAACTCAATAGGTGGGAGATGTGACTTGTAAAGCTAAATGGAAAAAAAAAAGGAGACTTAGGGCCTATGGAGAATAAATGTCTAGCAAATGATTCTGTTGCTACAAAAGCTCAGCAAATAGGAGTTTTTATGATAAGCACAATTCTGTTCCCAATCCATAAATCTTATTTTTAATAAAAAGACTCCTATTTCTCTTTAGTAATCCTTTCGAGATTACAACTGCAGTTTATCATTTGCAATGATAAACTCACCAGTCACCAGGTGTTTAGCACAGGATTTGGGGAGGTGAGTGAAATTGAAATTTCAAAGCCACTTTCTCTGCATGTGCCTCATAAAAATTTTTGGCAGCTATTGCTGGAATAAAGCTTCCCTTCCATCCTCTTTCCTCGGCTCTGAAAGAGCTAGTACATTGCAGTGAGCTCTGTGTAACTGGATGTTCTGTGAAGTTATCTCAGCTTATTTCTCATTTTTCTGTCTTACGACTGCTGTTTCAAGTTCGATATAAAAACATTATTAGATTGCACATATGTTTCTGATCAGGAAGTTCTTGAATAGTTTCTTGGAATCACCATATTCTAATAGAGTTAAAAAGGCAAGCTTAAAAAGACCACTCCTGGATTGTGACTTGACCTGATGAGTCATATTGATAATCAGGTCCAGTTACATTAGATTTCAAATGTAATTTGCTTTGGTTTCTTATATCTCTATATATTTGTGGAAAGAATCCATTTACCAGAGTGTGAAAAACTTTAAGATACCTAGGAATAAATTTAACAAAAATGTTAAAGGTACATATTTTACAAAAAATATAAATCTGTACTGAAAGATACAGAAAATACTGACAAAGAGGTATAACATGTTTCTGGTGTGGATGATTCAATATTGTAAATACATCAATTAGTCCTGAGAAAATCTGTAAGTTCAATGTAATAACTGCAATAAAATTTGACTTTTTAATGTACCTTGATTCTAAAGTTTACCTAGAAGATAAATTTGATAAAAATAGTTAAGAAAACATTGAGGAAGAAAAATCAAACAGGAAAGTGCCCTTTACTTTCCTATTTTGGTGGTTGTTGTATTGGCAATAATTTTCTGGACAGTTCAGTTTAATAGCAACTCATAAATTTTTAAAAATTAGTGCACAAATTACTTTTTGCTAGATTAATTCAAAAGATTAATATCATACTTCATTGTTGCCTTCCTGGTTGAATTAATTCTATGTAAGTCAAACTGCCCTTAAATTTTTATTAATAGGATTTTTTGAGACTAGGACTCTGGTGTGTTTGCTATAAAATAATGCTTTAATGGTCTTATTTTTTTTTTAATATTTCACTACAAAAGTCTCTAAGGCTAATAAGGGATAGAAGTTTAATAAACTAAATATTGGAATTGAAGCTAAAATTATTTTTCTAGTATTATATACCCTGAGTGGGCCTATGACCAGAACAAATATTTATTATTATTTCTAAAAATAGTGAAACCATAAAAAAAAGGTCATCCATGAATCGTCATGTTTAACTTAGAGTGAAGTGTATTCCTGGTTCCTTAACTGCATGTCAATAACATCTTACAAAAAGATTCCAGCTGAGAAACAAATGCAGATTTGTTGTCTAATTCATACCTAATGGAATGATGGGAATTAAAACGAATTCATAAACTGCTTTGCTGCTTCCATGACCTATAACTTGACAGAAAGGTATCCTGAAGAAAGCTCATGTTTTAATAATATGATATATTTATGAAATGCTCTATTGTGTGAAATCTTGAATTTCACCTTAGGCTGCTTCAATGAACCACCTAAAAGCAGGACAATGAGATATTTGAAATAATAGATGTTTTACTAAAGACATTTATTCTCTACTAAGTCACAGTGAAATTAAATCAAGCTGAGACAGCCTGATATTTTTCTATATTAACTGAGTTTCTAATGATCACTGTGTTTGCATTAAAAAACTGTCTTGGGATGTAAAAAGATCATAGTCACCATCCCGTGAGGCTCAGCCCTGTGAGTAAAATACAGCTAATAAGACAGGATATGGAATTGGAATTTGAGCCAGAATTATAAGTAAGAGAAATTCCCATGATATAATTTTATTCATTCACTTATTTAAAACTACTGAGGAGCTGCTATGGGCTAGGGATCTTGTTAGATGTGGGTCTAGTGATGAGCAAGAGAAGCATTGTCACTTATTCAAGGAGCTTATAATGTAATTGATGGAGTAAAACATACTCCATTTCTTGTGAAAATTCCTTGTGAAGTTGAAATAAGGCAGTATCTGGAAAGTATGTGTGACGTGCTGTAGCTAAATAAGCATTAGTTTTCATTCTCTTTGTATCTTCATACAGAGGATTCTTCACTGTATTCACTTGTCAAGAAGACTTAGTATTCAGGTGATATTGATTACCAATCGAATGTGGGTCCTGAACAGTGTGAGTGATGCAGGGAAGAGGTCACAACACAAATGTACTCACTCTGTAATTTGTGAGCAAGTAAGAGAGGGAGACATATATCCACAGCAGAAAAGCAGTCATTGCAAAGGTAGGCATTTCAGATACACCGCAGAATGATTCTGAGGGAATAAAAGAGAATGGTTAAGAATCTCTCCTGACCCAGTCAACTGAATATAAATGATGTAGATCTTCTTGCTAATATCAAAGTGGTGTCCCTGGGGGTTGATAGTTCTGATGAGAATGAGTGGGGCCAAATTTCAAGTTACTGGGTTATTTAGATTTGCCCTCAGGGTCCTCTATCCTTTCAGAGAAGGCATTACTTCAAGTAGAAATGAAAACTGAGGAATTACGATCAGAGAATGAAGAGTCTTTAAACCAGAGGCAGTGTTTGTGCAGGACAGGGTGACTAGCCTAGTAAACCGACTAGAGATGTTCTGGATTTAAAAGGAGAAAAATCCTTCAGAAGCAGTGGACAAGCGACTGTTACCCTAGACTTATTCTAGCAGTAACTACTGAAGATTTCAAGTTCTGTTATACCAACTTTGACCCTGTTTGCTTCTGCGGTTTTGTATTGTTTGTATATTTTGTATACTGCACCACTTGGGAGCTCCAGACCCAGGCTGCCTTTCTGACCCGGACTTGCTCTTAGACAGCAAAAAGAACCAATCTGCCGAACACTGTTAATATCTTCTTGCTTTTGTTTGTTTATTTAACAACATTGGGCTTATTATTTATCAGATGCTCATACCAGACACTCTTCTGGACACAGATAAGGCACCAGTGAAAAAAAAAACCCAGACAAATCTACCCATTCGTGTAGAGATTACATTATAATGTGTGTGTGTTAGGGTTTGGCATAGACTGGAATACTTAAATATAATGATTAAATTAAATAGTATTAAGAAGCTGGTAAATACTATGTAAAAAATAGATCAAGGTAAGGTGATCAGGAATGCTGGGGGATGGGATGGTGGCATTGAGGTGATATTTGAGCCAGATATTTGAAGGAGTACAAGGAGCTTGCCTCAAGGGTATCTGAAAGGAGAAAATGGAGAGGCCCGAGGCAGCTGTGTGCCAGTTGTGTGAAAGATAATCAAGGAGATGAGTTTGGCTGAAGCATGGGGAGAAGGGGAGACACTAAAAAAGAATCAGGTCAGAGGGACTGGGTTCAGATTTTGTAGGGTTTTGTAAGCCATAGTAAGACTTTTCAGTTTCCGCTTTTGCCTTAACTGTGGGTGATGACCTTGATACTTTGCAACCATTGGTCAAACTTCTTTTAACACTTAGTGAAGGCCAATTCATAGTTTTTAACTTTCTAAGAAGATGGAAAGAACTATGGGAGAAAAAGAGGGTTTGTGGTCCCACGAACTAATGGTTGACTTGAAGAATACTAAGGTTGATTGTTGGTGTTTGATTATTGGTTTGTGATTGGATGTCCCATCTGAAGGTGGGAATGTACCCCCTCTTGCTGTAGGCATAAACCTTTGGCATGAGAGAATGGTTAGTGATGCCGAGACTCCCAAACTAGGATCTAGGGAGAGGCTGTCAATCAGGACATCCTACCTCCACAATGCCTGAAGATGTTAGTCACTTTTTAGCTATTCAAACACATGAAAGAGTCATTTCTTGCTCAAAGGGCTATTTTTGAATTGTTTGATTTTTTATAGTTTTAATTTTAGTGATTGGTTGCCAAAATTTTCATCCATATTTTAGAATATTATCTTTTGGTCTATTTAATTTAAAAAATCATGACTACATTTTAATGTTTTGCTTTTAAAAGGAGGAATGGAAAGCACTATCATAAGAAAGGAAGATCTGAGGATTTTATCTTTAATCTTAGAAACGTGAGAGACTTCGTCCTCCACCTCTTAACTCTGTAGGGGTTTTTCAATGATATCAAAATATATTTCTCATTCCAACCTTAGATGAAAAAAGGCAATTTCAAGAAGTCAGCCCTTTAGGGAGAGTTGCAGTTTCACTAAAACTAAATAAAGCAGAACAAATAGCTGGACACTTGAAAGAATCTGCAAACATATCTATTTCTTCATTTTTTTATTTACACATGCTACTTAGGGCCCATAGGTATTTTGATATTTATATGAAGATGCCATGTATTCCATAAATAATGTTCAGGTACCATAGCTTACTCTAACACTGAATTCAGAAGACACCAAATCCAGTGAGATAAATATACATGAATTAGTTCTAGCCATGAGATTCAAATTCTTCCTGAGGGTGTTAGGTAATTTAGAAGATGAAGTCATGTGTGTCTTTGGTGACTTAGAGTACACTGAGGTGACATGTTATTAACCTATATGAGGACAAATCAGGGCCAAGGAATCAGTTGAAGCTCAGAGAGGCTGGGGCATATGACACTGAGCAGAATAAAAATTGTGACATTTGAAAGGAGAATGAGGCCAGAATAAAAGGCATTTACAAAGCAGGGGAACATTTTAAAATATTTTACTTAAAATAAAAATTTTTCCTACCAATTATTGTCTTCCCCATCTCAGCCTCCACTCATACTGCCAATACTAGAGATTTGTCCCCTGCCTGATGGTCAGTTGTGTTATGTTTTTCATATCTGGGGAGTATGACTGTCTTCATGATAAAACAAGTCCTATTCCTCTGAATCCATGGCCACAGTTAGACAGAAAGGAATCTCTCCTTTAAACTTAACCACCAGGGGGTAGTCTGAATCTGAAAGTAAGTGGATAGATGAAGTGTGTTTGAGAACTTGGGTTGTTTTTTGGTCCATTTTTGGTCTTCAGACTCTGGGAGTCCAGTTTTTGGAATGCCTTCTACTTTGGGAATAAAGAAACTTTTCAAAGCAGTTTTGCATAATCACATTTGGAGTGGGTTCTTGATTCCTTCCTCAACAAATGACTTCTTACCCTCTACAGTGGTACCATCTAGGCTTTAGTCTCCCAGACCATGTCCTAATCCCAGAACGTCAATGCTGTCACCTTCAGAGTATGACTCTGAACCTAACAGGATGAATTTCTTGAGGTCATGCTAGCTTTGAAGACTTCAAAGCCTAAATACCACTCAGAATGCCAGCGAAAACAATTAGCATTCTGAGTGGCAACTGTCCTATCATTCATTTTGCCTCCTAACGACTTTTAAGATGTGGGTAGTCTGAGAAGCCAAATGTAACTCCATAATTCTAATTAGAATATGACTTTCAGTGTATCTGATTCATTCAGATGAAGTCAGTTTCATTTTCTTATTTATTTTTTCTATTTTTAATTGTAAAAAATGGAAAGAAAATGTTCAAATAGTACTAGAAACTACAAATAAAAAGAAATATGTATTTTTACTTCACAATTCAGCTCTCTTTGCTAGAGGTAACTGTTACTCACAGGTTTTTTGTTTATCCTTCCAGGAAAGGAAAGAAAAATGTGTGTACAAAAGCATAAATATATACCCCCCCCCAGACACACAACCTCTTTGAAACAAAGTGGGACCATCTTGTATACATACATCTCTGCTTTGCCTTTTTCAGATTTTTAAATCTGGTATTTTTTTGGAAGTTATCCTTGAGAAAATGTCTTTACTCTGATGTGTAAGTATAAATCTAGGCAGAGCTCCTTGGTCAATGTTTATGTGTATTTTAATTTTTTGATGGATATTACTAAATTGCCTGCCAAGGAGGATGTCCCAATTTCTAGTCTCATTAACATATCATGAGAGTGCCTATGTCTCCATACCATGGCCAACACAGCACTTTCAAAACCTTGATCTTTGACCTATATTATATTAGATGAAAAATTGTATCTCACTGTTTGAATTAGTATTTCATTACTCATGAATCAAGTTGAGTATCTTCTGACCTGCTAAATAAGCCTAGTTTTCATTTGGATTGTCATGCTACCATCCAGTGTCTTTGAGAATAAGTACAACATGTAAACTTTAAGATCAGGAATCATATCTTCATTGGTGTTGCCAATGTCGTCTAGTAGTTGTGTGTAAATATAATATTTTATTATGAAACTTTGTTGAGACCAAGGTACTTTTGTTATTACAGTGTGAGAGAAACCTTGTACTTCCCATCTATCAGGCACTTTATTAGTACTACAACACAACACAACTTGTGCTCTGCAAAATGTTTGCACTTTTCCTTTGAAATGAATTTTACTCTTTAGGTCAAAATATTCCTCACAGTATATATATCATGCACTGCTACAAATGGACAGACTTATTGTTGACAACTTATATTTGACAGTCTTTTGCAGCATTATTTTAGTCTTGGGAAAAAGCAGATTGGTCATAATTAACATTTAGAAATTTCTTTTTGGTAAGCAAACATTTTTATTTAGTATGATCTCTGGCAGTGTCTTTATTTGAACTGGTTGTCTTGTAAACACATAATACACATTAATTGTGGAATCCAGGAGGTTGGCATTCTCTTACTTTGATAGAAGCTGCTTTGCATAGGTTGTGTTTATTAGCTATTCTCATGACACACATCGTCTGTGACTAATGTGGAAATGCTAATTGATAGTTCATAAGGAACAGACAAAAAGATATGAATCTATTTAGGGTCAGTATATATTAAAATAATTACAATCTTCAAGGAAACAAAAGTAAAGAAGCAAAAATGTTCTTATCAATATTGTGACCAAGTATTTTTTTAAATGATTTTGAGAAGGGGAAACACTATGGGATTAAAATGAAATTGGTGCCATAATCTCAAGTCTAAACAATCTTACAAGTACTGGGAGCTATAATATAATGTTTTTGGTGAGAATTGGAATATTATTGGCCATGGTTTTAAAGTATATATTAACAGTATATTCCCTTGAGAGGGTCTAAAGTTCTCTCTCTTATTTCCCCACCCCTCCACCTGTGATGAGCAGACTTTAGGGTGGGCCCCATGATCTCAATCTGCTGGTGTTCACACCCTTATATAATCCCCTCCCCTACATTTGTGTGGAATTGGTGAGTTGCTTCTAAATGGTAGAGGATGGCAATGGTAATGGTGTGTTGCTCTCATGATTACAATATAGTATTTAAGACTTTGTCTTCCTAACAGACTTGCTCCAGAGACTCTCTTGCTGGCTCTGAAGGGAGCTGTCACACTGTAGGCTGCATATGTCAGGAAGGGAGGCCCACATGGCAAGGAACTGAGGACAGCCTGGGGAAGCCAAGGGCCTCAGATCTACAGCTACAAGGAACTGAATTTTACTAACAACTATGTGTGAGCTTGGATAGGACCTTACAGCTCAGAGGAGACCAAAACTCTGGTTGACTCTTTGATTTTGGCTTTACGAGACCCCAAAGCAGGCAATCCAGATAAGCTGTGCCCAGATTCCTGACCTATAGAAACTATAGGAGTCACCCATGTGTTATCTTAAGCTGTTAAATTTGTGGTAATTTGTTATACAGCATAGAATATAACATACCACTGGACAAAAAACACAACCTGTGGCATATTGTGTTTTTGTTCAAAATATTCACTGCCTTTCTCTGGGGGCAAATTTTACTTTCCTGCTCCATTGGCATCATGTTATATGTGATGCCCATCCCAGCAGAATTATACTTTCTTGTCCTTTGAACTCAGAAATGATCATCTGATTTCCTTGGCTCAGAGAATGTGGATGGAAGCAGAAACTCTAAGAGCCTGCTTAAGGCTGTCAATCTTTCTCTTTTCTTTCTTTGCTTAACTATGATCTTCATTGGACATATAGTGGTAACCAAAAGCAAACATTTCTTTTTATAAGCCACTGAGATTTTATGTTTCTACAGCATAATCTAGTCTTTCCTTCTGAGGGGGGAAATTCAGACACATTTGGGTCAAGTTGTGCAGAGTTTTGGAAATTTTATCTTTCATTGGCCAATTCTCTCTAGATGCCTTCTTTCCCTTATTGTATTATCCTCCTTTGTTGATTGCTTTGCATATCATTCTGCTTCTGTGTCTTCCAGAAACCATCTGGTACAATAGGGCAGTCTGGAAATGGGTATTCTTGGGCCTTTCAACTGGGAAGTCTTCTTGGGATTAGGACAGAGTTTAAGGGGAAGGAAATATAAAGTGCACTATTCAAGCTGTTAGGAAAAGGCTTTCTGTGGGCTGATTTTTGCATCCTCCTTCTCATCTTTATGCAAGAAAGATCTCAAATATCAAGGTCAGTATGGGGGTTGTTTAGGGGAAAAGGATCAGGGAGGACATTTGGTCTGCCTCTTGCTTAGAAAAGGGATTCTCAAGATCAGCCCAGTTCACCAAGACAGGGAACACAGTCTTAATTAGTAATAAAGAGTGTTTCTCTTTCAAGAATGTCCACAATGCTTTGACTTCTCAAGAATCAACCATGTTAAGGGGTGCCTGGGTGGCTCATTCAGTTAAGCATCTGACTTTGGCTCAGGGCATGATCTCACGGTACGTGGGTTTGAGCCCCACATTGGGCTCCGTGCTCACAGCTCAGAGCCTGGAGCCTGCTTCAGATTCTGTGTCTCCCTCTCTTTCTGCCTCTTCCCTGCTTGTGCTCTTGCTCTCTCAAAAATAAATAAACATTAAAAAAAAAATCAGCCATGTTAATGGGCTGGTCAAGGATTTAGCAATTTTTTTTTTTTTTAAGATTCCTAGCATCTCTCTCATTGGAGACCCAGTAAACATTGCTGATAGCACTTAAATATTTAAGGACAAGATAATAGAAGAAGCCAAGAGAAGATGTTTCACTCAAATCCTGCCTTAAGTTGATCTTTGATCATCAATCTTTTAACAAAGGACATGAAATTTCCAGAATTTGTGTTGCTCTCATAACACAGAATAGAGACTATTTCTTTTATAATTTATTTAATGTTTATTTTTAAGAGAGAGAGAGAAGGAAATAGAGCATGAGCAGAGGAGGGACAGAGAGAGAGAGGGAGACACAGAATCTGAAGCAGACTCCAGGCTCTGAGCTGTCAGCACAGAGCCTGATGTGGGACTCGAACTCACGAGTGGTGAGATCATGACCTGACCCGAAGTCGGATGCTTAACCGACTAAGCCACACAGGTGCTCCGAGACTATTTCTAAAATTGTTTTGGAAGTATTTTACTGTGAAACAAAGTACATAGAATTTGTGCATTTATTTCTACATGATAGTTAACCTTGACATATATATATATATATATATATATATATATATATATATATATATATATATATATATATAAATTTATTGTCAAGTTAGTTTCCATACAATACCCAGTGCTCATCCCAACAAGTGCTCTCCTCAATGCCCATCACCTACTTTCCCCTCTCCCCCACCCCCCATCAACCCTCGGTTTGTTCTCAGTATCTAAGAATCTCTTCTGGTTTGCCTCCCTCCCTCTCTGTAACTTTCCCCCCCTTCCCCTCCCCCATGGCCTTCTGTTAAGTTTCTCAATATCCACATATGAGTGAAAACATATGGTATCTTTCTCTGACTGATTTATTTCACTTAGCATAATACCCTCTAGTTCCATCCACATTGTTGCAAATGGCTGGATTTCATTCTTTCTTATTGCTAAGTAGTATTCCATTGTATAAATAAATTACATCTTCTTTAACCATTTGAACTTTGACTTATATTGATTTATGATTATCCTGGAGTCAGACTGCCTGGGTTTGAATTCTTATTCTGCCATTTAATTTGCTTTGTGACTTTGGATAAGATTCTTTAACAATCTGTGACCCAGTTTCCTCATCTATAAAAGACACTATCTCCTTTGACTTTTGTGCGAATTAACTAGTACATGTAAAGTGCCTGTTTAATCAATCTAACCTACTCTTGGTATTAACACACATGCTTCACAGTGGACAAATTTCTGACCTTATAATTTAAGAAGAGTCCTCTTATTATATATCTAAAGTAGCATTTCATTCATTTTCAGCTCTTAACTTTTCCTGTGTATCCAGATTGGCTATATCACACATGTATTAGAAGACCTGTAAAAATCACAGCTTTCTTTAAGCCTCTTTCTTGTTATAGTCCCCCTACCAGCTGTTTGCTCTCTAGCAACAAAGTTGGAACTACAGTTTGAAAAATCCAGTTATGCTAATGAAGGAGGAAAAAGATTTTTGTTTTAGATATAGTCACTTGCTTTTTTTGTTCTAGCTCCTGAAGTGCGCTGACTTTCATTAGCAGGCTATCAACTAAATGCCAGTGTTCTGACATGCACCATACCCATTTGTCATTAGCATTTGTACCTAGCTGCATGGTATAATACTATTTCCTTCTAGGGCAACAGACTTGACCTCTGCACAGAATTGATAATTAATTGGTGGAGTCTGAGGAAAGCTGACCAATAGGAGAAGGCAAATAAACTAAATTAGAGTGTGAAGTAGAGTGTCAAAATCAGTTTAGATCCAAATGAGATTAAAGTCTGAGAAGTTTCTGATCATAGTGGGCAGGTTTAGACCAACAGAAGGCCTTAGGATGGCCATGATTCTTGTTGTTCAGTATCCAGAATATAAGAATGGAAGGTGTGACTGGAAAAAGATGAAGGGTCTGGAAGCATGGCCCAACCCTAGAGAAAAAAATATATATATATAGGAATTAGGAAAAAGGATCAAGACCATAATTTTCCAGGGTAGAGAGCTAAGCCAAAAACAGGCTCCGGAGTCCTGATGGTGTGGTAGGGGTAGATAGGGAAGGCTGTAGCTCACTGATTATTTTGGAACCAAGGACACTGTTCCCCCAGGGATGTTTACATATGCTAGAGAAAGGCTCAGAGAGAACCACAGGGCCCAACTGCACTGGATCAGGGGGCCTGGTTATGGCTGAACTCCTGAGAGGAAGACACTATTACTGGAAGCTTGGGTGAGCCTGAGAGAGATATGTATAAATCTTAGGGCATTATTCTTATTATTATTTTTGCCTTCTCAATGTATAACCTATTTTATTTTTAAAGGGGTCAAAATAACAACCTCTACTATTGTTAGCATCCAGCTGTTTGCTGACATGTATGGAAATAGAAATTTGGAAGGAGCTTGCCCTTGGCCTCATCAGCATGTGCAGTTTCACCTTTTTGTATCTAGAAAAGGATTTATGTAAATGCCCTTATCCAAAATTAGACTTGAATATCATGTTTGTTTCTAATTAATTTTAATGTTTATTTAAGTAAAGTCAAATTAATGAACTTGTAAGGGTAATTAACTGTTACCTAATTTATAAAACCTTACCAAATTTACTTTGGAGAGCTAATGAAAATGGTGGCTAAATCTTTAAATCTTAAGAGCGTGTTTTATTAGAAGACTACATCATTATAATAAGGCTAAATTTGGATCTTCTTAGTAAAAAACAAATGATAGAATAAATCGAATGTGTTCTTTAAATTTTCACATTTTTTGCACATGTATTTGTATGATAAAATAATGTATTAAAAAAGATACTTTTAAGCTAATTATATTTTTAAATAGAAAAATTTTGTCAAAAGAAAATCATACCTTGCTAGGGTGTAGGGGATTTTATTGTTTATTAGGGGAATGAGGAAGATTCCACCTCTGACTTGAGAGATTTGATCTTTGAACCGTTGGTAGTCATAAAAAGAAGTATATGGCTATTCAAACACATATGTCATAGCCAAAGTCTGGAACAGGTGATTTTTGACAATAGATAGCAAAATGTATAATTAACTTTAACAGCTGACTGAGAACCAAAGTGTCACACAGGGGGAAAAAAGATCTCCATTGTGAGCCAAATAGCACTGCTAATAGCCAAATGCTGCATTAGTTGGCTAAACATAGATTCGCTGACTTTCAAATATATGTTGGTCATTAGCCAACTGACACAACTGAAGTCAACATTATCATCTAACAAATGTTACCTCATTTGAAATTCAGACTATAGCTTATAACATTTGGTGACAGATTGATTTTAAGTCAATGGGGAAATTGTTTTTGAAATATGTTAATGTGTTTTTCTCTTTTTCATTTCCACGTACATGATCTTCTGACTAGTCTGATTCATTCATTTACCTAATATGGCAGTCTTTTAGCTTTATATTAATAAAGTTTTGAGTAGAAAAAATAATTATGAAGGGTTGAATTTGTCAAGAGATAAAATCACTTTAGGGATGCCTGGCTGGCTCAGTCAGTGGGGCATGTGACTCTTGATCTCAGGGTTGTGGGTTCAAGCCCCATGTTGGGTATAGAGATTACTTTAAAAAATCTTAAAAAAAAGAGATAAAATGATTTTTAAAAATTTTTAGTGTGAACTTTTTTTTGGCTATTCAATAACCAGTACATTTCCTTTCTTTTTTCCTAACAGTCTCGTGATTTGGTTTAGTAACTTCACTGGGCCATGAGCCTTAAGACAGACAGATGTCTGCACCAGCCCAGGGATAAATTATGACTGATTGGTCTGAGCCAATCATGGTGTTCTTTGCTTTGTCAAAGATTAGCTTAGGTGTCAGCATGTGATACAATTCTGAAAAGTGAGATGCAGAGGATAATTCTGATGAATGTTTTCTTTGCCATAAAAAGTCACAGGAATGTTGTTGTAGCATCTAATTGAATGCATGAATTGGCCAAATAGTTATATCACTTAGTTGTTAGTGAAAGTGAGTTTTAAAAGGACTTGTAGTATATAAAATAATTATAGAAGAAGCACTGTGTTAAATCTAATTAGCATTAAATAACTATTACTCAGGGAATACACCACCCCCCTACCACACATACATGGGCACTGAGATACTCACTAGAATGCCTAATAAAAAAAAATAAGTGACAGTACAAGTGTTTACAAAAGTGTGTGACAACAGTAAACTCTTATATACTGCTGGTGTATATTATACTTCAATTTTGAAAAGTTTACAAAACAAATAAAAGAACCCAACAGAGGAAAAAGTAGTTTTCTTCTGCTGCTAGATATTATTGTACCTGCCTGGGACACCTGAGATGGTGGCAGCTTTCATGTGGCTGTCAACTGGTTAAGGATGACAGGGAAGAAAGATGTAGGGGATCTGTCTTGATGATGCAGTTGAGCACTGAATTAACAAACCTGGAATGAACCTACCTAGGGAATAATCACATTGGATAATGCCATTTCTTTACTGTCTAAGCCAAATTGAGTTGACATTGTCTACTAATTATAGCTGAGGGCATTGTAACTGGTAATTGTTCATTAACATATCAAGAGGCACACCTGACCATGTAGAGTATAGTGTTTCTTCCATAATATAAAGAAGATAGCTCTTCCATCATTAAGAATGAGACATAGAAATAGTTCACACAGGAATAAGGAGGGAATAACATGAGGGGAGTTCATGTGAGAAAGGAGAAACATACCATTCCAATATCAGGAATTATTGGAATAGAGGCAAAGATGAGATATAGATTATTCCTGACTGACGGAAGTCCTGGACAGATGGAGTCATAATAGATAGGAACTATAAATCAGAGCAACTTTCTAGGCTAAGATCATATTGTAAAAGAGGGAGAGTGCATCAGTTCTAGAGAGGTAGTGCTGGCAGAGGGAGGACCTCAGTGTGGCTCGCCTGAGCCACTTCTTTTTTCATGTAGTAGAGATAGGAAACCCAAACCCTAGGATTCCTTTGATATATGGAGAAAGAAAGTTAGCCAGGAGTTTGGTGAGGAGCTTGCCAGAGAAGACAGTGGCTGCAAGGACAAAGAGGTAGTGACTACAGTGTCCAAGGGCTTTTTGACAGACTACCTAGGATTCATGGTTGGCCTGAAGGGGGTTTGCAATACTACTGAGAGCCAAGATGGTTTCAGGGCAGTAGACAGGACCACCAGGCCTTCACCACACTGAAGGAGACCAGGTCATGATTTAGTTCTTTAGTGTAGATACCAGAAATGGATGCTAGCAGGGTCACTAGTGATAAGGCAGACAAAGAGGTATGAGTTGATTAAGAGCAAAGGATGCTGCATAGGGCATTTAGTACAAATATGAGACTCTACTCCTATGCCAACAAAGGATTAACTAAGCCATGCTCAGGTGACACCTTGAAAAGACCAGGGAGAAGGTGAGAAGTTCTCAAAGGCTGAAAGCAACTAAGCACTCCTAAGAGACAATCTAACTCCAACAGTGTGTTTTCTTTGTGCTTCTCTGACCCAGTTACAGGCAGTCCTTGGTTTGAATCTTGACCCCATCACCTACTAACTGCATGACTAAGGTAGATTATTTAAACATCATGAACTTTAGTTGCCTCCTATAGAGAGAATGAGAATAATAAATTGTACACCAGGGTTATTGTGAGCATTAAAAGTTACATCTATAAAGTACGAAACACAAACCAGAGTAGGAAGATTACTTTGACATGAACCATATGAGCATGCTTTTCTCTTGCAAAGAACAGAGTAGAAATATATTCCTACAGATGTAGCAAATTGGGTGCTTTATCCCAAGCAGGAGACTGGTTATTTGGGGGTGATCTGTGAGTTAAAGATCAGAGCAATGGTCACCCCTGGGATTCTCTGTCCTGGTTGAGCCTGGAAGTGAGAGTGACTTGATATCAGCTACATCTGTCTGGTTCTGTAGAAATCAAGTTATGATTGGTCCAGGACCTGGTAAGAAGACAGAGCCTTAAGGTGAAGAGATCAATTTGGTCCAGCTTTGGTGGGTTGCGGTAGTCTAGGGAATATGAGAGGAGAGGAAACCTCAAAGGTAGTCTTATCTCTCATATGTCTTTCATCCCTCCATCATGACGAAAATGTCCTTCAACTTTCCTTACACTTTAGTTCCAAACGTTCAAGCCCCATCTGTATTCATAATAACATCTACCTAACACTGCCATATATTTGCCAGTAGAAAATACCTCAGTGTAGGAGCTGAATAGAGAAGGAAACAGTGTCCATAGGCAGGCAGCTGAGGTGGTATCTTTGCTTTCACTTTCTAGAGATGAGAATCTGGCCTTGTGATGCCCTTAAACACTGGAACATTTGAGCCAATTTTCTGTTTTGTAAATTTAGTACAGGATTTTGACTTGATTGGGAAAATAGCTTCATTGGGACAAAGAATTAATTTGTTGTATTTGTGTGTTAGGGCTGCTATAACAAAATACCACGGAGTTGCTTAAAACTCCAGGTATCACAGAGTATATATTCTTTTCAAGCGAATGTATGCTAAAATAGACCTTCTACTAAACAGTACAGCAAGCGTCCACAAATTTCAAAGGATTGCAGTCACACAGTATATGACAGACCGCAGTGGATTAATCAAGAAGCCAATGATAGGGCAACAATTATAAAATTTATAAATGCTTAAAAAATTAAGTATTACATTTCTAAATAATCCATGGAAAAGAAATAACAAAACAACAAAAAAAAATTGAAGTGAATAATATAAGACCTCTTAAAACATATGGAATGCTACTATAGTAGGACTTAGAGGGAAATCTATACCTTTGAAAGTGTAAGTAGAAAAGAAGCAAAATTAGAAATCAGTTATCTAAGTTTCCATCTCAAGAAAATCTTGAGGAAATGTGATTTTTCCTCCTTTTGGGGGAATTTAATTCATCTTTTTAAATATAAAAATGATGGAGTGATCAAATAGTCTGTTTCCCATGGTAACTATAGTACTTTAAGTATACTATACAACACTTAAAATGGAAAACACATTAAATAATAATGGCATTAAAGTAATTTTAAGAGAAAATCAGATATAATTCTAAAATGAGTTAAAATTCAGCTTTAGTGTAGTAACAGAACAAGAAAAGAAAAGTAAAAAAAAATTAACTCCTTCCATGGAATTTGCATAGATGATAGAAGCTAGTCCAATAACAACTGCTTGAAGCAGGTATGTCCAGTTTTGTCTAAATCCAGGAACTTTTCCTTCTGGTATGACTGAAAAAAATTGTATGTTCTAGGCAAGAATACCTATATGCCTAAAATTAACATTTGAAGTAATAATTTTAAAATAATGAGTCTGATTAGGAGGTGGAAAGGGGTTAGAATGAGAAAAAGAAGATATTGGATTATGGGGGGGGGAAATCTTTTTCAGCGCAATATTTGTTCCCTTTAGCATGAATATAATTTATTTATCTCTTCCTTTTCTGTTATTTTTTTGCAGATTTATAGCTCATTATCAAGTTCCCATTACCTTACTCTTTTTTGCCTTCACTTTTTAGTGCTTTAGTTTTGTTTTTCTTGCTAGATCAAGAATAATAAAGCAAGACCATGGTAATTGCAGATTTTACCTTCCTCAGAAAGTTTAGGATGATAAAATCAATCGTTAAGAAGTTTATTTGCATACTTTGATCTCAGCTAGCAGTACTGCCCTTTGATCTAGGCAAGCATAGCCTCTGTCTCTGAGGCATAGACCAGGGACCCTGGGCTTTCAAGAGTCTTTATCAACATTTTCTAAGTCCCTTTTCAAAGCCTCATGCTGAACAGGGCTGCCAGTGCCTTCCAGATGAAGGAATTTTTGTAAGTCCTGGTCTCTATTTTTCCCCTTTCGGACTCTCTCAAACCCTCCATTCTATATGAGTAGGTTAACTAGATGCCCAGAAATATTCTGGGAATTGGTCCTATGGAGTCATTCTTGAGTCCTTTGGCCTGGAACTGTTCCCTGAAGAGCAGCCTGGCAAGCAGATTACTCTTGTTGGCTAGTGTGGTATTTCTTTCATGGGGATGATGTTGAGTCACAAGAATGGGGATAATCTACTGATTGGGTGACTCTCACGTCAGAGACAAGAAGGGTTTATTGCTCTGGGCTACTAGTGTTCAACCATTTACCTTAGCTTGAGGCACTCGTGTGAATCTGTGCATTAGGTATGGCTCTTCCTTGTTCTGACCATAGCACTGCCTCTGATTAACATTACCCAAGGAATGGGGCCACCTTGAGAACTTTGAGACTTCTTTTGCCTCGGACTAATGTGTCATCAAGCACGGCTGGGCTGGTCTTTAGCCATGCTGACGTGCAGACATTCTTTGAGCAAATGAGGCTGCTCTTGTTCCATCTCCAAACCTCTTGTCTATCCTGCCCACTAGAAGTGGTGTTTGGAAAGCAGGGGTGTAGTGTGGTCAACACTGAAAGTGATCACTTTTTTAGGAATGACATGATTACACTCTAGAACTCAAGAGAAGAGATGGTTGGAAGGTATGTTGCCTCATGTTTATGTTGTAAAATTGAGAACAGTGAATTTACCATTCTCAGAAAATTATCATTCACATTTTTCTGCTGACTTTGAGTTAAACGTGCATTAAAGGTTATCATGAAGGAAGCACAGTAGCAATCTTTGAGAAAGTCGTTGAAAGCCAGTATTTATGGAAGCATGAGGGATGAGGCAGTGCCATGAGTAATGCTGTAACCACCATTGATTAAGTAGTATTTATTTACTAAGAGGCCACACGATCTCTGCTGTTTCCATATAAACATGTTCTGAAGAGCCATGGTATTGTGGATAATAATAGCATTATTACTTCTTTGTCATAGTGGGAGATATAAAATTATACAAGAATGACTTATTTAACAGGAATGGCATATTTAACAATAAAGGACATGATGAGGGGTGCCTGGGTGGCTCAGTCCATTAAGCATCTGACTATTGGTTCAGGTCATGATCTCATGGTTTATTAGTTCAAGCCCTGTGTCATCACCATGCTATCAGTGAGGAGCCTGCTTGGGGTTCTCTCTCCCTCTCTCTCTGCCCCTCCCTTGCTCTCTTGCTGTCTCTTTCTCTCAAAAATAAGTAAATAAATTTTTAAAAAATTAAAAAAAAAAAAGAACATGATGAGATGGTTCTTGGACTTAAATAGGAATAGGTGTTGCCGAAACACCATGAAGAATCTTCCCATGCAATGATTTGACAATAAAAAAAAATTAACAACACTTTTACTCATATTTATAAATCTTTATTGATAAGTAACCATACCTCACATGGATCTATGAATTTTATAATGCACTTTAAATAAAATGGTTTATATAAACAGAGGGTCTTACACATCCTAGGGGCAGCCCTGGCTGAGAAAAACAAAGAGGACTTTGGAGTTGACAGTTAATTTCTTGGCCTCTGGGCTACATCTGTGATATAAGTTCTGGGAATAAACTGAACCAGGAAGGGCATACCTAAGCCAAGCTTATATTGTCATGTTGCCAGAGTAGAGGTCAAGAATCGTCACTGAAAAAAGCAAGATCATAACTTGGAAGATAGCAGTTTGTTTCAGACTTCATAAGGGATAGGGCTGCAAATGTAAGAACTACCTAGGAAGTTGGTGGTCAGGAGAGTTGGAAGCAGGCTGAGCACTGTGATGGGCAGTTATTTGCACAGTTCAGAATAGACCAGTAAGAGCTACAGACTCTATGAAAAGTCTTTTATGTAGGATCTGGCCAATACACGGAACAGAAGTGGTACTTAAGGGAACAATTATGGGAATTATGGGAAGTATGGGAACATGGGAATTAAGACTGGGTGATCTCTGAAAGCAGAGACTGATTTTGATTTATCATTGGAATCACAGGCTCTTTCTCCTTGTCTAAGATATAGCAAAATCTCAGGAGATGCTTATTGGATGAATGAATTAAAACACTCAGTAGAAAGAATAAGGTTTTGTCATTTTGAGGATTGGAAAAATGGAGAAGCCAGCTCTATCAAAGTTGCTTTAAATTTCCATGAGAATATTTCCTTCCATTTAAATTGGGGGGAAAAACTGAGTTGATGTAGTAAAATTGCAATTTGGGATCATAAGGGAGATCAGTACAGGGGCACCATACTGGGGGAAAATTAGGGGTTTCTTTCTCCTGAAAGCACCTGTTTCCACACACACACACAAAGCAAAATTGAATCCAGAGGTTTACTAAGAGGGGACACAGTCTCTCACTCTTAATGGGACCATAGTTTTTACTGTGGCTCAAAACACTTGAGTTAACTACAACTTTCTATTATGGTCTTCCTTATGTTCATCCCAGAGAGTGAACAGATCTAATTCCACTAGTAATTACCTTGTTTTCCTGATTCTGTTAATAAGACAGAATCACACAACTTCATCTGGTCCTACATCTGCTTGTCCCCATCTGTGTGTCCCTTAAGTGGGAATAATCTTGCTCTCTGTGGTACTTTCTATGGCTGGTTCTGTAGATGTGGCATAGGAGACTTCACCTTGGATTGTGCTTCTTGGTGGGTCTGTTGTCATTTTGAGTTGAATTAAGTAATATTTTCTATAGGATAGAGGTAAAAAGAGTGGCTGCTTATGTACTTTGATAATATGTCTAGAAGAGAGAACCTATGGAGAAAGGCAAGCTAAAAAGTAAACTCACTTGCATTTTAATTCCCTCTCCCCTAATACACCTATTTCTTTATTGGTGGTAATTATGGGTTGGTATTATATTGGTCGTGCCTTTAAATTGATCTATGTCACCAGCTAGATGGTAGATGCTTCTATGTAAATGATTTCTTTGAGGGCACATGTTTTTCCCAAAGGTACTTTAACACAGCATATAGGGAACATGCCAACCTCTGTAGCCTTTTATCTGGCACCAATTCTTTTTTAGTCAATCTATCATGATTCAACTTATTTCAGAACAAAACAAATGAGACCATTTTCTAACCTACACTGTGAGCTAGAAGTCATTCTTTGAATATGATTTCACACAATAGTGTCTTTCATGCAAAGCGGGTACTGGTCACCATCTTGTTCATGCCCTGGCAAGGCTGCTGTGAAGTCAAACAGTCACTGAACAACACTTTGATTTTGGGATGCAGTTCTTAGCTTCTCCAAGGCACAAGTAGCTGAAGCTCCAGACCTAAGTCTCTATTTTCTTCACATCGCTCAAAACAGACAAGTCATTAATATTGGGGCACCATGCAGGTGACCCTTCTTCTACTCACTTTCTTTATGCGGATCCAGGCTAGGCCTTCCATCCAATGCACGATTTCCTTTGCTGTCTTCATGCAACATCCTCCCTCCGCACCATCACCCCTGACAGCTCTCTAGGCTTAATATAAATACACAGGTATGCCCTGGAATTTACAGAAATTTATAAACACTACAGAGAATAAAATGTTCAAATCACTAATCAAGGGAAATGCAAATCAAGATTATTTCACACCTGTTAGAATGGCTATTATAAAAAAAAATAAATAAATGTTGGTAAGGATGTCGAGAAAAGGAAACCCTTGTACACCCTTGGTGGGAATGTAAACCGGTTCAGCCACTGTGAAAAACAGTATGGAGGTTTTTCAAAAAATTAAAAATAGAACTACCATATGATCCAGTAATCCCACTTCTGGGTATATATACAAAGGAATTGAAATCAGAATCTTGAAGATATATCTGCACCCCCGTGTTCATTGTAGCAGTATTCCCAATAGCCAAAATATGGAAATAACCTATATGTCCATTGATAGGTGAATGGATTAAAAATGTAAATACATACAGTGGAATATTATTCAGCCTTAAAAATAGAAGAAATTTCTGCCATTTGCAACAACATGTATGAACGTAGGCCATTATGCTAAGGGAAATAAGCCAGACACAGAGGGATAAATACTACATGATACCACTTATATGAAGAATCTAAAATAGTTATACTCATAGAAGCAGAAAATAGAATGGTGGTAACCAGGGGAAGGAGGAATTGGGGAGGTGTTATTCAAAGGGTACAAAATTTGTTGTGCAAGATGAATAAGTCCTAGAGATGTACCATACAGCATAGTGCCTATTTAATAATACTGTTCTGTGTCCTTTAAATTTTGCTAAGAGGGTAGATTTTTATGTTAAGTGTTCTTATCATACACAAAAACAGAACAAGAGGAAACATTTGGAAATGATGGATATGCTTATGGCATAGATTGTGGTGATGGTTTATATATTAATATAATATATATACATAAAATATATATTATATAAATATATTAGATATATAATCTATATAAAAGAATGCTGGGAAGCAGTAGAGAAGAGCACACTATTCATGCAGGCTAGTTGGGGTATAATCCTTGAACACTAATACTGACAAACATAAAATCTGTGGCATAACCTGCAGAATCCAGCCACAATTCTTCCTCAACTTCTAGTTAGTACTGAAACTGGACTCCAGTCTTGATCTTCTGTGTTAAGAATGAAGGCAAGTGAGTTATGCTGTTTGTCACTCAGCATGCAAAAATGTGTAACTTAGTGTTTGTTAAATGCTTTCTGATAGCATTACTTAAAGAAACAAAGCTGTTTTCACCCTCATCTTGAATGTGAATTATGATCTTCAAAGAGTGTGCTAGATTTTTCTAACCAGAATAGGTGTAAATATTAAGATGATTCCATTTAAAAAGTATACATTCTATTTTTTATTTTCTAATAGTTCATTCAAAATTAAAAAAATATACACATAAGAGAGTTCTCTTTAATAATTCACTATAACAAAATTCTAAGGCATAATCTACTTTCTCTATTTGTTTTTATCTCACAATCAATAATTTTATTTGCTGTGGCTCTCATTTTGTGGGCCAGTATTGATTGCCCTCTTCTTTTACCTCCCGGTTTCTTCAGAGTTCTTCAGAGACTGGCCCCATGTGCCTCTTGATGCCTGCTTGGTGTTCATCTTTTGAGTCTGACTCAGAATTCAGGAAGGATGTTACATGTCTACTTTCAGGAAGGTGAGGATATGTGTTCATTCTTAGAACATCTAGGATTCATGATGTAGATTACTCTAGATGGTACTTTGAAGAAAATAAAACAGTCCTTGTTGGTCTTATTCCTGTCCAAATAGATTTCTTTTTTCCTGATAGGATAAGGTCCATTGATTTCTTATAATTTCTGTAAACAGAATATTTAGATAGAATGCCTTTCCCCACCTAACTCCTAATAAATTAAGAGCAATGTAATTTAAAGCAACATCTTGAAAATAGATATAAAAACTTGGCAGGCAATATAGTTAACATTTCTGGAACCTTTGTTATGAACCCAGAACTAGACTAAAGGCATTCCATGGATTAACTAATATATCCTTTACAGCAACCCAATGTGTAGGTCCTCTTACACGAATTTTACAGATGAGCAAACTGAGGCTTTGAGAAGCGATTTTGCGTATGGGAGACAGATAATGGGTGGTCGAGCAGGGTTTCTAATGCAGGCAGTGTGACTCCATAAGCCATATTCCTAAGCACTGTGCTATGTCGTTGCCTGCAACAGTTGCCTGAGACTGATTTCCCTAGTGGGTTTTTTAAGTATGTACTTACATCGTGAGAAATCGCTTGACCCGGCTGTGTCTCAGATTCTTCATTTAGTACAGAGAGGATCGGTCGAAACAGTGATTTCTATGTCTTTCAGTTTTATAACTGTATGAAGTATCCTGAATTAGAATCCTTGGACTTTATATCAGCTCTCCTAGAAAATTTCTGCCACACTCAACATCACTGTTTCTGGGTATACTATGATGTATATTTTAGAACCAGACTACAACTTAGACCCTGGTGAAATACCACATACAGACATATTGCTTTGACCATTTTCTTTATTTCTATTGCAAGTATTCTCACAAAACATTTATTTAAGACTAAGAAAATAAGACCACAGTATGTAGAGTGTGAGTGTGTGAAAGAATGAAAAAGTATAAGAAAGTAAAAGATTGTCTCTGAGAGTGCAAGAGAGTGGGCACACAAGAGTGTTTAAGAGAGTGAGTGACTTGTGTGTGAGAGTGTGTGTGAGACTAAAAATATGTTCGTGGCAGAGTGTGAAACTGAGGGCGTAAGAGAGAGCACGTACATGAGAAAGTGTATGTGAGAAAGAGTGCACAAGAGGAAGTGTAGGTGAGTGTTCAACCAAGAGTATGCACAAGAGTAAAGTGTGAATACAGCAGAGAATATGGAAGGTGAGGGAAGAACACTTGTGAGAAAGTATTTAACAGATTGTGAATGTGAGAAAGAGATTGGGAATGTGTGTGAAAATAAGAGTATATAGGTGTGTTTGTGAATGAATCTCTGTGTGAATGTATGAATGTTTCACTAATTGGGCACATGGACTTTCCAAAGTGTTAGAAGCCAGCCCCATGCCCTAAATACAGGCACACACACCCTACGTGTGACTCATCATTCTAAACTGTGTCAAATAGTCACCACTGATTGTGAGGGATGCCGGAAAATGAGTATCTGACACGGGAAAATGGATTGACACAAGTGGCTTAGATGAATCGTGATTACACCCCAGTAATAACAATATTGCTGCCCTGAAACAAATGAATTTTTTTTCCCACAGAAGTAGGGGATGGTTTTTGGTTTGTCAGGGAACATAATGTGCCACAATAGGAATAACCTTTCTTTGGGAAGGACAAACAAGAAAGTATCAAAGATGTGGGATATGAATTTTAGTTCACCACATGTTCTAATGCATTGTTTGAATCTTTTATACGAGCTTGCAATATCCTTATATTTAATAAATAAGAGAAAAAGAACAGGAAAGTCTAAGAGGCTCTTTTAACTAGGTGGGTGAATGAGTGATACATAAGGTCTTTAAATTCTCCTTTGAAGCATACACACCTTCAATAATAGTTCTGCTACATTCAATTATATTTTAGATACAATTGTTTTGATTAGGAATCAAGGGGCAACTTGGGTTGATGCGAGGATGGAGATAAAGTGAATGCTATAAGGCCCAGAGTAGAGAAAGAGATTCAGTTAAGAAGGAAAATCCAAAGGTAACCATGAGAGTCCAAGTACCTAGAAATTTGCAGATGTCTCAGGGCAGGTTTTAAACTTGCAACAACTTGAACCAATATTAGGCACATTTTAAGGAGTATTAGGAACCTGTGTGGCATCTGTGTTACAAAGGGTGGAATAAAAGTCCTAAAGTCCCACACTTTGGGACTGATCTGTGTTGATTGACTTGATTCCAAGTACCTGGGTGAGCTACAGATCAAAATTTTATTGACCCTAATTAACCCAACTTTTAAAATAAGGCCCTTGTCAAATTATAGTGAACAAAGAGCATTTTGTTTTGATAAAAAGTGTCCATGCCTTTCACATCTCCAACAAATTTTTCTAGTTCTTAGTATTTTTATGAAACGGTGCTGATATTATGAAAGTTAGTGAGGAAGATTTTTCCCAACAAGTTGGGAAAGTCAGAGACCACTTTAACAGAAAAATGCTCATGTACTTATTTGAAAGATTTCATCTTTCTCGTGTCTCTAATTTTAAAATACAACGAACAAGCCATGAGCTATAGATAACTACTCCCTGAATATATATTCACACAGAAAAGTTGCATAAGATATTTTTACAGTTAAAAAACTATGTAATTAATTCAACATGTAATTAATGACAGTGAACTCTGTAAAATTAGCAGTAAAAAGGTTACTAACTGCTGTGATCTTCACCTGTTAGGATTTTTGCTAGCTGTTGATATACCCTCCTGTCTCCTCATGTGACACATCCTGCTCCCCAAGGAAAACACAGGTAAGTAGTATCTCATGGAATTCCTTTACAGGAGGATGTTAATGGGGAAGGGGAGGTATTACTGGAATTTCGGGGGCTCAGGTGAAGCATAGTAAAGCCTTATGTGGGAGTGACATGTACTGAATGAGGCCCGCTATTGTTGAAGGCAGGGTGGTAGAAATGGAAGGGAAAATGCATCGACCTAGGACGGCCCACAAGAAGAAAGGAGACTCCTACAAGAAGGGCTTGCCCTATGGAACCAGACCTGAGGGAAGAGTGAAAGTGACTTTCTTTCAGGTTTTGTTTGCTTGCTTGCTTTATCAAATAAAAGTACCACACCAACATGGACTCTTACTATTTTTCCAGAGAATGTATAAGAGTTCAGGCACACTATGGGCTAAACAGTTTATAATGTGGGGCTCTTGTTAACTTAGAAATCAATGACATTAGGTCTATGGATAAGTGTATTCTGCCAACAGCTATAATACAAATGCATTTTTAAATACAACTAGATTATAAGTCAGAACTACTTCTAAAACACACGATAATTATAAGCAACTTGTGTTTCACATAGTCCAGTTTTAAACTCACATAGTGATTTTAGGTCTGCAGAGGCTTTAAAAATATTGTATATATTTTGCTTTTATTCAAGATGTATTCATTGTAGAAACAATTTCAAGTGCTGGCATTTCTGGAAGCATTCTACCTTTGTTGTACCTTCTTAATTTGTTCAGTTGATTAACTATGATCAAAAACAAATAACTTAGTTTGAGTAATCACGTAAATTCTTTGATTAATTTAATGCAAGTAACTTCATTAACTTAGAATATATTATACTTAGATGTAGGGTTAGACTGAAGCATGTTTTTTCATTATACACTGACTGCCTTGCACTGCACACATCACCTGGTAGATCCTCAATAAAGATTGGTGAGAAAATGCATAAATGAATAAATAAAAACTTGCAGATATAAAGAAATGATTAGATCTACTTATGAGAACATGAGCTGAGGATTTGGGTTCAGTCAGTGCATTAAGTGTTCCCAGGAAAAACCAGGAATGAATTGGGGAAGAATTCAAGCAAAGGTCTACTTTCCAGTAAAGTCCAAGCCTAATTCCTCCCGAGGTGCTGGAATGTACATTACACATCAATTTTGTCTTTCTAGGGAAAGTGAATTGGATGTTTATACCCAGCACAGGTTGGGTAGGACATCAAACTCCTAGGCACCTCTGGTTATCACCCGCAGGTAGCTACAAAGTCTAAGGTTGAACCCTAAGAACAAATCTAAGGTTTCCATAATGAACAGTTAGCAGCAAAGCATATAGAATCTGGAAGGTTGATGCCCTGCACCATGGAGATGGATAGACAGGACCTATGCGAAGAGCCAACAGGGTTTGTTACAGTCAGTAAGTAGCATGCCAAGATTTTAAAGTGAATCCTTAGCTGAAAGAATGAGCTTTTTAAATATGTGGCAGTAACTCATTTTTAAAATCTAAACTATAACCATATTATTGCCTGGTTAACAAGTTCTAAAACAAAGTATTACAAAGCTCATCTTTAAACTCAAGTGGTAAGCGTCCGACTTCAGCCAGGTCACGATCTCGCGGTCCGTTAGTTCGAGCCCCGCGTCAGGCTCTGGGCTGATGGCTCAGAGCCTGGAGCCTGTTTCTGATTCTGTGTCTCCCTCTCTCTCTGCCCCTCCCCCGTTCATGCTCTGTCTCTCTCTGTCCCAAAAATAAATAAAAAAACGTTGAAAAAAAAATTAAACTCAAGTGGTTTTGGGGAGCCTGGGTGGCTCAGCTGGTTAAGCATCTGACTTTGGCTCAGGTCATGATCTCGTGTTCATGGGTTGGAGCCTCACATCAGGCTCTGTGTTGATAACTCAGAGCCTGGAGCCTACTTCAGATTCTGTGTCTCCCTCTCTCTCTGCCCCTCCCCTGATCATGCTTTGTCTCTGTTTCTCTGTCTGTCTCTCTCTCTCAAAAATAAATAAACATTAAAAGATAATTTACACACAAGTGGTTTCAATGCTTGTGTTCTTTTTATCATTGCAAAACATTTTACATCCTTTCATCAATGTGTACAGACCACCGTGTGGCTCTTTTTTTTTTTCCATATTAATATACCTCGTAGTGTCAGTGACTTTAAAAATTTTTAATTTAAATTCCACTTAGTTAACATACAGTGTAATATTAGTTTCAGGTGTACAATACAATGATGCAACACTTCCATACGTCACTCAGGGCTCATCCCAACAAGTGCAGTCCTTAATCCCCATCACTTATTTAACCCATCTCCCACCCAACTTCCTTCATTTAATCATCAGTGTGTTCTCTATACTTAAGAGTCTGTTTCTGGGTTTGCCTCTCTGTCTCTTTTTTCTTCCTTCGTTCATCTCTTTTATTTCTTAAATTCCATATATAAGTGAAATCATATGGTATTTGACTTTCTCTGCCCGACTTATTTCACTTAGCATAATACCCTCTAGCTCCATCCATGTTGTTGCAAATGGCAAGATTTCATTCATTTTTATGGCTGAGCAATATTCCAGTGTGTGTGTGTGTGTGTGTGTGTGTGTGTGTGTGTGTGTGTGTGTATGCTGCATCTTCTTTATCCATTCGTCAATCAGTGGACACTTGGGCTGTTTCCAGGATTTAGCTATCATAGATAATACTGCTGCAAACATCAAGGTGCATGCATCCCTTTGAATTAGTATTTTTGTATTCTTTGGGTAACTACATAGTAGTGTGATTTTTGGACCAGAGGGTAGTTCTATTTTTAATTTTTTGAGGAATCTCCATACTGTTTTCCACAGTGGGTATGCCAGTTATAATGGTGGTGACTTTTTAACTTGGGTTTGCAGGGCTCTGCATTGCCTGGTCCACCTCTGTCTCACTGGTCTCATGCCTTCTGCCTCCCCACACTTCAGTCACAGTCACTCTCTTTTAGTTTCTTGGGATCAACTAGCCTTTTTTTCATTTGGGTCCTTACTCAGGCTGGACTAAGCTTCTTCCTCCTTCAAATGATTGGCTCTGCCTTGGCCTTTAGATCTCAGCTCATGTGTCGCCTGCTTCAAGAAGCCTCCCCTGAGCACTCTATCTTCAGAAGGTCCCACTGAAGTTATCAACCCCTCTCACTTTGTTCTTTGACTCTGTGTCACATATAATTGATACTATGTATTTTTTGTCTTACTCACCCATTGCCTGTTTCCCCACTACACTATTTTTAAAAAGGCTCCATGCCCAGTGTTGAGCCTAGTGCAGGGCTTAAACTCATGACCCTGAGATCAAGACTTAAGTTGAGATCAAGACACAGATACTTAACCAACTGAGCCACCCAGGTACCCTTCCCCACTACACTTTAAGCTCCCTGAGTGTAGATACTATCTCTGTTTACCACTGTATGCCTGGCACAGAGCCAGCACAAAATAGGTGTTCAGTAAATATTTGTTGAATAAATAAAAAGTGACTATCTAGTGATATGACCTTTTTATAAACACATTAGAACTTTGATTTCTCACTGGGTGTGTTTCTGTAAGCAGTGTCACTGGGATGTTACACATTTATTTGAAGGGCACTCTCACTGTTCAAAATATTTTTGAAGCTCCTCTATTAGAATTATTTCTCAGAATATATTCTTTTGAATATCCTTACTAAAAAACTATATCATTTGAAAGGTTTTTTTGTTTGTTTGTTTTTTGTTTTGTAGGAATAGCCAATTTTCTTTAGGGGTCAACACTGGAAATAAAATTAATACTGTTTTTGGTCACATTATAGTAGTGTGACTGATGTTTCTTTGTTTTTGTTTTTGTTTTGTTTTGTTTTTTCTCTTGAGAGGCTCAGAAACTCACTCTAGAGTCTTTCTAATGGGAGAATTCAGATAAGATTTCATGCAACAGTGAGATCATTGGGAATGGTTCACCGTGTCTCTGGGTGAAGGACAATGGCCATTGGAATATTATTCTGATTTCTTGCTAAAAACAAATTTCAGCTTCCTTATTTTAGAATTACAACTTTATTTAAAAACACTTGAACTTGAAAAGTTCAACTGACTAACTTTGAACCTGTCATTTAATGTTGTTCACTCAAATGAGTTGTCCTCCCGATTACTTTGAGAATCTAAATTAATTGTGGTTGACCATACCTTCATGAAGGAAAAAAATCAGGTGTGGAATCTCTAAAAATCCTCTTTAAATGCAGTAATACAAGATGAAATAATCCTAATTGGAAGAAAACCCTGTCTGTTTTAGTGACAAGTTGACTTGGAACATTCAGTTTTTAAAATGCAGTTTTATTATTTTAAATACCTGTAGTTACACTGCTGACAGAGGCAGGGGAGGAAAGGAGGGCTATATCTTAAAAGTCATATAAGTGCATTTTGGGCAGTTATATTATTCATATTTAGCAGTTTTTACCCATAAGGTGGTTTTATAATTATCTGAAAAGAATGTCTTGGCCTCCAACCTCAATCAGGCTTCATTGCCTTTAGTAGACATCTTCCCTAACCAGCTAAGTTTTAGATAAAGTGAAATTTTAGCTGGTACTTGTTACAGTTATCCAAATTTCTTAATGTACATGAAAGAAGAAAATGAGCCTTTTTTCCTCTTTTTAGTTTAGACAATAAATTCATTAGTAAAAGCTTTGAAGCTTATTTATACCTACCTTCTTTCCTATAATTGTACTGTGCTCTGAATAACCCTATACTCTACAAACTGCCTATTCACTCTCCTGTAACTATTTCTTGCTCTGTCTGATATTTGTGCTTTTTTGGGTACAGGACTGGGGAAGGGGGGCAAAGGAGGTTAGGGTAGTGAAAAAGAAAAATTGAGCTCTGGACTGGGGCACCTATGGGGTTATAGATCAGAGTATAGGAGAGTAATTGGGTGAGTTCGCTGGGAGGATAGGAGGGAGGAGTGAATGACTGGGACATGTAAATTACTAATTTTGTTTTTGGTGATGACACATTTCAACAGTACATCCATAGAAATATGGGAAGTAACAAAGCCAGCGGAGTGGAATCGATGGGCATTGAAGATGACAGGGACACGAGGTGGGAGGCTAGGATATTGGCTCAATTGTCCATATGGGCATTGGATTCAGTCAGGATAATGAAAGGATTTGGGTTGGTAGGGAAGGCTATGAATCTGATATTGCCTTTTTCACAAATGGAGGACAGACAAGGAGATGGTAGGCAAGAGCAGTAGAAAGAATCGGATAGCACTGAAGAGTGGGGCTTTATAGGCAGGTGAGAGTGTAACTGGAAGTGGTACTGGAGAATGAATTAGGCATGGCCCCCTCTCTCTGATTTCGGTGGTACAGGGGATGTGGTACCACCCTCATGGTACAGGGGATGTAGCCAGCTCCTGAGAGGTGTGTGCTCAGGAAATTCAGATGTCAAAGATAGAAGACATAGAGGAGTGTGCTGATCATTCTTCCAGTCCTCATCTAAAGAGTGTACAAATGGGAAAAGAGGAGCAGAAAGTTGGACCAGGGGAGAGGAAGTAGAGGGTACTCTGGGTGTGATGAGAGTATTGGGAGTAGACAGAAGACGGGAAAGCTTTATATTTAGTGATATGCTGAGGGAAGAAAATAAGATAGAGGGCCTGTGCACCTGTCAGTTCCTTGAACAGAAGGGCATTTGGGACTTGCTGACTTCTGCTGCCGCTTGGGAGGGAGGCCTACAAAGTTGGCGTTGGTCTGCAAGAATGGGTGGGTGGCTGTGGAGAGCTGTAGTATAGACAGCAGCCTAAAGGGAGCCATAAGGTGTAGACTGCAGGGGCAGGTGGTGGCATGGGCCAATTTTTTCTGCCTCATTTCCTTGGCTGGTTTGCTTTTCTAGAGGCAGGAATAGGAGAGTAGATCAGTGCTTGCTCCGCTGCTGATAGATTCCGCCTGGCGTTTGGCTTGTAGCTGGTGTCCTGTCCTCACTGAATGTCACTAATGGGCAATTTTCTTTCTTTCAACTTGTCTTTGAAGATCTACAATGGACATTAGAAGGAGGGAAAATATTTAAAATAAAGTTCATTCATTAACAAATGCTGTTTCGTGGCTCCCATGTATTCAGCTTGGCCAAGCATGGGAATATAAAAACAAATAAGGCAAAGTTTCTGCCTTTAAGGAGTGGGCACTTCTGGAGAGAAAAGACCCGGGTTATATGAGTCTGTCTCCTTCTATCTCCAAAGACTATAGAGGAGAATAGCAGTTACATGAGAAATGTAGGCTACAAAAGAAACAAAAATCATTTTTTAAAACAAGCGTCTTTATAATAAAAGAATGACAGCAGTTTGAAATATCCAGACATTGCCTCTGTCTTCTACATCACTGGAAGGTCAGCCTTAGAGAACCTTCGTTAGTATGTCCTTTGAGTTTCTTTATATGATATCGTTATAAAAATAATCAGAGATTTAGGAAAGTTATTAAACACAATAGCAGTGTAATATTTCCTCCTAATAAAGACTTTTCAAATTTTAAGAACTTGAGCTTATTTATATGAAAATAACTTTTTAACATCAAGTTTTACATTTAGAAGTGGTTCTGCTATTCCTGACTGGATCAGGACTCAGGTCTGAACTCAAATATCACCTTCTCATAAGGCCTTTTCTGGAGATCCTGGCAACCTCATCACCTTCCCTGATTTATTCTTCTCATTAGCAATTATCATTGTCCAAAACATACATACTGTACTTGTTCATTGTTGACCTACCCCAAGAAGGCGGAGATTTTTGTCTCTTTTCTTTGCTACTGTATCCTCAGCACCCAGAGCCATGCTTGGTATATAGGAGATGCTCAATAAATATGTGTTGAATAAAACAATCAATTTCTCTCCCATCATCCAGGCTGTTCCAACAGACAGTGATAAATTTTTTTTCACAACTACTCAAAAATGCACAGGATTGGAAATTATTTTTAAAGAAAGTTACAGCTCTTTTATTAGCAAGTGAAATATGGAAATTTTTGGGGGATAATATGAACAGATTGTGAATGCAATAGAAGTTTTCATATTAAACATTTCAAAGTATTGATGATGCTCTCACTTACAGAATGCACACACATTGTTGGGGCAATCACACTGCCACTGGCTTGGATATTGCTAGTAAAGGCCACATCGGCCACAAAGAGCATTATCCTTTACATGTGAAGCATTATCTCATACTGTTCACTGGGAGCTGTACTTACCAGACCTGTGCCCTGACCTGTATCTCCAATCTCTACCACATCTAGCACTCCTCCATACCTTGGTTCAGGCTATCTTGTTGGTCCTTAGAACACATCTCCGGCAGCTCCATAGGCCCATCATAGGCTCTACTCTGGCCAGGTGATAGAGCACCTCTTTGGCTACAAGCATGACATTGTCATGGAGCATCCAGTGATGAAGGTATTTAACTCCTGTGGAGTGGAAAATGGGGCTCTGGATGCACAGGGCTCTGTCTACCCTGAGAGATGAAGGGATCAGTATCTTGTGGTATGCCTGCAATTTATTCATCACTTATCCACCTTATTGGCAGTTCTGTGTTAAATAATCAGAATCTTGCTGTTTTGATAGTCCCTAATACAAGTATAAGTAACTGTAGAATTTCAGTTTTCTTTTGGAGGTTCCCTTCCCTTACTGTAACTTTAGGAGACCCCCAAGAGTATCAAGCAAAAGCTTGAAGCTCCCTCAAGCTGCTGTTGGCTTTACTGCTGTCGCTTAACCCTGGATTATTGATTGCTGCCTCCTTTGATTTCTGTAGTCTCTGTCCTCCACAGGGGTGTCTGTTTTTACCAGTATTTTAAGGTCTAAGAAATTGGTTCCCTCCACTGCTTCCAAGGAGAAAGACTTAGACACCAAGTTTGCAGATCTTATCCAAACACCTCTTTTATTTCTACTTATTGGCTTTCCTAAGACACATGCTCCAGGATGGCTGGTTTAAGTCAAGTTCAGTCATAACCAGCATGCAACACTATAAACTAGAAGTGTCTTCAGACATACTTCAGTCTGACTCACTGCCTAGGTACCTTTTCCCCCCAAATGGATGAACTCCTGGGAACCCTAGAGTCCTCCTCTTGTTGGTCTTTCTTCTTCTGTAGGCTTTAACTGCTAGTACAAACTATTTTGAGTTCTTTTCCTAGGACATTTCTATCCCCTTTGAAAATGTACAGAAACAAATAGAAATGGAATCTGAAAGAGTAGCATCAAGTCCCTAGAATTCTGAGATATGGCCCATTTGGGAACTTACTACACTTTAAGAAATAATCTCTGTTCAATAATTCTGCTTGTTGGCCAGTAATAAAAAGAGAAATGGGTGGTTTGTTTTATTTTGCTAGTGTTGTGGTAAAGGATGACTTAAGCCTAAAATATTTACCAAAGAAACTGACTGCAAGATTACTTTAATATTGATACATTGGAACTTTACTATAATATGCTTTGGTATAAAACAGAGTTTGGTATATATTTGGTCTGACTTGGGACTCAATCAAGGGAGTCAAGCTATTGAAATCCTGGTGGCTTGCTTCTCAGGGCTTGGTTAGACCCTTCTTTTTCATACCTGAAGGAACTCAATGACCTTTTTGTTCATCTCTGTCACTGCAGTCTATTCCTCTTCAAGTTTGTCCTAGGAGAGCTTCTGAGATCATTTTTATTTTTTCTTTTTAATTATTTTATTTTGTTTTATTTTGAGAGAGAGAGAGAGTGCAAGTGGGGGATGGTAGGGAGAGAGAGAGAGAGAGAGAGAGAGAGAGAATCTCAAGCAGCCTGCATGCCCAACATCGAGCCCAATAAGGGGCTCGATTTCATAAACTGTGAGATCACAGCCTGAGCCAAAATCAAGTCAGATGCCTGACCAACTGAGCCACCCAGGCATGCCCTGAGATATTGTTTCTTAACCAGAATTATAAAGTTAATAGTGCCTGCTAGCATGTGGTTAATAAATGCTTGTTTACATTTGAATCAATGGTTTAGTTTTGTGAATCCTAGTTTAAGGATCCTTACCTCTTTTCAGTGATCTAACCTGTCAAACCCAAACTCGTTGCTTGCTTGTCTCCTAACTACCCATCCTCTTATTCTTATTAGTGCCCAAAAAAGGTTCTTCCCTTTTTTAATTAAACCCAATCAGTTAACTCCAGCATCACAGTCAATCCAATCATTCTAATCAATACATTCAGTACAATCCAAAGAAGTCTTGTTTTCACTCTATTTCATTCCAGTAAGCATTCTCCAGCACTTTCACACATAAGGAATGGCTTCTTACATTTTATTGATCTCTATTTAAAAATCTAGTACTGTTTCATTTTTCCTTGAAAGCAGGTCTGATGCATCTCCATCAACTGAAATCATTTAATTTTAAAAACTTGGGTGAGACTGCTTTTTACAAAGGTTATCTAGAACCTTTAAGACTAACTAAATTTACATATACTGTAGACTAAATGATTATGAAGTTACTAATATAATAATTTTGAAAATATTTTCTTCTCTACCATCTAATTAAATTTAAAGTAATTATTGACTTCCTTTTCATACCCTTCTGAGAACCTTAAGTAGATCCTGAATACTTGCTGAGTAAATGAGTGGAAAAATAATGTGTATTCTCATGGCAATGTCATTGACTAAGAAAAGGAAAAATGAATAGTAGACTCTTCGCTCATAACTAGCATTGCTTTCAGCTAGTCAGAGGCAAAAGAACACATCACAATAATAAGACAATATTTGGATTAATTAATTAATTAAAGTGTTTCTTTTTTTAAATTATTTTTAATGTTTAGTTATTTTTGAGAGAGAGACAGATCACAAGCAGGGGAGGGGCAGGGAGAGAAGGAGACACAGAATCTGAAGCAGGCTCCAGGCTCTAAGCTGTCAGCACAGAGCTTGACACAGGGCTCAAACTTAGAGAGTGCGAAATCATAACCTGAGCTGAGGTCAGACAACCGACTGAGCCACCCAGGTGTCCCTAAAGTGTTTCTTTTAATTCCAGTTAGTTAACACACATTGTTACTAGTTTTAGGTGTAGAACGTAGTAATTAAGCAATTTCATATATCACCCCGTGCATTTGGAATAACTTATAAAGGAATTTGAAGATGTGGTGATACTTAGACATTAGATTTCACTTTTTAGTGTGGACATTTTTATAACCAATTGTACAAGACTGTTTTGTTCCAGGTGCTAACAGTGTTAGAATAAGGTTGAGAAGCAAATTGGTGGTGGTAAAGATCATTTTGAAGAGTCATCCTGAAAGGAGTTTTGGTCTTAAAATATTGAATGATAACTATAACTTAGGAGCTCATTAGTTACAAGATTAGAAAGAGCAAAGAAAATTCCTATTATCTGAAAGGCGAAAGTAATAAATGTCAACCATCTTCCCACCTTTATGTGTTGCCTGTATTAAGGTTTGAAATGGTGATGTGATTATTACAGCCAGATAAAATGGGCTCAAGAAACGTTATTTTTTGTGTATGTATTTCTGTATCTCATTAAAAATAGGTTTTTTATCATGAAAAGTTGTAAGCACTTAAAGCTCAGAATAAATGAACCCCCACTGTACCCATTGCCCAGATTCAACAATTGCAAACTCATGCCAATCCTATTTCATCTATATCTCCAGCTCTTAACTCTTTCATTCATTTCTTATATTTATAGTATATATCTCTAGAAGATAAGGACTCTTTTTATAATCATAAATTCCATATACTTATTAGACATTATTAGGAATACTTAATATTATCTACTGTTTACATTATCTCACAAATGTCACATTTTTAACATTTTGTTTGAATTATGATTTTGATATGATCCACACATTGCAAATGACTCATATGTTTCTTTTTTATAATTTTATTTATATCCAAGTTAGTTAACATATAGTTTAATAATGGTTTCAGGAGTAGAATTTAGTGATTCATCACTTACGTTACCCAGTGCTCATCCCAACAAGTACCTTCCTAAATCCCCATCGCCCCACCCACCTCTCCTCCAGCAACCCTCAGTTTGTTCTCTGTATTTAAGAGTCTCTTATGGTTTGCCTCCCTTTCTGTTTTTATCTTACTTTTGCTTCCCTTCCCCTGTGTTCATCTGTTGTGTTTCTTAAATTCCACATAGGAGTGAAGTCATATATTTATCTTTGACTTATTTCATTTAGCATAATACATTCTAGCTCCATCCACGTTGTTTCAAATGACAAGATTTCAGTCTTTTTGACCACTGAGGAATATTCCATTGTATATATATATACCACATCTTCTTCATCCATTCATCAGTCGGTGGACATTTGGGCTCTTTCCATAATCAGGCTATTGTTGAGAGTGTTGCTATAAACATTGCAGTTCATGTGCCTCTTTGAATCGGTGTTTTTTTTTTTATCCTTTAGATAAATACCTGGTAGTTCAATTGCTGGGTCGTAGGGTACTTCTATTTTTAGTTTTTTGAGGAACCTCCATACTGTTTTCCAGAGTGGCTGCACCAGCTTGCATTCCCACCAACAATGCCAAAGAGATCCTCTTTCCCCGCATCCTCGCTAACATCTGTTGTTGCCTGAGTTGTTCATGTAGCCATTCTGACAGGTGTGAGGTGGTATCTCATTGTGGTTTTGATTTGTATTTCCCTGATGATGAGTGGTGTTGAGCATCTTTTCGTGTGTCTGTTGACTATCTGGATTGTCTTTTTTGGATGACTGATATGTTTCTTAAGTCTTTTCAATCTATAGATTATTCCCATTCTCATTTTCCCTTGTTATTAATTTGTTGAAGAAATGGGACATTTTTCTCTCAAAAAATTGTTCCCCACACCTGGATTATGCTGATTGCCTTCCCAAATTGTCTTACATATCCTTCAGTTGCTTGTAGTGATGGAATCATCTGAATTGTTCAGATTGTGTCTCTGTGTGCATTTGTTTTTAATAAGTATTTTCTTTTTTCCAGCAGAATATACAATGTTTGGTTGTCTTTTTTGTGATGTTGAAAGCCATTAATGATAAATACCTAGGTTAATAGCCTATTGCTAAATGATGATACTTTTATCATTTCTTCTTCATTTATCAACTCTAACACTTCTATTAAGAGAAACTTCCTGGGGCGCCTGGGTGGCGCAGTCGGTTAAGCGTCCGACTTCAGCCAGGTCACGATCTCGCGGTCCGTGAGTTCGAGCCCCGCGTCGGGCTCTGGGCTGATGGCTCGGAGCCTGGAGCCTGTTTCCGATTCTGTGTCTCCCTCTCTCTCTGCCCCTCCCCCGTTCATGCTCTGTCTCTCTCTGTCCCAAAAATAAATAAATGTTGAAAAAAATAATAATAAAAAAAAAATTAAAAAAAAAAAAAAGAGAAACTTCCTCTTATCTGCCTTTGAATTATCCAGTGGTACTGTTCACATAAGAAAAGCAGAATAAATAATTATGGCACTTATTTAACCATTCAAAATGATAGTTTGGTTTACACACATCCCTCATGGTGACTAATTATTTATACTATCATAAACTCATTTAAATTATATGAAATGTGTCAATTCATTAGAGTTATTATCCTTACTCATGCTCCAGTAAAGAATATTACAAAGAAATTTTTTTAACATTTATTTATTTTTTGAGAGACAGAGACAGAGCATGAGCAGGAGAGGGACAGAGAGAGAGGGAGTCACAGAATGCAAAGCAGGCTCCAAGCTCTGAGGTGTCAGTACAGAGCCCAACGTGAGGTTCGAGCTCTTGAACCAAAAGATCATGATCTGAGCCGAAGTTGGACACTTAACTGGCTGAGCCACCCAGGTGTCCCAAGAATGTTTTGAATGTTGCTTTTATTATCTATTGATGTATTATTCAAATATTTGTCAGCAACAAATATGAAACTATTAAACAAGAGTTGTGTACAATTTGTATAAGATAACAAGAGAGGTGACCCTCCCTCCTCCCCCAAAAGTCATATTCCTTCTAGAACTTTGAAGGATATTTTGTTTGTTGCAAAGGACTGAAATTTATAAACAAGCACCCACTCTCCAACGAAAGAATACTTATAAGTTCCTAAAATATAAAGGCTATAGGGAAAAAAGAAAAGTCATTATTATTAATTTTTAAAAGCAGCCTCACATTTGTTACAGCATGATTTACAGTAGCCAAGATATGGAAACAACCTAAATGTCCATCAATGAATGTATGGGGAAAAATTGTGGTATATGGATACAATAGAATATATATAGCTGTAAAAAAAGAATGAAATCTTCCTATTTGAGACAACATGGATTGACCTTAAAGATACTATGCTGCCTGAAATAAGTCAGAGAAAGGCAAATGCCGTATGATATTATATGTGGAATCTAACAACAAAAACAAGCAAAAAACACAAACAAAGCAAACTCATAGAGAACAGCAGATTGGTGATTGCCTGAGGCATGGGTTGATGGGTGGGAGAAATGCTTTAAGGGGGTCAAGAGGTGAAAAGGAAAAAAAAAAGATTAACAAAATTACAATTCCCCCCTCACTCCCATTTACTTGAGCTAGCCTCAATGAGCCTTGGCTATTTGAAAAAAAATTTTTTTTTTCAACGTTTATTTATTTTTGGGACAGAGAGAGACAGAGCATGAACGGGGGAGGGGCAGAGAGAGAGGGAGACACAGAATCGGAAACAGGCTCCAGGCTCTGAGCCATCAGCCCAGAGCCCGACGCGGGGCTCGAACTCCCGGACCGCGAGATCGTGACCTGGCTGAAGTCGGACGCTTAACCGACTGCGCCACCCAGGCGCCCCGAGCCTTGGCTATTTGTACAACTGGAAAAGAAACTGATAAGTAAGACCAGGTTTGCAAATCTCGGAATCCTCAGTGTTTAACTGTGGAACTGCCTGGTATGTATGGATGAACCCATTCCTGACTGAGAAGTCAGTAGTGACAGAGCCAAAGGGGAGAGAGAGGGTAAAGCCCTGTTAGCAAAATGAGACGATAGGTCAGTATATCAGTTATTCTTCAAAGCCTCAGGAAAAGCACACTTACAAAAGAAATCAACACTTTGTTCCAGGTTTCTCTGATGAAAAAGCATAGGAGAAAAGAAAACAAAACGAAACAAGAGTGCAGTTATTTAGTTGTATTAGAGAAAACTCTTTGTTCTTGTAGTTTGAAACTACCTAAGGCTAGCTCAAGGAAAATTCATCCTTTCCTTGTCAGATTTTAAGTGTATTTATTTATTTTTAAGAGAGTGAGAGAGGGGCGCCTGGGTGGCGCAGTCGGTTAAGCGTCCGACTTCAGCCAGGTCACGATCTCGCGGTCCGTGAGTTCGAGCCCCGCGTCGGGCTCTGGGCTGATGGCTCAGAGCCTGGAGCCTGTTTCCGATTCTGTGTCTCCCTCTCTCTCTGCCCCTCCCCCGTTCATACTCTGTCTCTCTCTGTCCCAAAAATAAATAAACGTTGAAAAAAAAAATTAAAAAAAAAAAAGAGAGTGAGAGAGTGTGAGTGGGGCAGAGGCAGAGACAGGGAGACACAGGATCTGAAGTAGGCTGTGCGCTGACGGCAGAGAGCCAGATGTGGGGCTTGAACTCATGAACTGAGCCGAAGGCAGACACTTAACCCACTGAGCCACCCAGGCGCCACCCCCCACCCCTTGTCAGATTTTATTTAGATCATTCCAGATTCTTTGCCATGCCAGATCTTTGTATTTAAAGTCAATGCACTGGTAGGCCATGACTAGGCTCTTGACAGTTGAATTTGGATTGCTGGGAGAACTAAAAAGATGGAGAAACCCTAACTAGCATCTGGGCCACTCCAAAACTCTTCCTCTCCAAAAAAGAAAAAAAAGTAGATTCATTTAGTACACATTTTAATGTAAATATCAATGAGTTTTAACAATTTACCGTTTGTAATTTAACAGTTGTACAGAATTGTGTAATATCCATGCCAAAGATGAAATATAACAAAAAGGATTTTTTGCTCTAATGTTTTCCCATACTCCTTTATAATCCATCAGTCACTTGTCCACATCCCCAGTCTCTGGCAACTACTGATCTGAGTTTTGCGTCTATAGTTTTGCTTTTTCCAAAAGGTTATACATGTAGAATATCTAAGTGGAAATTCAGAGTTTTTTTGTTGCCTTTTGCATCTGGATTCTCTTAGCTAGCATGATACTTTTAAGATTCTTGCATGATGATGGATGAATTAGTAGATTGTTCTTTCTTTTTTAACTCGAGTAATATTTCATATTTTGGCATTTATGAATAAAGCTACTATAAACATTTGAATATAAGTCTTTGAGCATTCATTATCATTTCTCTTAGGTACATATCTAGGAGTGAAATTAGTGGGTTATATAAGTGTATATTTAACTTTATAGGTAACCATCAAGCTATTTTCCAAAGTGGTATACTATTTTCCATTTCCGTTAGCAATATGTGAGAGTTCTATTGCTTTGCTTCATTGCCAACACTTGGTATTATCAATTTTAGTGATTTTATTAGGCTTGTGGTGGTATCTTTTTGTTGTGAGTTACCAGAGATTTTTTTTTTTCTATGATAAATTCTAGAAGTTTTATGTTAAGGATTTTGTGTCTGTGCTCAACAGGAACATGGTCTTTTTTTTTTTTTTTTTTTTTTTTGTGGTTAAATCTTTGGTTTTGGTATGATACATATGCTGGCTTAAAAAATGAGTTAGGAATGTTATAATTTTTCCAAAGCTGTGTCTGCACACAGCTAAACTGAGTTCTTTAAGTTTAATGGGCAATTACATATGGGTAGAGAACCAGGCCATATAATGTGGTCAAAATTTTTACAAAATCAATATTGGAGCTTCTTTTATTAGAAGTTTCCATGGTATTTACAGACATTATATTATGTAATGTTTGAGAAAGCCCTCATCCTGGCCCTTCATCCTTAGTAGATGCCTGATAAATACTAGCTACTGGTAATAGTAATAATAATAATAATAATAATAATAATAATAATAGAGTGACCTAATTAACTTATCTTAAACCCTGTGCTATGCAGAAAATGGTTTTATATAGAACATCTCAGAGAAGACCAGACACAATCCATTTATGCTAATTAGATGGCAATTTTACTACATAATAATTTTGGCTTTAATGGGGTTTTAAAGGTAAATAATAACTTGAGTATAGCCATTGGAATTCTAGCCTTGACAGTTCTTCATAAAACTTTTTCCAAAATACAACATTTTTTCTCTATGGCTATCATGGTGATAAGATAGCATAAAAGCCACAGTTTCCCTCTCCCCTCTCCCCAACTATTAGTAATCTTCATGAGGAAAAAAGAGTAGAAGCTGAAGCCTCAGAGTCTGGTACATTTCCTACTCTGCACTCATGATAATGTGATACGCCACAGTGATACTTAAAGGATCAGTGGTATCCACATTGCCCAGGAGCACTTGGTGTTGCAAATCCACGTCCACACCCTGCACACTAAATCAAGGAGCAGGAACAGGAGCAGGAGGATGAGTGTGTTTTGACAAGCTCTACAGGTGACTTTGATGTTCACTAAAGCTTGGGGAGTACTCGCTGAGCAGACAGTTGACAGAGGATGATGTAGTTGGGAACAATAAGAGTTAAATGCGGCACATTAAGAAGAGGGCTGGTTCCCCTCTAGTGATGTAAAATACATTGTGTTGTCAGCTGCACTCTGAGCCATAGGAAAAGCCACAGGACACTTGTAGCAGCTGCCATGCTCTTGGGCATCTTCCTTCTTTTTTACCCACTTAGGTCATCTGTCTAAAGTGACCCTGGGGGGGAAAAAAGCAGATTCTATGGACAGAATAGAGAAATTTATTTCAAAACCAGATATGCAGGAATCTGGGTTCTGTGTCTATCCTGAATTTTTCCAAATAACACATTCAAGTGTCAAATATTCACTGAATATTTAAAAACTTGCCATTATTTAATCAGCCTGTTTTTTTTCTTTTAGGTTCACATCCTTCTCTACTCCTCTTCAAATTACTAGTGTCATAGAATTTTTGAGTTAAAAAATTCAAAACCTAACCTAGAAAGGAAAAGATGAATCATACTAAAATCCTCGAATGTCAGCTTCTTGATTTTATCCCAACCCCCACTCAAAGCCTGTCTTAATTTACCTTAACCTTGTCCAATTTTTTATTCCTCTGTACCGTCTTCTAAAGCAGTGTGATCTTCCCATGGTTCACATTGCATAACTCTGCTCATAAATTAGTCAAGGGAGTTTAAAGATCAGAATCCTTTAATTTAGGAAGATATATGAGAGCAAAAGCAATAGAGAATGATTAATTCTTGCTTGTATTTGCAGTTTAAATGGCTAAAAGCAATGGCAAGTTACATGTGAGTCAGCTGATGCGAGCATCTATACTAGGCAAATAACATATTTGAAATGATGTTAAGCTATTTTTTTTTTTTGGTAGAGAAAAATACTGTATAATGTCTTTTTATAATGATACACAATAGAACCTGAAATCCAATCTCATTTGCTTTGGGCAACGGGAGTCAAGGATTCTCTTTACTTATTATTACAATTATTGATCTGATAACCCTAATTAGATTACACTATGGTCTGGTTGATCAGAATAGAAAATGGATTTATTTATCTATTTATTTATTTTGATAGAAATTACTATTCAGTTTTATAAAAGAGATAAGGCATTTGTGTGTCTGCTTAGTCAGTTATATCAAGTTCTGTTACTGTGTATCAGAAAATAGATTCTCTGTCTAAGCAAAATACTCTTTAGTAAAACATCATTCATAGCAGAGTTTTTATGCACTCATGGTTCACTAAATTTCAAAATACTGGGGGGTGTCTGGGTGGCTCAGTGGGTTAAGTGTCTGACTTTGACTCAGGTCATGATCTCATGTTTCACAGTTCGAGTCCTGTGTTGGGCTCTGTGCTGACAGCTAGGAGCCTGGAGCCTGCTTTGGCTTCTGTCTCCCTCTCTCTCTCCCCCTCCCCTGCTCATGATCTCTCTCTCAAAAATAAATAAACATTAAAAATAAACAAACAAATAAATAAAAAACAAAATACTGAATACTGCCTGATATACTTAAAAAGTCAACAGGTATAGGAATGACTGAGTGGCTCAGTTGGTCAAGTTTCTGGCTCTTGATTTTGGCTCAGATCATGATCTCACAGTTCATGAGATCAAGCCCTGCATTGGGCTCTGCGTGGAATGTGGAGCCTGCTTGGGATTCTCTATTTCCCTCTCTCTCTCTGCCCCTCTCCCACCTGCTCATGGGCTCTCTCTCTCTCAGAATAAATAAATAAACTTTAAAAAAAGTCAATAGGTATAGTGTACCTGTTATTGTCAAGAACTAAGAGGGGTCTGCAATTCTGTTCTGCATAAAAGCTAACAAGTTAGCTAGCCATGTAAGACTACTGGGACTATATTACTCAGCACAGCAGGAAATATGAGTTTCTATCATTGGTTTTGTTTCTATTGGTTCAGTTCTCTTTCACCCCCAGCTCCCATGGGAGGTGTGCAAAGTGGCCCAAATGGATGAAGCAGAAACAATGGGTTTGTGTCACAGTTGAGGACAGTGAGCTTAGGATGCCATCCCCCTCCCATGCCTCCAATCTCTTAAAGAGACTGCTAGCAAAACCTTCCTAACCTCTGCTCCATAGGAAGACATGATCTTTATTATCCTGGACAGAACACAAATCTTCTGCCCCAAAAGGAGACGCTATCTGTCTCCTGTTTGCTATACAAGCTGTTTGCTATACAAGCATCATTAGAACAATAGCCCGAGGATGTACAGAAATGCCATGAAGAATTGTCTCTCAACATTATGTACTTATTCTGTCAGGTGCTGTAAAGGATAAGAGAAGGGGGAAAATACAAATGATGTTCCTTGGTCTTGAGGGGAGCAAACATGATATATTAGAAAGAGCTTATTTGGAGAATCACTCAGATAAAGTTCCAGTCCTTTTTCTCCTGTTTATATCTGTGTGACTTTGTCCATTTTCTTTAGTTCTCTGAGCCTCAGTTTCCTCGTCTGTAAAATGGATACGACATCTATCTTCCAGAATTTCTTTGAGGATGAACTGAAATAAAAATACAGCATACTGTGGAACGTACGTTGGCTGATAAAATGGAAGTATTGAGATGCTAATGAGAATTAATATTCATTAAGAGTGGTAGAGCTTTCAAGTAAATAAAATTAGAGAAGAAAACCCTGTGCTGAACATAATTCAGTGTATCTTTGAAGGAGGGAAAACGCAGTCATTATAATACAACACAGATGTAAAAAAAGAATGAATGTGTATGTTCTTTTCTAGTAACAGCAGGTCGCTATACATGATTATGCACAGTAAGAAATATTTACTATTAATTTAATTTTCTCTTTTGTTCACCAAATGTTGAATGGATGAAGTGTTTTAAAATAGTGGTTTGTCTGCAATCGTGTAAAATGTCAGACAGGGCCCTAGATAATGGAATGCCACACAGCATGTCATACCCATGAATTTCCTAGGCAACAGTAGACTTCAGTGACAAAATCTATATTGGCAGAGCTAAACCAGGAAAACATTTGCCTTGTTAGGACAGCTGACAACAGCTGATGAAGGGCAGCATCCTTCTGAATGGGGGCACTTCTTTGATGACTCAGTGACATGACAACAAGAAATGAAAAAGGGAGGGGTTGCCAGTGGGTAATAAGAAACTGTATAACCTATCATCATAGTTCCTATTGCATAAATTTACCCACTTTTTGTAAAATCAATTGTTATGAAACCAGACTGCATGGTTTTGACCCACGGAAGCATGTTGTCGTGAGGAATTACAGCATGCTACATTAAACTGCCATGTACTGTATTATGTGACAGGTGACCGTGCTGAAATGCTCTCTTTTAATGCTGCTGAAATGAAGTAAGGTTTTTCTTTTTAAGTGAATGGGACTTTAAACATTTGCTCAAAACTACATAGCAAGACCACTACCTTAATACTTAGAATAACACAGTATGATTATTTAAGAATAAGACTTAGAAGTTGATTTGTGAAAAAAAATTAATTAACAAAATAGATAATCTTCTGCTAGTTTCAAAAAATGAGATAATAGCAAAATGAGAGTAAAATGTCTGTTAAAGGGGTGTTCTATTGGGGAAGTCTTGATTTGTAAATATTGACAATTACCTAAAGGCTATTAAGTACCCAAATAGCATCCACCAATGAGACTATACTCAGCTTATTTTTTGTAGCAGTATTTGCATGTTAGAATGAACTCCACCCTCTTGAATCCTTTGTAGGCCAGCTCAATTATGGCAGTGCCCACCCCTATCACCACCTGGAATATCTTATAAATGCCGTCTGAATGCCAGGTCCTGGAATGGTTTCTTTATGTCTTATCTATTTACATTTTTATTTGTGTTTTGGATAGTTAAATCATTCACATTATTTATTAACAAACATTTTTTTTTACAAGTCTCCCTCCTGTTCTTTTCTCCTTTCCAGCAAATTCCCATTGTTTACACTCCCACAGAAGTAGTCACCGTAATTAGTTTATTATCCATGAGAGCTTTTTTTTGTATGTAATCAAATATAGAAGATGTCTATTTCTACAAATGGCCTCACTAAATACAGGGCATTAGTAAACTTAATTGGCACATTAATATTTTATTGCCATTTTATAGGTGAAACCTGGCACGCCATAAAGTTTCATAACTTGCTCAACATCATGTAACAAAAAATTGAAGGTGAGAGCATTTGAAATGAGGCCTACTTATCCAGCTGAAAAATCCATGTCATTCCCCTACAAAAATAACAGCTGATTTTACCATGGGTGAAATTGAGAAGGTCAAATGACTTGTCCAAGCATACACAGGAAGGTGGTGCAAGCTCAAGATTAAGACTGACTCTTCTGGGGTGACTGGGTGACTTAGTTGGTTGAGTGTCCAACTCTTGGTTTTGGCTCAGGTCATGATCCCAGGGATGTGGGATCAAGTCCTGCATTGACCCTGTGGTCAGCATGGAGCCTGCTTAGGATTCTCTCTCTCTCCCTCTACCCCACTTGGCATACTCTATCTCTCCTTCTCTCTCTCTCTTAAGGAAAAAACAGAATGATACTTTCTCTAATGATCAATTACATCATGCAGTCTTTTTAGATATTTAATTTTCTGTTGGCATGTATGAATTTCTGTATATACTGCCTTTCCATTAGATTGAACATTCAACATTTTTTGACCACTTTTTTAATCCTGTGAGCCTTTAAAAAGTTTTTCATCTGATTTGATTTCAGTTTATTAAAAAAATTAAATGTTAGTGATAGTAAAATTCATACTTTGTGGCGTACAGCTCTGTAGATTTTGAAAAATACTTAGAGTACTATGTTTATACCATAATCATTATACAGAAGAGTTTCATCAACCACTAAAATTTCTTCCAGATACCCCCGTGAAGTCAGCACTTTCTTCACCCCAATCCCTGACAACCACTGATGTTTTCTATCCATATTATTCTGTCTTTTCCAGAGTGTCATAGAAATGGAATTGCTCACTATGTATTTTGGTTGGGCTTTTTTCAATTAGTAAGTTGCAGTGAGATTGACCCATATTGTTTCATGAGTCAGTATTTCACTCCTTTTTAATTTATGAGCAGTATTCCGTTGTGTCAGTATTCCCCAGTTGTTTCTTAGATCTATTCTCTAGTTGTACCAGTTTTTAGTAATTATGGATAAAACTGCTATAAACACTGGTATACAAGTTTTTGTGAGAGCACGTTTTTATTTCTCATGGGTAAATACCAAGGAGTGAAACGGCTGGATCGTAGAGTACATGTATGTCTACCTGGATAAGAAACTTCCAAACTGTTTTCCAAAATGGCTGTACCATTTTATTTTCCCATTAGCAGTATGTGGGATTTCCAGTTGCTTTGTATCCTCACCAGCATGGGATATTGTTAAGTCTGTTTTTTTTTTTTTTAAATTTAAGCCATTTTAATAGGTATATGACAGGATCTCATTGTGTTTGTAATTTACGTTTCCCAAACTATTGATAAAATTGAACATTTTTCTTGTGCTTATTCACCATCTGCATAACCACTTCAGTGAAATATCCAAATCATTTGACCATTTTTATATAGGGTTTTTTTTCTTATTGTTGCATTTGAGAGTTCTTTATGTATTCTGGATTCAAGTCTCTTGTCAGTTTTGTGATTGGTAAATATTTTCTCCTAGTCTATGTCTCTCTTCTCCATCCTTTTAATAATGTCTTTCACAGAGCACGTCTCTTTCACAGAGAATGTCTTTACTTTTATTTTATTTTTAAAAAAATTTTTTTAACGTTTTATTTATTTTTGAGACAGAGAGAAACAGAGCATGAGCAGGGGAGGGGCAGAGAGAGAGGGAGACACAGAATCTGAAACACAGGCTCTGAGCTGTCAGCACAGAGCCCGACGCGGGCCTCGAACTCGCGGACTGTGAGATCATGACCTGAGCCGAAGTCTGACGCTTAACCAACCAAGCCACCCAGGCGCCCCTACTTTTATTTTAGTAAAGTTCAATATTTTTCTTCTATGGGTCATAACTTGGCGAAATATCTAGGAAAATTTTGCCTAATCTGTCACAATAATTTTTTGTCTTGTTTTCTCCTATAAAGTCTTTTGGAGTCTTAGGTTTTAGAGGTAAGTATACAGTTTGAGTTAACTTTCATATATGGAGTGAGGTAATGATCAAATTTTCTTTCCTTTTTTTTTTTTACTCACATGGATATGCAATTGTTCCAACACCATTTGTTGAAAAGACTATCTTTATTCACTCAATTGCCTGCATACCTTTGCCCAAAGTCCATTGCCCATGTATGTGTGGATATATTCTGGACTCTGTTTTATTGATCTGTTAATCTTTTTCTTCAGATTCTGATTCCATAGATTTATTTTATTTCCCCCCAGCTTTATTGAGCTATTATTGATGTAAAATATGTGTAAGTTTTATTTATTTTTAAAGATAATTTATTTAAACAATCTCTACACCCAACGTGGGGCTTAAACTCAAAATCCCAAGATCAAGAGCCACATGCTCTACCAAATGATATCTGGTACCACCAGATACCCCAACATGTGTTAGTTTTAGAGGTGCATTATGATAGTTAGATTCATATATATATATATATATATATACATATACATATATATATATATGTATATATATATATAATAAAATGATTACCACAATAAGGTTAGTTAACAGCTCCATTTCCTCATATAATCATCGTGTGTGTGTGTGTGTGTGTGTGTGTGTGTGTGTGTATGTGTGTGTGTGTTGTAATAACGTATATAGTATTGCTGATTATAGTCACTCTATTGTGCATTAGATCCCCAGATCTTATTTATCTTATTGCTGAGAGTTTAATTTGGCCAATGCCTCCCCATTTTTACCACCCCCAGCCTCTGGAAACCACCATTCTACACTTTATGAGTTCAGCCTTTTTTAGATTATACACCTAAGTGAGAACATATAGTGCTTTTCTTTTTCTGTCTGTGTTCTCTTAGCATAATATTCTCAAGGTCCATCCATGTTATCACAAATGGCAAGATTTCATTCTTTTTTGTAGCTAAATAATATTCCATTTTTTATATATCATACATCTTCTTTATCCATTCATCTGTCATTGGACACCTGGGTTGTTTTCAAGTCTTAGGTACTATGAATAATGCTGCAGTGAACATGGAGGTACAGATAATCTCTTTGCGATAGTGATTTTATTTTCTTTGGATATATCCCAGAAGTGAGATTGCTGGATCATATAGAAATTCTATTTTTAATTTTTTGGAGAAGCTCCATACTGTTTTCCATAGTGTCTACACCAATTTACATTCCCACTAAGAGTGCATAAGTGTTTTCTTTTTTCCACATCAACAGCATTTGTTACCTGTTTTCTTTGTGATGTTAGCCATTCTAACATGTGTGAGGAAATACTTCATTGTGGTTTTAGTTTGCATTTCCCTGATGATTAGTGATATTGGCACTGTTTCATGTATTTGGCCATTTGTATATCTTTGGTCATGTTTAAATCATTTTGTTTGGGTTTTTTGCTACTGTGTTGTGTGACTTCCTTATATATTTTTTATATTAACCCTTTATCAGATAGATGATTTGCAAATATTTTCTCCCATTTCATAAGTTGCCTTTTCATTTTGTTGAGTATTTCTTTTGCTGTAAAGATTTAAAATTTAATATAATCCCCACTTGTTTATTTTTGCTTTTGCTGCTTGTGCTTTATTTGTCATATTCAAAAAAATTTTGCCAAGACCAATTTCAGAGAGATTTTTCCCTGTTTTCTTATAATAGTTTTATACATTCAGGTCTTAAATTTAAGTCTTCAATCCATTTTGAGTTAATTTTTGTGAGTGACATAAGATAGGGGTCCAATTTCATGGTTTTGCATGTGGTTATCCAGTTTTACTCACATCATTTATTGAAGACATTATCCTTTCTCCACTGTATCTTCTTGGCTCTCCCTCAAATGTTACTTGATTGTACATGAATGGGTTTATTTTGGGGATCTATCTTTGTCTTTGATTTTCGACAGTTTTTTAAAATGTGTCTCAGAGAAGATTATTTGGGTGAAATTTCATGGTGACCTATTAGCTTCATGAAATTGGGTATCTAAATATCTCCCCAGATTTGGAAAATCAGCCATTATTTCTTTAGATAAGCTTTCTCCTCCTTTCTTTCTCACTTCTCCTGGATCTTCAATATGTAGGTTATTTATTTTGTGGTATCCTATTATTTATGTAGACTGTTTTCACTCTCTTTCATTCTTCCTCCTCCTCCTCCTCCTCCTCCTCCTCCTCCTCTTCCTCCTTCTTCTTCTTCTTCTTCTTCTTCTTCTTCTTCTTCTTCTTCTTTTAAATGTTTATTTATTTATTTTGAGAGAGAGAGCAAGCAAGCAGAGGGAAGGGCAGAGAGAAAGGGAGAGAGTGAATCCCAAATAGGCTCTGTGCTGTCAGTGTAGAGCTCAACGTGGGGCTTCATCCTGTAAACCGTGAGATTATGACCTGAGCTGAAATCAACAGTCTGACGTTTAACTGACTGAGTCACCCAGGTGCCCCTCATTCTTCTTTTTTTCCTCTATTTTGTCAAATAACCTATCTTCTAGTTCATTAATCCTTTCTTCTGCTTGGTTGAGTTTATTGTTGAAGCTCTTTATTGAATTCTTCAGTTCAGTCATTGTAGTCTTCAACTCGACGATTCTTTTTAAAAAATAGTTTCTTTTTGTTGAACTTCTCATTTTGTACATTCATTGTTTTCCAAATTTCATCTAGTTGTCTATTTGTGAATTCCTGCAGTTCACTGAATTACTTTAAGAGGATTAATCTGAATCATTTGTCAGATAATTCATAGATCTCTCTTTAGGTCTGTCATTGGAATTTTATTAGTTTTCTTTGGTGGTGTCATATTTCCTTGATTATTTGTGAATATGATGGCCTTGTATTGGTGTCTACATGTTTGAAGATGTAGACACCTCTTCTAGTCTTTATATGTTGGCTTCAGGAAGCAATACCCTTCATCAGTCAGCCTATCTAGAGATTCTGGGTGGGTGGTCTGGTGATGTCCATGGGTGGGCTTGCTGCTTCAGTCTTTGGGTGGCCTGGTGCTGATGCATATAAAAACCCTGGAAAGGTGGTAGTTGGTTTGGCACAGGGCCCCTGGGACCCAGGATTCAAAGGCAGCTACTGGAGCCTGGGTTTGCAAATGTTGATCGGAAGCCTAATGCCACAGGAACCACTCAGGGCTATGGACAGCTAGCCAGTGTTGGGATGTTGGGAGCTGAGTTTTCTTGAGCCCACTGGGAGCCTGGTGCCACAGGAGCTTCTCAGGGCCATGGGAGCCAGCCAGAGTTAGGATGAGTTAGAAGACTGGGTTCATGGAAGCCTGGTGCCACAGGAACTGCCTGTGGCCACAGATGCCAGGGTGAGAAGGAATTTAATATGCTCATCATTTTTAATTTCTTAAGATGAATTAAAAAGTTATTAATTTGAGAACTTTTATTTTTTTCTAACATAGATATTTATTGCCATAAATTTTCCTTGAAGTACTATTTATTTTTTTGAAGTACTATTTAGTAGAATCTTATAAATTTTGATATGTTGTGTTTTCATTTTAATTCAGTTAAAAATATTTTATGTCGTCTTTTTTTTTAAGTCCTCTTTTGATTTCTTATTTAATCCATGGATCCATGGGTTATCTGACATCTCACTGTTAACTATATTTTATATTTAAAGTGAAATTCTTTTCACCAGCATGTAGTTGGGTCTTGCTTTTTTATTCAACCTGAAAGTCTGCCTCCTAAAAGTTATTTTTATATTATTTGCATTTTGTGTGATTACTGATAAACTTGGATTAAAATCTACAATCTTGCTGTCATTTTTCTATTTATGCCATTTCTTCAACATTTCTGCCTTTGCTTGGTCTAATTGAGCCATTTTTTTATTATTTGACTTACTATTTTTATTTTATTTTATTATTTATTTATTTTGAGAGAGAGAGAGAAAGAGAGAGAGAGAACATGCATGATCAGCAAGGGTCAGAGAGAGAGAGAGAATACCAAGCAGTCTCTGCACCATCACTGCAGAGCCTGAGGTGGGGCTTGAACTTGCAAACCACAAGATCATGACCTGAGTTGAAACCAAAAGTTGTGCACTTAGCCATCTAAGCCATCCAGGTGTCCTTGAGTTAAATAGCTTTTATTACAGAAAATGGTCATGCTTTTCCTTCTATTAACCCTGTAGTGTGGTGGTATGAGTCAATCTAGTTTGGAATTGAACTGTGTTAGGGTTTTTTGTAGCTGTAGATACCTTAAGAGAACCACAGGTTTCAAATTTTTCTTGGGATATTTTGTATTTAGAGCTGGGGATCATTTACCAGAGGGATTTTCTCTTTATATACTCAAATCTGAGCTCTGGGTCCCTATTAGTTGTGCTTCAGATAGCTTCTCTCTTCACCCTCTTGTCTCTCTCCTGTCCTTCTTCCAGCAATACTTCAGTGTTATTTGAAATATTTGTTTTTCTCAAAGTGGTGGATAGGGGAGAAATATTCTCCTGTTCTAAAGAAAGCTTAGCTTTGAGTAGGTGCTGTGCCCTTGGGTTTCTGAAATGTGGCATTTTTGGTGCTTCTGATCCTCTTCCAGCTATTTTTCTGAGCTTAGCACACATTTCTACCTCCTTCCCAAGGACAGAATGTTTTTCTCCTCTTTTCTTCCCCAGATAGAATGGGTTTCACCGGTGCCCTAAGAGCAACACTATTCATTCTCTCTCCCCAGTCCAAAACTTTGAAGTGATGATAGGGAAGGAGAATCTGAGTAGGATTTCATGCTCTTCCTACAGTGGCTGATGTTCTCATTTTCTAAGACTACACCTTTAGAGAATTGCCCAGTTCTGTTCTGTTCTTTTCTTTTTCCCTTCCCTCCCTCTGACCCTCCCTCCCTCCCTCTCTTCCTTCCTTCTTTCCTTCCTTCCTTCCTTCCTTCCTTCCTTCCTTCCTTCCTTCCTTCCTTAATTTTTAATTTTTTTTTGTGACCATTTGCTGAGATCCATGAAAAAGAGATTACAAGTGTTTGTGAGCTCATTCTGTATCTCTCACCCCCAGGGGCCCACACTTTCTCTAGTCCACGCAGGACCCCTGTGAATTTGTTAACAATTCTGTCTGAATTCTTCTGTTTTCTAGCAATATTTCCCCCTGGTAAGAAAGTGCTCCTGCTGTGTACCTTATCTCATCAGATTTTGGGCTAGTTGTTTGCCCTGTGATCTCAACTTTTTGATGGGTTCAAAAAAAATAAAAAAACAAAACATAACAAAACCCCCAAAACTTGTGATTTCTTTGGCTTTTCTTTTTACTGCTGTTATTTTAAGAAGGGAGTGAAGCCATTTATAGCTCTCCAAATTCAAGCAGAAACTGGAAGTGTGTCTTAATTTCAGTTTATGTGTACATACAACAAAATAGTTGTACAAAATAGTTGTTAATTTCAGGGTCCCTCTCTGAGAAGACCGCCTAATAGGATAATTAATAGACTATGTGTCCTAAAGCATCTAGTCCAATAAAGAATTTATCCTTTACCCATGAAGTTATTATTCTGAATTTTCTTTGGGAAACTAACAGGAAGCCAGGCACTCTGACATGGTAGCATTGTATTACTAAGCACAAATGGAAACTTATCAAATTTAGTTTTGAAGATGTTTTTGGTAAGACACTGTAATCTCCCTGTGAGTTGAGTGTACTCTGTTACATTGGCAGAAAATGGTAAACTTCCATTTGAGGTCTAGATCATTCTTCTCACTCACTTTATGGCAGGTGTGTAAGCCATTTCTTCATTGTATATAGGGTGTTACAATCCTCAATAAAGAAAAACTAACTGATAATTTAATCCATTATTTCCCAGCAGAATAGCTGTCTCAGAAATTTTAGAATTGCCTTTTCTACACTGCAGGTGATTTAAGTGCCGAGCTAAGTGAGTCCCAGTTTTCCAATTTTAGACCCACTCTAGCCTATGTTGATATTTTGACTCCTGTAAGATCAAGTTACCCATTCATTTTACAATGTACAATCTAATCTCTACTTTAGATATGATTCAGTTTAGAATTGGGGAAAATATGCTAGACAGCTAGTTGTTGCAACATTCTCATTTTCAATTGAAAATTTTTTAGATTATATAGAAAGCTCTAGATGACAAATCTGTTTCAAAATATATTGATATGGGGAATTTTTATCCTTTTCTCCTTGAAACTGCTCTGAGACGAGTGATTGCTGAATCTGAGAGGGAAAAAATATTCCTTTGTATAAGAATAAGAATATTTAGTTTGGTATAACCAAAAGGAGCTGCTGTAAAGTGTATGTGTCCTAAAAACCTGGTCTTTTTTCTTTAAAGTTTATTTATTTTATTTTGAGAGAGAGAGAGAATGAGCGAGCACAAATAGGGGAGGGGCAGAGAGGGGCAGAGAGAGACAGTGAGAGAATTGCAAGCAGGCTCTGTGCTGTGGACCTCACAAACCGGAGATCATGACCTGAGTCGAAATGGAGAGTCAGATGCTTAACTAAGTCACCCAGGCACCCCTGAAACCTGGTCTTTTTTCCTAACAGCTTGTTATAAGAACTTGGGAAAGTCACTTATCCTCTTTGATCACCATTTTTCTTAAAATGAAAATAATATGACTTGCTCTTTCTGCTTTTGAAGATCAAAATATCAAGTTAAAGCTGTGGTTAAGTATTAACAATGCCTTACTCCAGTGCTAGCCAAGTAATAGTTACTAAATCAATATTGGTTGACTGATTTTTTAATACCTTTATTAGGAAATAATACATCATACATCCCCAATATACCTTATTCTCACCAGGTAGTGAGATGCAGCTAGTACGTATTATAGAAATTATAATAGTATATCATATATATGATATGTATACATATATATACATATACATATATATATATATACATATATATATATACATATATATATAGTTTCTATCTTTCTTATTGACAAATGACTCCTTGAGAGCAGTTTTAATTATTTCTGTATTTCTCAAATAAAATGTGGGACCTAGAGCTGTTGTTACTATAACAGTAAAATTGGCCATTGAGTATTATGTGTCAGCAATAAGCTCAATGATTTAGGTACATTATCATATATAATGCTTTCAGTTACTTTGGGTGATAGTTCAAACTCCTAGGACACAAAGTTTTAGGGTGTTCCCCACACTTTTATGATCTCTAGCTCTAGGAATTCCTGGTGAAAATATGAGAAATAGTCTCTCCGGGCACAGGCAAAGAGAACAAATGAGCAATTGAGAGACACATCCAGAGCATCCTCCATACATAGCAAAGATGTGATCTCTAGGCAAAAGGGAGCAGGGGAAAGGGAGTTCCTTCAGTCCAAGGCCCTTGCAGTTTTCTTCTCTCATCTAAGGCAGGAACATAGTCAACACATGTTGGGGCTTTAGGTAAATGGATTGTGAATACTGCCGCCAAGGAAGGGAGTTATGGGACTGGCACAAGAGAAACACGTGAAAGTCATATGCAGCCCAGAGTTACAGGGCCACTAAACGACTGGGATTTGAACAGATTAGAGAATGCTCACCTTCCCCACATCTTACCATCATACCAATAGGGCTCTAGTATAAAAGCAGTGGATTGCAGCTGAAAGAGCTACAAGATGCAGACTTTCTCTGAGGCGGGAGTATTTAGGGAAGCGCAAAGTCAAGAGAAGACCAAAACAAAAAAAGGATGTGAGAGGAATTCAAAGCCTCTGGCAAACATTAAATGCAATATAACTTCTAGCCAGATTCATTTAAATCCTCACAATAAAGGCATATTTATTTCAGTTCCTATATCTCAGTATATATATATATATATATATATATATATATATATAATCGCAGTAGCTTTCCACAGAAAATTACAAGGCATGCCAAAGGCAAGAAAAAACAGTCTGAAAGGCAAAGCAATCATCAAAATCAGATTCAGATGTTAAAATTATCAGACAGGGTTTTTAAAATAACTGTAATTCATGTGCTAAGGGCTATAATAAAAAACAGTAGACACCATACAAAAGCAGATGATTATGCAAGCAGGAAGAATGAAAAGGAATTCTATAAATTAAAAACAGCATAAGAAAAATGAAGACTGCCTTCTAGGTACACATCTGTAGACTTGACATGGCTGAGGAAAAAAAATCAGTGAGCTTGAGCTTGAAGATAGGGCAATAGAAATGTCCCAAACTTAAATTCAAAGAGAAAATAGAATGAAAATAATTTTGGGACAATATCAAAGGTATAACACATATGTAATTGGAAAACCAGAAATAGATGAAAGAGAGAAGGAAACAGAATATTTGAAGCAATAATAGTTGAGAGGCTTGCAACATTTAGGATAGATAACAAATCATAGATCCAAGAAGCTCAAAGAACACTAAGCAGGATAAATTCTAAACCAAACCAAATCAAACATACCTAGGTATATCGTATTCACACTGCAGAAAATCAAAGACAAAAGAAAAATCTTAAGAGACACCAGAGGGGAAAATGTATATTACCTATAGAGGAGCTAGGATAGGAATTAAAGCAGACTTGTTGTAATCAGAAATTGTGCAAGTAGGAAGAGAGGAGTGCAATATTTGAAGTGTTAAAAACCACAAAACCACCAACCTAGAATTCAACATCTAGTGATATTATTCTTTTGAAGTAAGGATAGATACTTTCTCAGACAAACAGAAACTGAGGGAAATCATCACGAACAGACCCTTTCTGCAAGAAACGCTAAAAGAAATTCTTTAGGCATAAGGAAAATAATATGGGTCAAAACATGGATCTATATAAAGAAAAGGTAGCATTGGAGAAATAATGAGTGAAGAAAAAATACATATTTTTTATCTTTAAGCTAAAAGATACCTGTGTTTTTAAAGCAACAACAGTAATCATGTTTTTGTGATTATAGAATATGGATAATTGAAATCAATGTCAGCAAGGTCATAAAAGATCAAAGGGAGGAACTGGGAATAGTCTGTTAACGAGGCACCTGTTTTACATGTGAAACAGTATAAAGTTATTTGAAAGTGGACATAGGCCAGTTTAAAATACATGTTTGTAAACTCTAGGGTAATAAATAACTAAAGTGATTTTAAAAAAGAAGTATACATGATAGCCTAAAAGAGGAGACAAATTAGAATCATATCAACAACAACAACAACAAAAAGCAGAAAGAAGGAAAATAAACAAATATAAAACAGTAATAAACATGGTAAATATTAATCCAACTATACCACTAGACCCTTTAAATGTGAATGGTCTAGATAAACCAGTAAAAAGACATTGCCAGCATGGTTAAAAAAATAAGACTCAATTCTATGTTGTCTAAAAAAAAATCACTTTAAATATAATGATGCAGATAGGTTAAAAGTGAAGGGAGAGATAAAAATACTGTGACAACACTAATAAAAAGAAAATTGGAGTAGCTGTATTCATTTTAGACAAAGCAGTCTTCAGAAAAGACTTCAATAAAGTAGATCATGACATAATGATAAAGGGGTAAATCCCACAAGAAGACAAAACAATTGTAAATGTGCATGCCTTTAACAAAAGAGCATCAAAATATAGGAGACAAAAACTGATAGAAAGGAGAGACCGACAAATCTACTGTTATATCCAAGACTTTAATACCTCCCTGTCAGTAATTGATAGATCAAGGAGGCAGATAACAAGTAAAGATATGGAGGACCCACACTTCACTATCAATCACCTTGATCTAATTGACACTAGAGACTATTCCACCTAACAATCACAGAATCCAAATTCTCCTCAGGCTCACAGGGAACAGTCACCAAGATACAACAAATTCTGAGCCATAAAATACTCCATATACATCATAACAATTTACAAAAAAAGGGATCATATAAAACACGTTCTCAGATCATAATAGAATTAAACTGGAAATCAGTAACACAAAGCAAACTGGAAAATCCCCAGATCTCTGGAAATTAAACAAAACACTCTAAGAACATATGGGTCAAAGAAGAAGCCTCAAAAGAAATTTAAAAATATTTTCAACTAAATGTAAGTGAATATACAACTTATCAAAATTTTTAGATTACCATTAAGCATGGCTCAGAGGGAGATTTATAGCGTTAAGTGGATATGTTAGGAGAGAGATATAAAATCAATAACCTAAGCTTTCACCTTAGGGAAATAGAGAAAGACACAGTTAGATGTCAAATCAAAGTCAGCAGTAGGAGTCATAAGCACGTACGCATAGTAAAATCACGAGAATAGAAAAGATGCCTTTGAAGAGAGACAGTGCAGTGAGAATGTAAAAAACAATCTGACAGGTGCTTGGGGAGGGGCAACATTTAAGGGAGGGGAAGATTTTAAAGATCTATGAAGACTGAGGGTAAATGGTCAGAGAGATTGAGGGAAAGGCAGGAGTGGGAGGAGGTTATGGAATTCAAGAGAATAGGGAATTTTGAGAATAAGGTAGTTGTTAATTCTAAAAATTCAGGGAGGAAGGCTAATATTAGGATTGCAAAACGCCAACTGAATTTGGATATTACATCTTTATTATTTCAAACAGGGCAGTTTCAGAGAAATGGTGAGGGTAATAGGAAGTGGTTTATGACCTTTGCCAGAGATCCTGCAAGTGTGGAGGGAGCAGAACTGGACTGTAGCAAAGGGAATCATTATTAAGGAAGTGAAGATAGTAAATGAAGTTAATTTTAAGAAGTCTATTCATTATCGAAGAAAAGAAAAGAGGAGCTTTGGTGGCACACAGGGTCAAAGTATGGCTTTGATTTTTTAAAAAAGCACAAGAGAATATGGGTAATTGTATAAATTGAAGTAAAGGATCAGTTAACAGGAAAAGGCTGAAGATGCAGAAAGGGAAGGAATAACTAATATAGGAAACTCTCAGAGAAGAGAGAGGAAGAGGGAGCAGTAAAGAATTGGAATAGGAGCTGGTTTCGAGCAGGAGCAGGGCCACCTCATCCTCTGAAACTGGAGGGCAAAAAGTACAAATAGAAGTCTGGGTTTTTGGGGTGCCTTGGTGGCTCAGTTGGTTAAGCATCCAACTCTTGGTTTTTGCTTAGGTCATGATATCACAGTTTGTGAGATTGAGCTGCACATCAGGCTCTTTGCTGGTGGGAGCCTGTTTGGGATTCTCTCCCCCTTCCTCTGCCCTTCCCCTGCATACTCTCTCTCTCTCTCTCTCTCAAAATAAACAAACAACAAAACCCCAATATTAAAAAAGAAAGAAATCTGTTTTTATTTTTTTCAGGGGTGGGGACATTGGACAATTCAAGCTTGATTATCCTGTTTCATGTGTGCTTACTTTGTGAAGTAGGAGGTCATATCATTTGATGAGAAAGAATGAGGAAAATATTGGGCTGAGATGCTGGAATAAAGAGAGAAAGTCTTGGAAAAGACACCAAGAGAATGAGGATGATATTTTCCAGAGGAGACAAAAGAGATTTCTGTGGGCCACTGGAATTAGAATTCTCAAGTCTGTCATGGCATCAATTCAAGTGATTGCATAGGCAGATGAATAGGAGTATAGAGCAGTGAATTGCAGGATTAACCTTAACCTTCAGCTGATGGGGTATAGGAACTATAAGGGCTTGGATGAATAGATCACGTGGTTCTTGCAATCACCTAGGATGATGCCAGGGATTGGCAAAGAATTATGTTAAAGTGGGTGAGAGTTGGCATGGTTTCATTCCATACCTATTTCATTAAAATTTGTTCAATTTTCTTGAAATCCACTTAAATGCAGTAACTAAGTCTGTATCTCAAAGCTTTCAGTTTCTCTGGTACTTTAAAATATGCTTGCCTGCATCTTTAGATGATGTACTCATCGTCTAATTTTTCTAGGAAATCAGGAGGATTCAGAGCCTGTGATGAAAGATAATCCCTACTGTGTGGGCATTTCAACTAAAACAAGATAATGAAAAATAACTGAATGATCCATTTTTCCTACATATAATGCCTTGAATTATTAGTGAATCCTGGAATAAATTTCTACATTCCATTGGCTCATGTATAATAATTTGCAAACTGAGAAATTTAAGATTCATTATTTCTACATATAACTTAAGGCCAGTTTTAGGACTGACAAAATTTTCAATTAGACCTGGATGTGGACTGGTATGTTTAACAATGCTCACAAATAGCAGTGTAGTATAGAATACTGAGCTTTGAGATGTAGTACCTAGAGTTGTTTAAGTTTGTAAGGCAAAAAGAAAACAAAAGCCTGTATGTAGTTGATGGATGTCTAGGATTGGAGTCATAAAATACTAATTTTTTCATTTTTTATTTGAGTATAGTTGACATATGGTGTTACATTAGTTTTAGGTGTACAGCTTAGTGATATGACAAGTTTATACACTGTTATGTTCACCACAAGTATAGCTACCATCGGTCCCATTACATTACTGTTACACTATCATTGATTGTATTCCTTATGCTCTGCTTTTTATTCCTGTGACTTACTCATTCCATAACTGGAGGCCTGTATCTCCCTCTCCCCCTCACCCATTTTGTCCAACCACTCACCCTTCCTCCCTCTGTCAACCTTAGTTTGTTTTCTATATTTATAGTTCTGGTTCTGCTTTTGGTTTATTCATTTTTATATTCCATATATGAGTGGAATCATATATTTCTTTTTCTCAATCTGACTTATTTCGCTTAGCATAATACCCTTTAAATCCATCCATGGTGTCTCAAATGGCTCGATATTATCCTTTTTTATGGCTGTGTAATATTCCATTGTATATGTATGTGTGTGTATGTGCATGATATATATGTATGTATATGTATGACACATATATGTATGTGTACATGTACGATATATATAAATACTACATTTTCCTTATCCATTTGTCTATTGATGGGCACTTAGGTTTCTTTCATATCTTGGATATTATAAATAATGCTCCAATAAACATAGAGGTGTATATATCTTTTCAAGTTAGCGTTTCCACTTTCCCTGGCTAATTACCTAATAGTAGAATGATTATATCATATCATATTGCTATTTTTAATATTTTGAGGAAACTCCATACTGTTTTCCACAGTGACTATACCAGTTTACATTCCCACTAACAGTACACAAGGATTCCTTTTTCTCCACATCCTCGCCTAATCTTGTTTCTTGTCTTCTTAGTTTTAGTCATTCCAGCAGGTGTGAGGTGATGTCTCATCGTAGTTTTGATTTGCATTTCCATGATGATTAGTGATGTTGAGATTCTTTTAATATGTCTGTTGACTACTTATATATCTTCTTTAGAGAAATGTCTATTCAGGTCCTCTGCCCACTTTTTAATTGGATTGGGTTTATTTTGGTGTTGTGAGAGTTCTTTATATATTGTAGATATTAGCCCATTATTGGCTATATCCTTTGCAAAACAATCAGAAAACAGACTTTAAAATCGGCAATAAATACATACCTATTATTTACTGTACATGGAAATGGTCTAAATATTCCTATAAAAAGACATAGAGTGGCAGAATGGATAAAAAAAAGACCCATCTATATGCTGCTTATGAGAGACTTCAGATGTAAAGATGCACATAAATTGAAAGTGAAGGGATGGAAAAATGGTCACCATGCAAATGGAAGTGAAAAAAAAGCTGGGACCTCCATAAAACATGAATGTTGTATTCTGGTTATCAAAATCCTGCCTGAGGAAAGAATATCCAATGGAAAAAGACAGTCTCTTTAGCAAATGGTGCTGGAAGAACTAGACAGCAATGTGCAGAAGAATGAACCTGGACTACTCTCTTATACCACAAAGAAAAATAAACTCAAAATGGATGAAAGACCTACATGTGAGACAGAAAACCATCAAAACCCTAGAGGAGAAAACAGGCAACAACCTCTTTGACCTCAGCCACAACAACTTCTTACTTGAAACATCTCTGAAGACAAGGGAAATAAAAGCGAAATGAACTATTGGGGCCTCATCAAGATAAAAACCTTCTGCACAGCAAATGAAACAATCAACAAAACTAAAAGGCAACCAACGGAATGGGAGAAGATATTTAAAATGACATATTGGATCCACATAAGAGTGAAAACATATGGTATCTGTCTTCCTCTGTATGACTTATTTCACTTAGCATAACACCCACCAGTTCCATCCATGTTGCTACAAAAGGCCATATTTCATTCTTTCTCATTGGCAAGTAGTATTCCATTGTATATATAAACCACGATTTCTTTATCCATTCATCAGTTGATGGACATTTAGGCTCTTTCCATTCACTCTTATGTGGATTCTGAGAAACTTAACAGAAGACCATGGGGGAGGGGAAAGGAAAAAAAAAGTTAGAGAGGGAGGAAGCCAAACCATAAAAGACTCTTAAAAACTGAGAATAAACTGAGGGTTGATGGGGAGTGGGAGGGAGAGGAAAGTGGGTGATGGGCATTAAGGAGGGCACCTGTTGGGATGAGCACTGGGTGTTGTATGGAAACCAATTTGACAATAAATTTCATATTAAAAAAATAAAACAAAATGACATATTGGATAAAGGGTTAGTATCCAAAATCCATAAAGAATTTACCAAACTCAACACCCCACAAAAAATAATCCAATGAAGAAATTAGCAGAATACATGAATAGACACTTTTCCAAAGAAAACATCCAGATGGCCAACAGACACATGAAAATATGCTCAACATCACTCATCATCAGGGAAATACAAATCATAACCACATTGAGATACCACCTCACACTGGTTAGAATGGCTAAAATCAGCAACTCAGGCAACAACAGATGTTGGTAAGGATGTGGAGAATGGGAACCCTCTTGCACTGTTGGTGGGAATGCAAACTGTTGTAACTAACAGTTTGGAGGTTCCTCAAAACAGTGTGGCAAACAGTGTGAAGATTCCTCAAAAAATTAAAAATAGAATTACCCTATGACCTAGCAATAGCACTACTAGGAATTTATCCAAAGGATACAGGAGTACTGATTCATAGGGGCACATGTACCCCAATGCTTATAGAAGCACTATCAACAATAGCCAAATTATAGAAATAGACCAAATGTCCATCAACTTATGAATGGATAAAGAAGATGTGGTTTATATATACAATGGAATATTACTTGACAATGAGAAAGAACGAAATCTTGCCATTTGCCACAACATGGATGAAACTGGAGGTATTATGCTAAGTGAAATAAGTCAGTCAGAGAAAGATATCATATGTTTTCACTCATATGTGGAATTTGAGAGACTTAACAGAGGACCTTGGGAGAAGGGAAGGGGAAAAAATAGTTTCAAATAGAGAGGGAGGCAAACCATAAGACGCTCTTAAATACAGAGAACAAAACTGAGGGTTGATGGGGAGGGGGAGGTAAAACGGGTGATGGGCATTGAGGAGGGCACTTGTTGGGGTGAGCACTGGGTGTTGTATGTAAGCAGTGAATCATGGAAATCTATTCCTGAAGCCAAGAGCACACTGTATACACTGTAAGTTGGCTAACTTGACAATAAATTATATTTAACAAAATATGTTACTTAAAAAGCTCTGACAAACAAATAATAATAAACCTTAGGTTATATTGCTTGGGTCAATGCTATAAATGCTCAAATATATATAAAATTCCTAAAATTTAAATATGTCTTCATATTGATATTCTAAATTATCAAAATGTTATATGCCACAAAAATAACTAAAATTTCCTTGTCAATTACATCATAATAAGCTCTATCACATTATTATAAATAAATAAATAATAAATAAATAAATAAATAAATAAATAAATAAATAAATAAATAAAATCATGTTTCATCCTGAGTAAGTGATATGTAGTGCTATAGTTCTTTGACTTCTAAAATAAGGGGATCAAGCAAAGAGATACGTTAGTTCTTTTCTAACTTTGAAATTCTATTACTTTTCTATGTCAAAGACATAGTTTAGTTTACTTTTTTTTTTTTAATATTACAAACGCCTGCCTTTAGTTATTTTGGGTATCTTCCTCAGTGGAGGTTATACCAGGATATGGAGAAACCAGCATTACAATTGCACTATCTTCATTAACTTTCAATTCCAATATGGACATGTACATATTTTATTCCACTGTCAAGTTCTTGGTGTTTAAGTAGAAAACTTAAACTCTTGGAACAGTGCTGGAACTTCCTCAGTAAGAGATCATTAATGATATATAAATGACTTGTTATTAGTGACCTTGGATCCAAATCCAGGTGTTTAAGGCAGGAAACTACTTCGACCAACTTTGTTTTCACTAAACAACAGGGATTGGAAACTGAAGGCTCTCTAAGACAGTTAAGAAGTGTGATCTGACAGTTTTTAAATTTGTATTCTATCCACTGCTTTCTCTGGGTGAGTCAATTCTACTAGACTATGGTTCTGATCCTGTTTTGTGCCCCAGCTCCAGTTTTCATTATGGGAGATGCAAGTACCTTAAAACATGCTTTTCACCCTTCTTCATCTCATTCCCCAAGAATATCAGAAATGTCATCAGTCTCTCACCTTTCTTCTTCAAGACTTTAATCCTTCAAGTAAATAAGCAAACTCACTTTAGTATTGAAGCTTGTGACATTTGGCTGGTCACTCATCTCTGGCTAAATTTCTTCCTTACCCTCTGTACCTTAGCCAAGCTGTTTCCTATTGTGCCAAAGGATCTTGACTCCAAATTTATTAACCTTCTGGGTAAATTCTTTATATAGTGTTTAATCAGCATGCTTTTGTAAAGTGCAAGTAAATTACAGACCACTTATCTGAGCAGTCATCTGCCATTTTTCAGGAAAAAACCAATTACATTTCCTGAAAATAATCATGTTGGTTGAATGGGTCCATACAGGATACCCTTAATTTTATCACTCATTTTTAGTTGTTCCTTTATTGCAAGTATGAATAGTATTTCTAGACTGGTATATATGCTTTTCTTTCTGCTGATGCCTTGGTATAGTCTGAAAAGCATGTATTCAATGAGGAGCAGTCAGGAAATAGTGCCTCCAAATTTCTATCTTCCCAGAAGGTACTTGACAATTAAATTCCTCTATTTCATGAGTTTCCATGACATTTGACAGAAGAATACACACTACAGCAGTTTTATAGCATGGCAGAGGAATATGCCAGTCTTACAAGGTAAGAGAGCAGAGAATACTGGCTAAATTTGTCACTGAATGGAGTTTCATTACCATATATTCATTTAGCACTTTTGGTACTGAGATCTAGTAAAATCACTGCATTGCAATTGTCTGATGATATTAGGAGGCTTTGAACTCTCTAACCAATTTGATAGATGCATTAAATTGATCAAATGAATTCATGTGTGGGTCTTCTACGGAAGCCTCCATACATGCTAGGTGACTATGAGGAAGCAGGGTGGAGAGAGACTGGCTTAAGCAATAAATTGTCAAGACTGCTATTTATTTTTATGTGCTGCAGATTAGTATAATTTGGGAGATAGAGATGTGTAGTAAAGGAATCATCTGCCCTTAGAATTGTTTAAATATATGTATACACACCTAGAAAAAAAATTTAAAGAACTATATCCTTTAGTGGAATTGGGGGAAGAGTTGTTCTTTTTTTTTAAAGTTTTTTTTATAAGTAAAGAACTTTGTATAAAACTTTCTTCTTGTATTAGATCAATCTGACTTGCTTAGAATCATAGAAATATTATGTACAGAGCATTTTTACCTCTCAAGCCAATAGTGGTGAATATTGTCCTGTACTCTACACTATTTTTAAGCAGCTCTTCTTGTGACAAAGATGTATGTTACTGCCTTTAATGAGCCTCTGCCTGATGCTGACTTAATAATGGCATGAAGCCACAATTGTATTAGCTCTGATATGGAGGAGCCCCAAATAATTCATTGTGATGTTATGACTAATTTCTTTTATGTTGCTCACAATGGCTGATAGAGGGTGGAAAGCTACTCAGGACTGCAGTAAAGCAATCATCTGCCCTTTGAATGATTTAAATATATGTATATACACCTAGAAATAATTTTTAAAGTTAAGAAATGTATCTTTCTGCCCACTATCAAGTTTACTGGCCCCTCCCATATCCTTTTTATTTTCCCCTTCAATTTTTCCTTCTGATACTAAGAAAGGAAGACCATAGGCTTTTTGTTTTCAAGAACTGAGTTTTTCCTATTCCACGTATGTACTACCACAAAATCCACAAGATAAGCTATAGACCCTATTAAATTATCTGAACAAAGCCCCAGCTTTTAAAATGTTCTTGCCTGATTTCCTTTTGCTCACCAAATGTCTTTTAGATCTGGACATGGAAACTTATGCTTTTCTTGGTTGTCTTAACCAGTGACTGACTGGAGATATTGATTAATGTTCCTCTACTACTTTGCATGTTGGTCCTTTTCCTTCTTTTCCAGTCTCTTTTATTTTTTGGTTTAAACTGCATTTTAGCTTTTTCACCTCCAGCTAATGGAGATACTCCCAGGAATGTGGACCGATGATATAGAGGCTGGAACTGTGCCAGCAGACGCATTAGGTTTCTTCTCCCACCCCAAACCAATTGTCTGAAGTTCTTAAATGAGAATTTTGAAATTGGAACTCAGTTTAAAAAATAGAGGCAAATCAGCTCTAGCATATAGAGGGTTCACATCTTCCTTGTTTTTTCACATCTGTCTTTTTTCAGGGAGGAGTTTGCAGGTGGCAAAGTGATGTGATAGTGCTGTTAGTATGGAATAGAGTTCTCATTTGTACATGATCGTAGTCATGTTCTTTTAAGATTCTGTACTGCATTTACATCTTATTCTTGAGAGGAAAACAAAAACAGTTTAATAATAGAATTCATAGGAAATTTAATAGACATCAGAGTAGACTGTTAGGCCTCTAGCTTAACTGTATACACTAACAATGGGGTAGGCGTCCTCCAGTTCCCCAAATAGGGTTCCTTTAAGTTATCTTGTAAAATAAATGGCATAAACTCGTAAATTATCGGTCATAACTCTAGTATTATTATTTACCTAAATCTTTCTCTTATTGAAGGAATCACAAAGAAGTAGCTCATAATTAAAATTGTTTAGACGTATAGATATAGCAAATCTTATTTATGTCAATTATTGTCCTGGACTTCAAAACAAGACATATTTTTCCTAGATGAGAAAGAAAGGACAATTTACATCTTCCTTATGAAGAGGTCCCACTAACAAGGGAATGTTTTTTTTTTTTTTTTAACATTTATTTATTTTTGAGAGACATAGGCAGAGCATGAGCAGGGGAGGGGAAGAAAGAGAGAGATAACAGAATCTGAAGCAGGCTCCAGGCTCTGAGCTGTTTGTTAGCACAGAGCCTGACGCGGGGCTCAAGCTCACGAACTGCAAGACCATGACCTGAGCTGAAGTCGGGCGCTCAACTGACTGAGCCACCCAGGCGCCCTGGGAATGTTTAATTTAGGGTTAAATTAGCTTGGTTTTGGCAGTTGTGACAATTGAGCATCTGACTCTTGGAGATCTCTTTCCCTGGTGGCGTATGCTCTGTTATTTTCCACGGTGTTCAGTGGTGGTTTTTATTTGTTGGGAAAAAAAATGCCAAAACATGCACTGACCCTTGTCAAAGCTCAGGAAGGATGTCAGAGTAACATTAACCTTTGATTCCAACTTAACCTATTTTATTTCCCAAATCAATTTCAGTGCAACACAAATGCATGCTTTGATGTGTTCAGAAATTAATAGATTTTAGTAAAATAATCTGTGGTAAAGGCATAGAAAATAGTAATTCATAGCACAGAATATGTGCTGTAAGTTTATAAAATCTAAACCTTAAATTCATATTTGAACAAAGCAAACTATTGAAAAAAAAAACAAATTTTCTGATTGTTTAAAGACCCTTGGAGGTTGTTAAGAGAGTGTTTGTCACTGGTCACATTGAACTTCCACATGTGACTGTTTCATTTCTATCATTACATAGGTAAAAATTCTAACAAAGTGAATTTTCTGGTTTTATATATAGCCTTCTTCTCTTGGGCCACACCCACCACAGTGAAAGTCTATGTGATTAAGGCTTGTCAATAATTCCAGATAATCTTATTCGATATGCTTTCTTACAAGGAAATTCATTCACCTCTTCAGTAAGTAGAACATGGCAAGCCTCAAAGCCTTCAGCTTTCAGTGGTGACTCATTCTGAGATGCTGGAGATAGCCTGGGAGTAGCACATGAGAATGTTGTTTGGCAGATCCTCAATACTGGGAATGTAGCTCCCCCACTTAACACTCTTATCTAGTATTACAAGCAGTACGGTGTCTTTCTTGGCAGCATTGGCCAGCCACTCTCTGCCCAAGAGCTCACTCGGAACAATGGCTCCTGGAGACTCTTCTCAACTCAAGTTCTCACCAGGTTAGTGCCCTAAGTCACAGTGATCTCTCCTACTGGCCACCTTCATTTATGTCTCTCCAAAGTAGCTGCTTCTAAAAGTCTTCCCTTTATGCCTCCTATGGGGTCACCTTTATCCCTTGACCTGCAGAATAGTTTTGGATAGTGCCTGGGCAGCACTAAGCAGAGATTAGAAGCTATACCTCTCAGGGCACATCTTACCTACAACTATAATTTTGTTTGGCTCATAGAATGTTTAAAATTTTTAAATTACTTTGAAAGATTTAAAGTTAGAAAGTTTCACTTAAAAATCTTGATTTCCATTTCTCCTGTCTTGAAGAATTGAAAGTTCATGTAAAATCAGAAGATGACATTGTTCTTACATGGCTGCCATATTCTGGTAGTGAGTGGTAATTGCTTCCTTTAGGCAGGCCATGGTCTCTCCAGTTTGCCATAGATCACACACTATTTAGGCTTACTTCTGAACCAATTCTACTTGTGTGAATATTACTGATTCCTATAACTATTCAAATTTCTGCATGACTTGTACCTAAACCTCTACCTATAGAGGGCAATTCATAGAATCTCAAGTCTGTGGACCCATTCAGGTCCTTGGACTTATTCTCAGTGATCTATGAATTGAAGATGGGAGCTTTCTTAGTCTCTTAACTTGTTCGAGCTTCTGTAGCAGCATACCATAGACTGGGCAGCAACAGAAGTTTATTTCTCACAATTTTAGAAGATGGGAAGTCTAAGATCAAGGCATCAGAAGATTCAGTGTCCGGTAAGGGCCTGCTTCCTCACTAACGACTATCTTTTCACTGTATCCTCACAGTGAAGGGAGGTGTTATGAGAACTTTTGTGAGGCCACTAATTCCACTCACGAGGGCACAGCCCAATCACCTCCCAGAGGCCCTACCTCCTAATACCATCACACTGGAGCTTAGGTTTCAAAACATAAATTTGAGGGGGATGCAAACATTCAACCTGTAGGAGGAGCTTAAAGTTTTTATTTCTTTTAGTTCAATGATTATCTATCATTTGTCTATGTATGCAGTTATCTGGGTGATGCCTTTAATACTAACATACTATTTCCAAAACTACTTTAATTGTTATGAGTCAATAAAAAAGAACATAGGCAGGGGCGACTGGGTGGCTCAGTTGGCTAAGCATCTGACTTGGGCTCAGGTCATGATTTCATGGTTCATGGGCTTGAGCCCCAAGTCAGGCTCTGTGCTGATAGTTCCGAGCCTGGAGCCTGCTTCAGATTCTGCGTCTTCCTCTCTCCCTGCCCCTCTTCTACTCTCTCTTTCTCTCTTTGTCTCTCTCAAAAATAAATAAGCATTAAAATATTTAAAAAACAAGAACATAGGCAGACTAATTGGTAAGTTATATATTTGTATGAAATGAAGGCCAAATGGCAGATAATGCTCTATACACAAGGTTTCATAATAATCTGAAAGAAGGGCTGGCAGAATATAGTCATCACATGACATTAGGATTGTGGAAGGTCCCAAGAGAATCTGCCTCGAAGCAGTCAGTATTATATTCATTCTGAAAGCAAAAATTTATTTTCAGTAAAATGGCATTAACTGTCACATTATATTAATTTTGTTAATCTATGCTGTGTTTGTTTTATATTTTCTATTCAAATTGGTTTTATAGATGTTTAAGAGTAGTTATGAAGAGGTATAAAAAAACATGCACCTAATTTCTTGTCTGTACTTTTATTTTTTTATTATTTTTTAATGTTTATTTATTTTTGAGAGAGAGAGAGAGACAGACAGACAGAGTGTGAGCGGGGGAGGGGCAGAGAGAGACGAAGACACAGAATCCAAAGCAGGCTCCAGGCTCTGTGCTGTTAGCACAGAGACTGACGCAGGGCTCGAACTCATGGACCATGAGATCATGACCTTAGCTGAAGTCAGATGCTTAACCAACTGAGTCACCCAAGCGCCCATGATGTCTATACTTTTTAAAGTCACTTTTTATTTAAAAATAATTTGTTACAATTCAGGAAAATAAACAATTTCCTTTAAAAAGTGTACATTTAGTACTCAAATTTGAAAAATTCTGCTTTGATGCTATTGGGTAACATACAGGATCAGGATTTAGTTTGCTTGGCTTGAGAGGGGGTTTCATTCCATGGGTTTGGGTCTCCACCTGGGACACAGTCCAGGAGAAAGAGATGCCTGGTTGCAGAATAAGCCTGAGTTAATAAGGACATAAGAGTATAAATGAACACCCAATTGAGGGGGAAGGAAGAGAAGTAATGCTCAAATTTGGGGTACAGTTGATTTCAGGCTCTAAGTCATGGGAAAGGCAATTAGCAAAGGTGTAGCTGCAGCCTTCTGGGCAGTTCCAACCACTAGCTGGTATCTGCAGTTCCACCTATATGATTTTATAAGACCAGAGCTATGTGGCTGGAGCAGTCTGGCTAAAAAAGACCTGAGATGGCTGAACAGCAGCAAAGGTGCTAACAGGTTCATCAGGAATAAGTCTTCAAAGGGACTAATTTAGAGCTCCATAAAAATACATCAGTAAGCCTCCCATTGTAACACCATAGTGTCATCTATACAAGGGATTTTTCATGTCCTCATGCAGAGCACAGATCTATTGAGCCTCCTCTCCTGCATGTGTTTTCTAGGGAGGGCCTTCCTGGATTCTTAGAAGGGAGCACAGCACATTATCCTCAGGCCAGGTCTTTACATCTAATTTTGAAATGTCACTGGGACACAATAGAATCCTATCTCATAATTGCCCAAACCAGGCATATAAAGCTAAATTTCAACTATATGAGATACTGAAATCTATAACTTGGATATTATTGCTTGATATCTATTTGAGAACAAAGGACAGTGGGTACTCTGGTGAAATGTATGTGGAGTTCTCAACTGGAATGTTGATTTGAGATAATTGGCCAAGTTAGGAAAAGGCACTTCTCTGTGCCACTAACCAACTTCTTTCCTTTACCCAGTCCTAAATTCCCAAGACACAACTTTGAATTGGAAAGACAAGGTCCTTTAGAAGGAGGCTTCCACTAGTTAAACTGGGGTATGGGTCTCCAGGGGTGGGAAAATATTATTTATTTACACAATGGTTTCAAAAGACCTAGCTTTGAGATCTAGAATTTGGTTTTGAAAGCTGATTGTCAGCTCCTCAATGCAAGTAAACCATAGTCCACTGCAGAATTGTAGTAATCTGCAGAACTTCTCACACTTGGTTTCCAAGGAAACATTCCAACACACAATATACTTTCTGAGCACCTACTCTGAGTCAGACATACTAGGTACTGGAAAGCTCATTCTGAGCAAGACAGAACTTCTGTTCCCATGAGCTAACAGGCTAATGCCAGGCATTAGACAAAGTTCTCTTCACACACTAGTCACTTAATTCCAGCATCAACCACATGTCCGAAATGCTGGTTAGAGATTTTGTAACTTGTCTAAGATTTTGTACTAGCAAGTGATTGAGTAAGATTAAAAAAAAACTAGGCAATTTGACTTCAGTGCCCAAACTCCTACCTACTACATGTAGTGCCTACCTCTTAGTTTCCTTTGCTTTGGCTTCAAATGCTATTTAAATTTCAGAAACACATTGTGCGGTTGTTAAAAAGTGAATAACTGCAAAATACAAAGGAAAAATTTTAGATCACATGAGATAAAAACAACGAATTTGAATGGTATTATGTAAAATGTTTGGTGCTAAATGATACTTCTTTGTCCTTTGTCTGGAATCATTATGGTCTTAATTAACCTGTCTCTGATATAATGCCGTTTACCCTCTGCTTCCAACTTAACTGGAGTCCAAAGAATGGTTTTCAGTGATGGCTGGATTTGTCATCTGCTCATACAGTGCCATGCACGGAAGGTGATATTGATGGTAGTCATAGTTACTATAATTAATTATGATAATTAAAAAGTGTCTGAAAAGTCATGGTGATGCAGAAACATTTATATATTGCTCAAAATGAAATTTGGGAATTAAAATGGCCTTGCTCATGAAAGCATCACATGGAGAATTATATTAAGCTACTGCTGCTTTTCAAAGACGGTCACAGGAGGGTGAATTTTTCATTTAATTGTCTCAACTGAAGAATAAGCAAGTGTCATAGCTGTTGGTCAAATAATTGTCTATATGCATGATTATATATGCATAGATTTTTTTCAGATCCCTTAATTTTATGTAATATTTGAAACTAAATTTCATCCTTTTTATATTTCTAATTAGTTCCTGAAATAAATGTCAGGAATGGTGTGAAGACTAGACTGACTATTTTCCTTTCTAGCTCACTTTAGTTTTGATTGTTTACCATAGCAAGCCTCTAAGAAGACTCTTTGAGGGTGTCCAGCAGGGGTTTCTCTCGTAATTCACATAAATGTGAGGATAATTTATCCCATCATGGCTTGCTTGTCATTATTTGAGATTTGGCCCACTGGGTCTTTATGTCAGTCTGTAGGAACACCACAATGGTGCAGGAACTGTAAGATTGAGGCAGGGATGATGAGAAATGGCAACCATCCTGCTCTTCCTGCTGCGTTGGACCATGACATTCTCTAGCCAACTTCATTTTGCTTCTAAGAGGCTGAAAGGGGCAGTGTAACTACAAAGGAGGAGATACTTACAGTGGAGAAGTTCTGTAGAGAACTGCCAAGAGGACAGGCGAGGAGCCTGGTGATAAAGGAAGTCTGGGAATTCAGTACCTGATATTGGGTAACTGCTCCATATCCTGGCTTCTCTGTAGTCTGAGGCTGGGAATGTAAATGGGTCTGGGTGAATGCAAATTCCTGTATTTAGCAGACTGCGTTTGGAGCGCTTCCTCCTCTCACAAGTTCCTGGTTTTGTAAATATGGATATGTTCTCTTTGTTCTTACCTCCTTGCTCTTTCATTTGCTACCAGGGGTTTGAATGCTACTAAAATCCTTAGGTCCCTTACTTCCAATTACTTTCCTTCCACCTCTAATCACTTCTACCTCTTTCTGCCTTCAGGACAATGGATTTTTAAGGTCTACATGATGAAGTCTGTCTCATAAATGCTGCCTACATTCCATCTTTGTAAAGATTATAGGTACTATAAACATTGTGGTCAACCAAGTTTGGCATGTTAGCATTCTCTTTGTCCTATCACTTCTCATTTGATAAATTATAAATTTCTAACTTGCTAAATATGTCCTTTTTCCCTTTTAAAAATTTCAAATATGGTATGGGAAACACCCAGTAAATAAAAACAAGTCAAATAATAAGAATTTTAGAATCAAGTTTTCTCTAACATCATTTCCCCCCAGCTCAATTCTCCAACAGTAATTACTGGTAATAGTTATTCTGGCTTTAAATTTTTTTTTCAATGTTTATTTATTTATTTATTTATTTATTTATTTTTTTCAACGTTTATTTTTTTGGGGACAGAGAGAGACAGAGCATGAACGGGGGAGGGGCAGAGAGAGAGGGAGACACAGAATCAGAAGCAGGCTCCACGCTCTGAGCCATCAGCCCAGAGCCCGATGCGGGGCTCGAACTCACGGACCGCGAGATCGTGACCTGGCTGAAGTCGGACGCTTAACCGACTGCGCCACCCAGGCGCCCCACAATGTTTATTTATTTTTGAGAGACAGAGAGAAACAAGGTGTGAGTAGGGAAGGGGCAGAGAGAGAGGGAGACACAGAATCCAAAGCAGGTTCCAGGCTCTGAACTGTCAGCACAGAGCCTGACTTGAGGCTCAAACCCACAAATGGTGAGATCATGACCTGAGCCAAAGTCAGATGCTTAACTGACTGAGCCACACAGGCACCCTCAGGCCTTTTGAATAGAGACACACACATCCGGCTTATGGTTTTTTGTTTGTTTGTTTTTAAGTTATAAATGGTATCATAGTAAACTATTCCTCTACAATTTGCTCTTTGATTTTAATAGTATGTCTTTGGGGGCGCCTGGGTGGCGCAGTCGGTTAAGCGTCCGACTTCAGCCAGGTCACGATCTCGCGGTCCGTGAGTTCGAGCCCCGCGTCAGGCTCTGGGCTGATGGCTCAGAGCCTGGAGCCTGTTTCTGATTCTGTGTCTCCCTCTCTCTCTGCCTCTCCCCCGTTCATGCTCTGTCTCTCTCTGTCCCAAAAATAAATAAACGTTGAAAAAAAAAAAAATAGTATGTCTTTGACATTACCTCATGTCTCTCTTTCATGTCCCAGAATATAATGCTACATCATTCTTTTTAATGGAGGGAAAGTATCCCATGATAAGGCTATATCATTATTTATTAACAAGTGCTGAAGTACTAGTTGTGTGTTTGTTTGTTGATTTCATTGTTGTTGTTGTTGTTGCTATTATAAACAATGCAATATTATGTACATTTGCTGGTGTTTCTGTATGGTAGATTCCAGGAAGTGAAACTTGAGGTCAAAGTATAGACAAATTAAAAAAAATTGTTGATCCTGCCAATTGAAATTGATACACTGAAATTGCCACTGTATCAATTATGTTCCCACCAAGAGTTTATGAGCATATCTATTTCTCTGCATCATCATCAATGTAGGCTTTTAAATTTATCTTTTAAATTTTAACAAAATGATAGGTAACAAATCATATTTTATTGTTTGAATTTGCATTTCTGAACTATTAATGAAGTTAAGCATATTTTCTTATTTTAAAATTCCATTTGTACTTCATTTCCTATTTATTAGTTCTGGTATCTACCTATTTCTGTATCAGATTATATTTTTCTTACTAATTATAAATGCATTTTATGTATTGTGAATAAAACTTCCTTTTTTATCATATATCATAGTGTTTTTGTTTCTAGTCTCCTACTTATCTTCATATTTTGTTATGTATTGTATAGGAAAGCTCTATACATTTATTTAAATTTATCAAGCTTTGTTCTTTTATAGTTTTTGTGGGTTTTCTTTATTTATATAAGTAAGCTTTCCCCATGAAGAAAAACATAAAATATGTTCTTCTATATTTTCCTTTGATGATTCTAGTTTTATACTTAGGCCTGGAATCACTCTAGAACTTATTTTTCTGTAGGAGGTAAGGTAATGATTGAACTATGTTTTCCAAATAGCCAATTTTCCCCACATCAAACTGAATAGTACCTCCTTTTCCAATTAATTTGAAATACCACCTTTTCATGAGTGAAAAGTCTACATATGTATGAAAATTTTCATTGTTTTATCGTTCTGTTAATATAGTCCCACATCTCTAACAGACACATTGTGCATTTAATTGGTAGTTTCTGATGACTAATTCAGTTGAGCACCTTTTCTTATGTTTATTGGCCATTTAAACATTCCCTCTTTTATTAGGTCTTTTGCTCTTTTAAAAATCAGTTTTGTGCTTTTTTGTTGTTTATTTGGAGGTATAACGTATACATTCTGTTTAGGTCTTTTTTCAGCTGTATGCATTGAAATATCTTGTCCACTCTGCAGCTTAGCTCCTAATGCACTTTTTTTTTTTTAACATAAAAAAGTGCTTTGTTTAATTTAACTTAATTTTTTTGAGGATAAATCAATCCTTTACTGGATACCTGATAAATTACTAAAACAGACCTGACTATCTTTTGAAACAACACTGTTGTAGTAAGTAGAATAATGGAGAATTATATTTGTCTTTACAACCTTAGTGAAATAAAATGTGAATTCAAATTGATGATCATTCAAACTGTAAATCATACTTTAAGGCACAATAGAAACTACAGAGCCATTATCCTTATTATTTATTTATTTATCATTTTTATTTATTTTTTATTTTTTGTAAACTGCAGGATGGGTAAGTGTACCTGTTAAACTAATCTTTGGTATATCTTCATCTAATTCACTCTATGTTTTATGGCCTATTAATTATCTAATGTAAGTCAATCCATTTATCTAAACACATACTTGCAAGAAACTTGGCACTGAGTAGGGTACATTCCTTTCTTTCTTTCTTTCTGACACTGAATACATTATTTATTTTTTCATTTTAATATTTTGAAAAGAATTTTTTTTACCTTTTGACCTTCTTTAGCCATTTATCCCACTCCCCACCCCCTGCCTCTGTCAACTACCAATCCATTCACTTATATGTATTAACTTGTTTTTTTGTTTGTATTTTTAGTTTGTACATGTAAGATCATATGTCTTTCTCTATCTGACTTATTTCACCTAGCATAATACCCTTGAGATTCATCCATGTTGTTCCAAATGGCAAGATTTCATTCTCTTTCATAGCTGAATAATATTCAGCTATAAATGTGTGTGTGTGTGTGTGTGTGTGTGTGTGTGTACCATAATTTCTTTATCCATTCATCCATTGATGTACACTTAAGTAGTTTTCTTATCTTGACTCTTGTAAATAGCACTGTAATGAACATCGGGGTGTAGATATCTTTTCGAGTCAGTGTTTTTGTTTTCTTTGGATAACTACCCAGAAGTAGAATTGTTGGATCATATGATATTTCTATTTTTAATTTTTTGAGGAAGCTCTACACTGTTTTCCATAGTGGCTGCACCAATTTTCATTCCCACCAACAGTGCATGAGCATTTCCTTTTCTCTACATCCTTGGCAACACTTGTTATCTCTTGTCTTTTTGATAATAACCGTTCTAATAGGTATAACATAATGAGGTATCTCATTGTAGTTTTAACTGCATTTCCTTGATGATTGGTGATGTTGAGCAGCATATGTACCTGTTGGCCATTTGTAGGTAGTCTTTGGAAAAATGTCTGTTCAGATCTTCTTCTCATGATTTAACTGGATTTTTTTTGCTATTGATTTTTATGAGTTCTCTATATATTTTGGATATTAACCCCTTATCAGATAAGTGGTTTGCAAATATTTTCTCCCACTCAGCAGGCTGCATTTTTATGTCATTGATGGTTTCTTTTGCTGTGCAGAAAATTTTAGTTTGATGTTGTCCCACTCTTCTGCTTTTTTTACTTTTACTTTTTGTGTCAGATTCAAAAATCATTGTCAAGGAGTTTACTGCCCGTGTTTTCTTCTAAGAGCTTAAGAGCTTCAAGTCTTATATTCAAGTCTTTCATTCATTTTGAATTGATTTTTGTATATGGTGTCAGATAGTGGTTCAGTTTCATTCTTTTGCATGTGGCTGTTCAGTTTTACCAGCACCATTTATTGAAGACACTGTCCTTTTACCATTGGGTATTCTTGGCTTCTTTGTCATAATTAATTCATTGTATATGCATGGTTTATTTCTGGGGTTTCTGCTCTGTCCCACTGATCTATGTGTCTCTTTTTATGCCAATACCATACTGGTTTAATTACTATAGCTTTGGAAGAGCATCTGAAATCAGGGAGCATTATGCCTCTAGCTTTGTTCTTCTTTGCCAAGAATGCTTTGGCTCTTGGGTTTTTTTTTGTTGTACCATACAAATTTTTGGATTGTTAGTTTTATTTCTGTGAAAAAATGCTTTTGGAATTTTGATAGGAAATGCATTCAATCTATAGATTCGTTTGGGTAGCATGGACATTTTAATAATATTAATTCTTATAATCCATGAACATGGAATATCTTTTTTTGTGTGTCATCTTCAATTTCTTTACTTAATGTCTTATAATTTTCAGTATACAAGTCTTTCAATATTTGGTTAAATATTCTAAGCATTTTATTATTTTCAATGTAATTATAAATGGGATTGTTTTCTTAATTTCTCTTTCTGATAGGTCATTATTGATGTATAGAAACACAACCAAATTTTGTGTATTGATTTCATATTCTGCAACATTACTTAATTTATTAGTTCTAACAGTTTTTTGATGAAGTATCTAGGGTTTTCTATATATAACATGTCATCTGTAAATAGTGACAGTTTTCCTTCTTCCTTTCCAATTTGATTGTCTTTTATTTCTTTTTATTGCCTAGTTGCTGTGGCTAGAACCTCAAATACTGTGTTGAATAAAATCAGCATGACTGAATATTCTTGTCATGTTCCTGATCTTAGAGGCTTTCAGCTTTTCATTGTTGAATATATTAGCTGTCAGCTTGTGATATATGGCCTTTATTATGTGAGGTACATTCCTTCTATGCCTGTTTTGTTGAGATTTTTTATTACAAATGGATGTTTTTGTCAAATGCTTTATTATGCATCTATTGAGGGATTATATGATTTTTATCCTTCATTTTGTTAATTTGAATAATTTGTGGATGTTGAACCAGCCCTCTATCCCTGGAATAAATACCACTCGATTGTGGTACAAAAGACATTTAATGTATTGTTGAATTTGGTTTGATAATATTTTGTTGAAGAATTTTACATCTGTGCTCATTAGGGATATTGGCCTGTAATTTTGGTGACATCCTTGTCTGTTTTGATATCAGGATAATATTGGCCACCTAGAATGAGTTTGGAAGAGTTTCATTCTCTTCTTCTTTTTTTTTTATATGAAATTTATTGTCAAATTGGTTTCCATACAACCCCCAGTGCTCATCCCAACAGGTGCCCTCCTCAATGCCCATCACCCACTTTCGTCTCCCTCCCACCCCCCATCAACCCTCAGTTTATTCTCAGTTTTTAAGAGTCTCTTATGTCTTGGCTCCCTCCCTCTCTAACTTTTTTTTCCTTCCCCTCCCCCATGGTCTTCTGTTAAGTTTCTCAGGATCCACATAAAAGTGAAAACATATGGTATCTGTCTTTCTCTGTATGACTTATTTCACTTAGCATAACACTCTCCAGTTCCATCCACGTTGCTACCAAAGGCCATATTTCATTCTTTCTCATTGCCAAGTGGTATTCCATTGTGTATATAAACCACAATTTCTTTATCCATTCATCAGTTGATGGACACTTAGGCTCTTTCCATAATTTGGCTATTGTTGAAAGTGCTGCTAGGAACATTGGGGTACAAGTGCCCCTATGCATCAGCACTCCTGTATCCCTTGGGTAAATTGCTAGCAGTGCTATTGCTGGGTCATAGGGTAGATCTATTTTTAATTTTTTGAGGAATCTCCATACTGTTTTCCAGAGTGGCTCCACCAGTTTGCATTCCCACCAACAGTGCAAGAGGGTTCCTGTTTCTCCACATCCCCTCCAGCATCTATAGTCTCCTGATTTGTTCATTTTAGCCACTCTGGCATGAGGTGATAGCTCAGTGTGGTTTTGATTTGTATTTCCCTGATGAGGAGTGACGTTTAGCATCTTTTCATGTGCCTGTTGGCCATCTGGATGTCTTCTTTAGAGAAGTGTCTATTCATGTTTTCTGCCCATTTCTTCACTGGATTATTTGTTTTTTGGGTGTGGAGTTTGGTGAGTTCTTTATAGATTTTGTATACTAGCCCTTTGTCTGATATGTCATTTGCAAATATCTTTTCCCATTCTGTTGGTTGCCTTTTAGTTTTGTTGATTGTTTCCTTTGCAGTGCAGAAGGTTTTTATCTTCATGAGGTCCCAATAGTTCTTTTTTGCTTTTTTTTTTTTTTTTTAAACACAGCATCAGTGTTTCATCTTTTTTTTTTTTTTAGATTTATTTATTTTTTATAGAGACAGAGCACAAGTGGGGAAGGGACAGAGAGAGAAAGAGATACAGAATCCGAAGCAGGCTCCAGGCTCCAAGCTGTCAGCACAGAGCCCGACGTGGGGCTCGAACCCACAAACCGTGAGATTGTGACCTGAGCCAAAGTCAGTGCTTAACCAACTGAGCCACCCAGGTGCCCCAGTTCATTTTTGCTCTTAATTCCTTTGCCTTTGGAGATGTGTCAAGTAAGAAATTGCTGCAGCTGAGGTCAGAGAGGTTTTTTCCTGCTTTCTCCTTTAGGGTTTTGATGGTTTCCTGTGTCACATTCAGGTCCTTTATCCATTTTGAGTTTATTTTTGTGAATGGTGTAAGAAAGTGGTCTGATTTCATTCTTCTGCATATTGCTGTCCGGTTCTCCCAGCACTATTTGTTAAGGAGACTGTCTTTTTTCCATAGGATATTCTTTCCTGCTTTGTCAAAGATTAGTTGGCCATACTTTCGTGGGTCTAATTCTGGAGTCTCTATTCTATTCCACTGGTCTCTGTGTCTGTTTTTGTGCCAATACCACACTGTCTTGATGATTACAGCTGTGTAGTAGAGGCTAAAGTCTGGGATTGTGATGCCTCCTGCTTTGCTCTTCTTCTTCAGTGTTACTCTGGCTATTTGGGGTCTTTTGTGGTTTCATACAAATTTTAGGATTGCTTGTTCTAGCTTTGAGAAGAACGCTGGTGCAATTTTGATTGGGATTGAATTGAATGTGTAGATTGCCTTGGGTAGTATTGACATTTTAACAATATTTATTCTTCCAATCCATGAGCATTGAATGTCTTTCCATTTCTTTGTATCTTCTTCGATTTCCTTTATAAACTTTCTATATTTTTCAGCATACAGATCTTTTACATCTTTGGTTAGGTTTATTCCTAGGTATTTTATGATTCTTGGTGCAATTGTGAAGTTCCATTGTCTTCTATTTTTTGGAAGAGCTTGAAAAAGATTGGTATTATTTTTTTTTTTGAATGTTTAGTGGAATTCACCACAGAGGCCTTCCAGTCCTGAACTTTTTTGTTGACAAGTTGTTGATTACTTATACATTCAGATTTTCTATTTCTTTATGATTCAATCTTGGTAGGTTGTGTATTTTTAATACACAATTAATATCAATTTCTTCTAGGTTTTCTACTTTGTTGATGTATAATTGCTCACAGTAGGCTCTTATGATTTTTTATATTTCTTCACTATCAGTTGTAATATCTTCTCTTTGATTTTTGGTTTTAGGTTCTCTCTTTGTTTCTTGGCGAGTTTAGCTAAAGATTTGCCAGTTTGGTTTCTCCATCTTTGTTATTTCCTTCCTTCTGCTAACTTTGGGCTTTGTTCTTTTCTTAATTCCTTGAGGTATAAGGATAGGTTGTTTATTTGAGGTTTTTCTTGTTTCTTGAGGTAGGCATTTATAACTATAAACCTACCTATTAGAATTGCTTTTGCTGCACCCCATAAATTTTGGTATGTTATATTTCCATTTTAATTTGTCTCAAAGTATTTTTAAATTTATTTTTATTTCTTTTTGGCCTATTTGTTGTTCAGGAAGATGTTATTTAATCTCCACATATAAGTGAGTTTTCCAGTTTTTTCATAAAATTGATTTCTAATTTCATACCATTGTGGTCATAAAAGATGTTTGATAGGATTTCAGTTCTGTTAAATTTATTAAGACTTGTTTTGTGGCCCAGCATATGATCTATTCTGGAGAATGTTTTATATGTGCTTGGTGAGAATATGTATTCCATTGCTTTTGGATAGAATGTCCTCTCTCTCTCTCTCTCTCTCTCTCTCACACACACACACACACACACACACATTCACTTCTCATTTTCTTTCATTGAAGAAAATAGAATTATGTAGAATAGATTTATGAATGTTTAATATTATAAAATCTGTCATATAGATAGGCTAATAAAAGGTCAGAGGAGAAGAAAAATTAATATTTACACCAAGATATGTAGGATGTATATATCAATTCTGGCATTTGTTTATAAGAAAAATTCATTAAATTACTATGTGATGGATATACTCTTAGTATTTTAAAATGCATACTGCAAATTAAAAGTCCATATTATGCTAAATGGTGAAATAGTAGAAGCAATTTCATTAAAGATAGGAGTCATAGAAGGATGGCAGTTATCATACTTGAAATATAAACATTATGGAAGTATTAGGGCACCTGTGTGGCTCAGTCGGTTAAGCATCAGACTCTTTTTAAAAAAGATTTTTTTTTACATTTATTTATTTGAGAGACAGAGAGAGACAGAGCACAAGTGGGGGAGGGGCAGAGAGAGAAGGAGACACAGAATCCGAAGCAGGCTCCAGGCTCTGAGCCTTCAGCACAGAGCCCAGTGTGGGGCATGAACTCATGAACCATGAGATCATGACCTGAGCTGAAGTCGGAAGCTTCACCGACTGAGCCACCCAAGCACCCCAAATCAGACTCTTGATTTCGGTTCAGGTCATGATCTCATGGTTTATGAGCTCCAGCCCCACGTTGGACTTCATGCTATCCATGTGGAGCCTGCTTAGGATTCTTTTTCTCCCTCTTTCTGCCCCTCCCCTACTCGACTTGCCCCCCCCCTTCTGTCTAAATAAATAAGCACTTAAAAATTATGGAAGTATGAAGTTTTTGAAAGTAAAAAAAGTTATTTCCACTTTTCTAAATATACTAGACAATGTATTAGACAAGACGGAAAATAAATATGAATACTACAAAGGAGAAAGTAAAATTATCTTTAGTCTTAAATGACATACTATTAGCCAATGTAATTAGAAAAAAAAATAAGTATTAAAAAAAGCTCATCATTATTTTATTATTATTTATAGAAAAGGATGAAATCTTGCCATTTGCAACTACGTGGATGGAACTGGAGGGTATTTTTCATTATTGCTAAGTGACATAATTATACCTAAAAAACACAAGGAATAAATTCAGGAATTGTTGCAAATAGTAGGATAATTTGAATTGTCAATAAAATTAGTTATGAGAAAATATAATGACTAATAGTGGAGAGAGACTTCTTCAAAATGAGCTTAACGAAACTATTTGTGGAATCTTTATAAATGAACATTTAAAGCCCTAGGAAATGATGTAAAGGATGTCTGCCTTGAATTAATGGAAAGATATAACACATTCTATTGTAGAAGGCACAATATTGTAGATTTTCCAATTTTTCTAAATCATTTCATAAATTATGAATAATGATAGAATCACTACTATTTATAATGTTTACCATGTGCCAGACATCATACTAAGTGGTTTATTTGCTTTTGTTTCTCCATAATTTTCACAATGTTATGAAAAAATACAAGTATTATGGTCATTATATAGATAAGGAAACAAAGGCACAAGGCATTTAAATAGCTTTTTCATATTCATACAGGTAATAATAACCCAGGAAACCCAAATATGCCATATTGTCTCTCATAATTATCAATCAGACTTCATTTGTTTCAAGAAAAGTCATTTTGATATGATATTAAGAAAATTTCATGAAAGGAATAATTCAAATAATTTATTTGGTATGTTTAAAAGCTAACTCAGGACACTTGGGTAGCTCAGTCAGTTGAGCAACCGACTCTTGATTTCGGCTCATGTCATGATCCCCAGGTTGTGGGATTGAGCCCATGTCAGAGTTTAACATTCTTTCTCTCACTTCCTCTGCACCTCTCCTCCACTCACACTCTTTCTCTCTAAAATAAATAAATAAATAAATAAATAAATTAATTAATTAATTAATTTTTAAAAAGCTAACATATTTTACATAGGTCCACAAATACAAGGGAAAATTTATGAAATAGAACACAGTTCAAAAATAATGGATCTCAGTGCATATGAGACTTTAGAGTATAATAATTTCAAATCAGTGGGAAAATATTCAGTGATTTATACTATGATAACTGTAGATATAAATGGGAAAAAAATTAAACTGCATTTCTATATCGTTAGATAAACCTAAATAGAATCACCATAGAGGGAATGCATATGGAATACATATACATATGGAAACTGAAACAAAGTCATGAAAATAAATTTTTATGTGAATTTATAAATAATCTTGTGGGGGAAAAACCTTTCTACACATGAACCAGTATCCAAAATTCACAAAATGACTGAAAAATTTTATTTAAAAATGTTTTAAAATTGTTAAGAACAAATATAAGCTTTATAAACACAAACAACAAACGACAATATAAGAAAATATTTACAATGCTTTAAGAGGTTAATTTTAATTTATTAGCTATATTTTACAAAGGTAATTTCCTTTTAAAAACCTGTAACAAATTTAAAAAAAAAACGAAAATGAGCTAATGATAGTTTACAGAAAAAAATTTACAAAGGAAAAAAAAATGTTTTTAGCCTGAAAAATGATTGTGGTAATGCAATGAATTTACATTTTTCTATTCTCATATTGTCAAATATGATGCAGTATTGGCAAGGTTATGAGTGAATAAACACTCATACACCATTGGAGGGATGAGCCACTTTTTAAAGTATAGTGGATAAAATCTGGCAAAATTAAAAATAATGTGTCCTAAGACCTACTTCTGGAATATATTCTAGGAATAGAGCTTCAAACATGTACAAAGATTTATGTTTGTTGTAATATAATTTATAATAGTTCAAAATGGTTTAAAGATGACAGAAAAATTGTGAATTATGGAGTAATACATGGGTGTTATAAAGGATGTGCTGTATTTAGTATCAATATATGCATATATGTGCATGTGTCTATATAAACATATATGCACATATGTGTGTATATATATCCATTGTGTGTGCAGTATCTTTTTGTTGTATATATTTACATTTATATATATTTATAGTCTATTATATGTAAATAGCTACATAGAAGTCCTGAGATATATATATGTATGTATATGTGTATGTGTTATAAAAATTCTTAGAAAGAACATGGGAAGTAATAGGAGTATAAATGTAACCAGTACTAATTATTTCTGGAGTATTGTTGGAGCTTTGAGTCAGCTAACTTGTAGTTCTATTCCTTTTGCTCTTTGAATTTCTTTTTACCATAAGCATATATTCATTTTTATAATTAAAAATCTAGTTAAACATTGATTCTTTTCATTTAGCTTGAGAATATATTGATCTTACTCTTCCATTTTAATTAAGCTTCTAATCTGTATTCACAATGGTAAGTAGGATCATACCCTAGAGAGCGAGCAGAAGGGATCTTTATTATCTTATCTACTGACCTCATTTCTTCACACATTGTTAACTTAGTCCTCAATCATTAAAAACAGAAAAAAAATTATTTTTATTGAGAATCTGTTAGATGATAGACATTCTGTTGGAGGATTTACCTGTATACTTTAAGCTGCACCACATCCCATGGAAATTGTAGTACAAGCCCCATTCCAGAGGTGGTGAAACAGAGGCTCAGATGGTTTTAGAAACTTCCCCAGAGTAATCACATGACAATCTGCATCAAAGCTATGCTCCTGTCACCACTTACAGTGTGTTTCTTGATGGGTTATGTGCCTTTTCTATGAGTCAGTCCACTCGTCCTACATGGAAAATGCTGTGTCTCTTGTTAACCTTTAGGCTTATTCTGAGTAGCAAATACACTATGAGAAGATTCTTTGAAAATAAGTTGAAATTTAGGCTATGTTCTCTCACAGGCTGCAACTCAAATACCTTCAGGCTCAGGCAGATGAATGCACTGGGGGACGGGGCAGCCAAGTAGAACATATCTGAGACCCACGTTGGCACCCTGAGCTGCCAAGTGGGGCCTCTTCATTAAACAGATGCAATGAAATGTTACAGAAAAGTATTAGTTTAAACCTTTTTTCTAACATTTGAGGGCTGTACAGCAACACAGTTAGGAGAATGGAAATGGAGTCAGATCGGGGTAGAAATCCTGGCTGCATCATTTCCTACCTGTGATTCAAGGCAGGTTTCTTCCTTCTGTGAGGCACAGTTTTACATCTGACCAATTTTAAGAAAGTGATTTATTTTGAAAGATATATCTGCTCTTGTATTTTTCTTATTCCGTTCTTAACTTTAAAATCATCTTATTTATTAAAAAGCCAGTTACGGTAAATATTAAATGAATAAATGAAATCAGAGGTAAACAGAGACACAGTCTTATCTTTCCTTTTCTTTTCTTTTTTCTTTTAGAATACATTTCCTTTTAACAAAAAAGTTTATTTTGGTTGGGGGGGGGATGGGACAGAGAGAATCCCAAGCAGGCTCCACACTGTCAGGAAGGAGCCCCACACGGGGCTCCATCTCACGAACAGTAAGATCATGACCGGAGCTGAAACTGAGTCAGTCACTTAACTTACTGAGTCACCCAGGTGCCCCAGAGACCTAGTCTTTCTAATTTTATATTGATTATTTTGCCCCAAAAAATGTTTGTTATGATTTTTACATAATTACATTACAAAAGTAATATTATGATTACTATTGTTTTTAGCTAAGAATTTTAGTACAAAGTAGGCTAGCCTTGAATTCCAACGAGGCAGGAATATTTGAAGTATCAAAGGCATCTTATAGCTTGGCTACTTCACACAGAAAGCATTATTTAAAATTAAAGTCAGAGGACCATTCTTATATGCTTCTTCATGGCTATTACATTTTTTAAAAAGTTATTTACTCTCTAAAATGTTATTACAGTGGCTGCTGGGTGGCTCAGTCAGTTAAGCATCTGACTTCGGCTCAGGTCATGATTTCATGATTCGTGGGTTTGACCTCAGCGTTGGGCTCTGTGCTGACAGCTCGGAGCCTGGAGCCTGCTTCTGATTCTGTGTCTCCCTCTCTCTCTGTCCCTCCCCCGCTCACGCTCTGTCTCTCTCTGTCTCTCAAAAATAAATAAACGTAAAAAAAAAAATTAAATGTTACTACAGAATTTTGGTGGCACTGGTTATCAAAAATCTGTCACTGTTAAAGCAGCTACATATGAGTAAGATTCACTTTATTATACATCATCACTGAACTGTTATTAAGCATCCACTGTGTTAATAGGGCCCAAAACACCATACCAGTCTTCTTCTTTCATTTGTCTTGAACTTTCTGTGAGTTTCTGTGACAGAACTTTTTTCTGTGTCTAGTCTCTGTAGAATAACTGAGAGCAAGACCAAGGTATGTTTTTTCAGATTTCTACATCCTGTGCCCCTCTGTCCCTTAAAAACCTTGCTATGTGCCTTGCATGGTTTCTCTTGATAGTTTCTTTAGTAAAATTGATGATAGACTTCAGTGCTACAACTCTGTATGTAAAGGAAATGCAGTATCAGGTCGATTTAGTGTTTATCCACTTTTGAAAATACAACCTGATGTTGCAATTACTTATATAGCTATATAAACATGACAGAAAATATTATTTCTGAATTGTTATCTATGAAATTTAGATCTAAATCTGGATATTCTTTTCTGTTTTCCTTGCCTTTTTCACTTGTTTATTAAAGATCTTTAAATGTCTTAACAAAAACAAATTTGTTTTAAAAAATAAATAACATTGATTCCTAAGGATTTGACAGAGGTTCAAGGATCCATTAATCTGATTGTGGCTACCAGTCATACTCATGATTGTTAAATAGGCAATATTGATAGAAATATCAAGATTAAGATACAAGATTTGCCAGTGGGGTTGTAATTACAGAATGATATAGTGTCTGCATCACTTCAGAAAACAGCCCGGGTGTTGTTGTTATTATTATTATTATTATTACTATTGCAATATTTATATAATATGCTGTATCTTGAGTTTTAGGTTGAAAAAGAGAAGATATCAACATCTGTACTGTAAAGAGAGTGCTCAAAAGATCATCTGTCTTCCTCACTAACTCACTGGAGTTGGGGCTGTGATTTTTCCATTGTTTTGCTCATAACCTGGGGTCACAGAGTGGCATATGAAACAATAGGACCCCTTTCGAAAGATTTCATATGTGAGCATTTCCTTTCCTTATTCTGGGGAGGGCATAAACTCTGCCTCCCTAAACCACCATCCCTGTCCTGACGCTGGCCTGGAGGCTACCCAGAAACCATAACGTGACTTCTGCTTCTTGAGCTGAGAAGCAAGGCATTACCCTTCCTTCTGCTCTGAAGTTTCTGGCAGATGGTCCAGCCCATGGAATAAAAATCATCCATGGCAATGTTATCAGATATTTGCTATGAGGCTGCTTTAAAAAAGAAAAAAAAAATTCACTTTTGTGGACCAGCAAATAAAGTATCAAGTGCGTCAAATTTGTACTAAAAAAGCTAATTGTCCAGAGACCTGTAGGAAAAACACTCACCGCTTGACTGAACTGAGCAGTGTGGGTGTCTTCATACATGTGTGTAATGTTGTGTCTAGCTAGTCCATTGTAAGTGATAACAAGAACTTTCTCTGATAGGAGATGTATGAACCAAATTAGAAAGCATTTTGAAAATAGAAAGCTCTCTTCCCACAATGCCACTACAGTAACAGAGCTATTTTAGATTTTCTATAGATGTATCTGGTGCTTGCTTATACTGCTATTCATGTTTCACCTCACTGTGATCACGGTTCATCTATAATCAGTAATTTCTATGACTTTTCAATGATTGATTAGTTTTCTGAAGCAGATCACTGTGGACCAAAGGATGCGGACTCACCACTAAGCTTCTCTCCTGGAAACAGTAGCTACAAGGGGGTGTTAGGGCAGAAGCACTGTGTTTCTGTCTGAGAAACACATCTCTGTTATTTTTTTAAATGGTATTTTTACTTATTGAGCACATTTGCTAGGAATTATCATATGCTGCACAAAGTGTCATTTTATGCTGGATGTAACAATCCCTGTACTTATGGAAATACAGTCTAGTGAAAAATCAAGACAGAGTAAAATAGTAGCGGAGGTATTCAGGGTACTGTGGTCTAGCATCAAGGATCATCATGAAGTGAAATATGAGAAGAGCTAGCAAAAAGCTGAGGTTGGAGAAGCAGTGGGGGCTAAGGTGGCAGATAATGCAGTTTAGAACAATATTCACGGATGATGCTTGGAGAAGGATTAAAGGAACAAACATGATTTCACCCATGTGGAATCTAAAAAAAATGAATAAACAAGCAAACACCCCAAAAACAGAATCAGACCTATAAATACAGAGCACAAACTGTATTTTGTTCAGAGGGGGCTGCCAGAGGGGGGTGGGGCTGGGATGATGGGCAAAATGAAGAGGAGAAGGAGATCCAGTTATGGAATGAATAAATCACAAAGATAAAAGGCACAGCATAAAGAATATAGTCAATAGTACTGTAATAGCGTTGTATGATAATGCATGGTAGCTACTCTCGTAAGTACAGCACAAGGTATAAACTTGTCAAATTGCTGTGTTGTACACCTGAAATTAATGTAATGTTGTGTATGAACTACACCAAATACAAAAAGCTTAATAGAAATAAAAGAGCAAACACAAAATAAACAGAAATTTTAGAGGCTACTATAATAATCCCAGGGAGAAGAGATAAAATCTAGATTAGGACAGTTCACAGCAAGAGTGGAGAATATTTAAAAGTTAGAGTAAAGAGAAATGACAGAAAAATAGAAAGAAGAAAAAATTACCCATATGACACCACCAAAAAACAACCGGTATGATTCCAATCAGATATGTGTGTATGTATTTCTGTAAGTACATATATGGTATATAGTCATAAGCATAGTGTGGTTATTGCTTATGTATTTTTCATTTTGTAGCAGAGCGCAAGTAAAACTGTGGAGTAGATGAAGTTTGACATCATCACTGTTTATCTCCTTTGTTAGAGCTTTTCTCCCTAATAGAGGCATACCTTCTCTTTCCAAAGTGCTCAGTGTCTTTTGGTCTCTGACCCATTCTTTTCCGTGTTCTGCCTTATAACCCCTTTATTTCCTGTGCCTTATTATCAAAATCAACCTCTTTATAGGGTAATTTTCTGTATAAATTGGTAGGCAGAATAATGGATCACCAAAGATGTTCATGTCCTAATCCCTGAAACCCATGAATATATGACCTTATATGGCCAAATAGATTTTGCAGATGTGATTCAAGACCTTGAGATGAGGAGATTATCCTGGATTATATGTAATATAATATAATATATCCTGCCTCAATGTAATCATAAGAGTCCTTTAAAAATGGGTGAGGGAGGCAGAAGAGTCAGAGAAGGAGATGTGAAGACAAAAACAGAGGTCAGAGAGAGATATTTGAAGAAACTATGCTATTGTCTATGAAGATGTAGGAAGGAGCCATAAACTGAGGAATGTGGGTGGCTTCTACAAACAGGACAAGGCAAAAGAATGGATTCTCCTGTAGTGTTTCCAGAAGGAATAGAGCCTGCCAAAAACTTGGTTGTGGCCAGTGAAACCCAGCTTGGATTTCTGACTTATCTGATAAGTAATTTGCATTGCTTTAAGCCACTATATTTGTGGCAATTTGTTACACTAATAATAGGAAACTAATATAGAAATCTATTTGAATGAAGCAGATTTACTCACATGGCATATACAATTGACAAAGTTTCATGTGAATCTTTTCTTTTTTAACTCCAAAGAAAGACTTTCTAATGTTATAATTTCAAGCCTCAGTCTGTTGGGGAAGATATTTGGGATTGGGGGTGCAGGCAGATGAGTGGTGAGTATATGTGATGGGAAGAACTTTCCTGAAGACCTTCACAATACTCAGGCTCCTGCAAGTGTGACCAAGGGTCACCAACTCACTTGAGCTCATTGCATGTTTTGCATGTGGAATTCTTTTGAGTTATAAAGGACTTTTAAAAATTCTTTTGCACGTATGTGTGTGCATGTTATATGTGTGTGTGTGTGTGTGTGTGTGTGTGTGTGTGTGTGTATCCATATTTTAGCATGAATGTGGATTCAGGTAACTGTGGAATACATTTTTACATATTCAATTGCACTTATGTTTGTTTTAAAAATCAATATTTTGAATTTCCTGTTGGCTCAGATAATTACTTCCAAGGGATTATGGATTCATATATCTTTGAATTATGATCTCTTCCAAAAGGGAATTTCCTGCATCTTGAATAAACAACAGATGTTGAGTGCAAAGAACCTGGGGGTGAAGGGGACGCACTTGGAAAGATTAGAGGATATTTTCTGTTGGCTGATGGAACTACGAGATTGAATAGATGTTTGATGAAAAGGAAGAAATACAAAAGCCAGGGTATCACTTGACTTTTGCCTTGTTTTCAATTTATCAAAAACACTACTTTAGTCTCAGAGTCATGTCTGATGCAAACACCAGTGGTCACTGATCCTCTTTTTTTTTGGCTTGTCAGAGAGGGAAAAATGTTTCATCACTGTATCCTACAGGTCTCCTAAAGCTTTAGGCCCCAGGAACAAGAGAATATCAAAGATATTATTGGAGCATGAAGAGAAAAGGGATCTCTGAGGAAACTGGGACTTTGTAGATTCAAATATGCATTTGTAATTTTTTTCTGACCTGAATGAAGCCTCTCTGACTGGCTCTCCTAAGTACATGTTCTGCTGCATTTCTCAGCATCTGAAGCTTCCTGGTGAGGTTCCAGGACTCCCTCAGAGCATATTAGTGCGATCCTCTCTGAATATTTCAAAGGCTGGAAAAGTGGGGCTGGCAACACATCAGGAAGAAGGTGGTGACATCTCAGTATCAAATGACTCTGATAATGATTACAGAGGGTTGCCAGACAACTTACGTTTGTATAGCTTGTGAACACACACGATCTCGTTGGAACTTCACAGCAATGGGAGGACACCAACAGAGCAGACAATACAAAACCCATTTTTTTTAGCCTTGGGAGCTATGGCTAAAAGATGTTTAATTACTTATCTTAGATCACAGTCTTAGTAAGTCGTAAAGCCAACACTGGCACCTTGGTCTGATGCTTTGCCCAAAGCTGAATCCAGCATACCCTGGACTTGTCTTTCTTTAACAGTGATCTACTGGTGCCCTGAAGCCTGAGCATCAGGAGTATTAAAAAAAAAAAAATGATGCTTCAACTGCACCTGAGATGTTCTTAGCATGGACTTTGGGACTCTGCATTTTAAGCCAGTTCTCCAGGGAATGCTTTTACACACTAGAGTCCGAGAACTCATAAGCTTCTGGAGTCTCTTGTTTGTCAAAGTGTGATCTGTGAATCAGCATCACCTGGGAGATTGTTAGAAATGCAGAATCTCATGCCAAATCCCAGACCCACTGGATCAGGATCTGCATCACAAGAAGATTCTCAGAGTCACAGACACATTAATGTCTGAAAAGCATCAAAGGCTAATAAATGTCTCGTCAAAATCAAGGAAGACACAGTTGGGATTTAATACATTTGACGTTTGGTTTCCCCTGGATGAAACCGGAGTCAGCTGATTCTTATTTCGAGGTCTGACATAGGAAGGGTGAAGACATACTCAGTCTTTGACTCTGTGTATCAGGCTTGCTTATGGAAAATGTTGCTTCACTATCCAGACTGCTGAAGCAGTGAGGCCCATCAGATATGAAAACTCGAGCTATCTTGTTATCTCTGCATGCAGTCTGCTACACAAAACTGAACCCTGAGATAATCCTGATTAGCATTAAGAACTGAAACTTGAGGAAGGAGATTTTGAGCAAGTGGAAAATTCTGGAAAGGGAACCCCAGGTAGGAATTGAAGTTAAGACCATACGAGTTGCCTGTTCCTCCCATTCCTAGAGAACTTCTGTTTTCAAAACTATCACAATACCCAGAAGGCTATCCACTGAGGTCAAGATCCCCGAGGAAAGACTTCTGATAATTGGCATGCATCTTGCAAAATTAACAACTCCTTATCCCTTTGGGGAAGTTAATATTTGCTCTGGGAAGTCCAAGTGTTTTCATCTCAGGAAATTCCATGGTTTAATATTGCTTTAATAATTCAGAGTTCATGATGCAGGGAAAAAAATGCAACAGCTTTCCTGAACTATTTACAATATGGGATATATATATAGTAGGTCACCTGTGAAAAGTTATCTAAAATTGCCATTAGATTCTTATGGTGTGATATATTCTTGGCTGATGCAAATGAAAGGATATGATTAAAATTTTTTAATGTTTAGTTTTGAGAGAGAGAGAGGCAGAGCATGAGTGGGAGAGGGGCAGAGAGAGAGAGGGAGACACAGAGTCCAAAGCAGTTTCCAGGCTCTGAGCTCAAACTCACTAATCCACAAGGTCATGACCTGAGCTGGAGTCAGAACCTTAACTGACTGAGCCAACCAGGTACCCCAAAAGGGTATGATTTAAAAGGCCAGAGAAACAAACTGGGTCCCTAGTAGTTCTATGCAGAGGTTTGGTAATTTTGGCTGTAGCCTAAAATGTTCTGATAGAAGAAAGATATAAATGTACACAGAAAGAAACTGGTACAAATACGGAGCAGAAAGGAATTCTGAAAAACAACTTTTATTATTAAGGATAAAAAGTGACTTAAATACTTATGTTAAAATTTTTTAATTAAAAAAATTATATCAACTATTAGAACTCCCCAAATCTTTTTATTTTATTTTATTTTTTTAACGTTTATTCATTTTTGAGAGACAGAGAGAGACAGAGTATGAGCAGGGAAGGGGCAGAAAGAGAGGGAGACACAAAATCGGAAGCAGGCTCCAGGCTCTGAGCTGTCAGCACAGAGCCCGACGCGGGGCTCAAACTCACGAACTGTGAGATCATGACCTGAGCTGAAGTCGGACGCCCAACCGACTGAGCCACCCAGGCGCCCCTAGAACTCCCCAAATCTTAAGAGGACCAAGTGATCATGTTTCCCAAAGGATTCCATGTTTTATATTTAATTTCAAATAATTTAGTGTTTTGAGGCTGCCTTAAATTTAATCTTAAAGAACAAATATAGAAAATGGGATGGCAGAGGATATATTAAATCTATTTCGAGGGAAAAGAATTCCTAACAAAGCAATCAGACTCCAGGACAGCATTAGCACACCCTTGAAAGCAGACAGTATTAAACTTTTAAAAGCTTACTCTGAAGGAATGTGGAATTGGTTAATATCATTTTAGTGAGGAGGAAAGGAAGAGACTGTGTTACATTATTTATCCCAGAATCTTTGAAAGCAGGGGTTTTTTTTTTTTTTTCTTTTCTCTGCTGGTCCATTTTGGTGTTAATGAGCATTAAGCTCATGTATCAAAGAGAGAATAATAAACCTTTAAATGTCAGCCCAAAGGAGGTCTTTATTTTTCTACCTGCAACTGTAAGGCAGAGAAGATAATTTAAGATGTGAAAACTAGAAAAATTACATGGAAGTGTATAAAGGGGAAACTGGAAGAGGTAGGAAATTGCAGGGTATTTGAAGAAGAAAGGATATTTCCTGCATAGTCAGCACTCAATAGTGAGGGCAAAGAATACTCCTTTAAAGAGCTGACAGCAAGGGATTAGAAACTTGGAGTAAAAATTGGGAAAATGTAGCCCTTCTATTTGTCTCTGAAATGACAAATGTGAACATTTAGTTACTAACTGTATCATAATCTATAAGGATGAACTGATTGATGGCTTGGAACACAAGATTTCTGTCCTGTACATGATACTAACTTAGAAACAAAGGTAAATAATGAAGGGCCATTTAGGGTGCCGCTAAAGGTCTTAAATCATTGTAGTGCAGTTGCTGAGGCTAACAGAAGTAAATGTGCTTAGAGTGTAGGGCAGAGTAAAATATTCCTTTTGAAGACAGCAAGAGTAGGTGTCTCCACACGAGAGTGCTGCAATGTGCCAACCGAAAAGAGGTTTGAGTTAGAAAAATCCTTCAAACTGAGGGATTCAACAAATTCAATAGAGAGAAAAAAGTTATGATTCAAAACAAGGAATACACACCTGAGCATGAAGGAATTCTCAAAGAGACCTGCATTGCAGCTAACGCAGACTGGTTCTGAGCATATAGCCGAGGACAAACTTGGAACACATTCAAGCCAACAAACAGCTTATCTCAGAGAATTCATGTGCCTCCTTTCTTTCCCAGCACCAGACTTTTGTTAACAGCTACTTCTGATGTTATTGTGGTTATTCTTCCTTCTACAATGCATCCTAAATCTGATTACTTTTTTACTTTCTTGATACTTAGTTGGTCTATAACTTTAAACCACAGACCATGCAAGAGTTGAGAGTGTACAAACAACCAAGGTGCACTTAGCAGAGGAGCCATGCCAGCAATCACCGATGCCCAGGTTAAGGCAGACATACATATTTGCAGGCTTTCTGATCCCTGTGTGATGGGACTGAGGACCACCTGAGGCTTCCTGAAGCTCAGACCATCTGTCACCGGGACCAATATGCCACCATTAAAGATTCAGTCCTTGAGGATTTTTTTAGGTTTTACAATTACTCATTTGCAGGTGAAAGCTTATGAGAGTGGTGATCTCCTATGTCATTGGGAGGTCAATCTAGAAAGATGCTAAAGAACGATTTGTTTCATCACTGGTAGAGAATAAGGAGTCAGAAATTATTTCATTAAGTTGGCTTAGGGAACCAGACTGATGGATTACTACATAGATTTAATGGAAGACTTCGAAAGAGCTACTACCTTCTTTTCTTTTTTCTTTTCCTCCTTCTCTATCTTCCTCTTTTTTTTTTTTAAGTTTTATTTATTTATTTTGAGACAGAGAGGGAGAGAGGGGGGGAGAGGGGAAGACACAGAGAGAATCCCAAGCAGGCTCTGCACTGTCAGCACGGGGCCCGATATGGGACTCGATCCCACGAACTGTGAGATTGTGACCTGAGCCACCCAGGCCCTTGTCTTCCTCTTTTTGATGGCTTTCCTGAGATAGTTGTGCTGCTCACCTACAGAAAGGTGAATTGTGAAGAACATCAATTATGAGCACAGAAAGCATCTTCTCTGCTCTGTTTGCTAGTCTGGCTTCTCAGGTTTACAAAGGCCCCATTTTTCCAGCAGCTCCAGTGTCTTTCTCTGGTTAATGAGAAGATCTGAAAGAAAATTCACCCTCAGCTGTTCATGATTTATTGGGTGGCTCCTGCCATATAGATGAATGCATCTGAAAAGAAGAGAATACAATAGAAGGGGCAATGCTTAAGCAAACTCAAGGAATGACTAGTGGAAACTTTTTAAGCATCTAACACTTGTTAAAAAAAGAGATAATTTGAGATTATTAGAGGGTCCCCTAATATTCTTCACATCATTCTGTTTCTATGTGTGGCTGATACAGCTTGTATGTATGAATAAATTCATGTGTAGCAGGGAGGTGAGGACACTACTTTCTTAAAATTACTGTCATATTTTCATCTCAGGATAGATTATTTTCTATAATCCAGCAGTCTCCTGGGGGGGGCATTTTATTCTCAACCCACCAAAGCAAACAATTTGAAGCACAAATACAAGATGTCTTTGAAGACAAATGTATTCCCCATCCCATATCAAAAATAATGTGACACAAAGCCAAATAATATAATTTCTAATAAAAAATGTTAACTTTATGTGCTAGGGTTTTTTTCCTTCAGTTAAGGCATACCTTTTAGGTAAGGATATATCATACGTTAAAGAATATTGATGGGAGAAAATTGTGGGAAGTTGACATATGATAAGAACAAGGAAATAGTTTTGTTGGGAAATTATTTTCAGTGTTTAAGAGCATGGTAATCTTTTTCATTCCTTTTAAGAAATCTGAATTAGGTTGCTGTTAAGAAACTGTATACTTTGAACTTAGTAGTTGAGGGAAATCTGATAAAGGAACCACGTATAAAAGAGTGGGTGGGTTATAGGGAAATCAACAAGGGATATTGCAGTATCAAAAGGCTAGCAAGAATGGGTGAGGAAGATATCAGAAAAGTAACCGCATTGGCAGGGCTATCTTATAGGCCTATGGCCTTCTGCAGAGAACGGAGCCAAATCATGGTGACCTGGTGGGAAAGAGATGGAAAAATAAAAACATTGGCCAGCCTCACTCTCTTCCCATCCAACAATTTCCTGTCCCTACTTCTCCTTGGCAAACAAACAAACAAATAATCACAAACAAAACAAAATAACCAAAAGGAAGCCAAAACGCAGGGGAGCCTGTGGACAGAATCAATATAGATTAGCCCTTTGGAGCACAGAGCTTGGTGTGAAAGGGGTAGGGAGTGGATCTGGAAGGCTGAGTAGAAGATATCCAACATAATTGTCATTGGCATCTTATCAAATTTAATTCAGCACCTTTCAATTTTTAAATTTGAATTGTCCGTTTTCCCATCTTCACACCAGTTTTACTGGAGCATTTCAGTCATCTGCACGTTGGAGCCCTCCCTAAGATTTCAGATGATTCCTTTTGTTCCCATTTTGTCTTTAACAATAATCACAAGATTTTTATTGCCTCTCTCTCGCTAGCATCATCCTATGGTGCTGAGTACAGTCATGATTGCTAGTGATAGGTCTCAAATCGGGTCAATATTCTGATGGCTATTCTTAGATTCCATAGCTTTTTAGAAATTGGGAAGTCTATGTTCCATGAAACATGTAATGCTTTATCAAATTACATTTGTTGAGATTTTAGATAAAAAAATTAAGTTGGCTAGTTACTAAGGAAAGGTAAATAGAAGAAACATTAATTCAAATTGTACTGTAGTAGTTCGGACTCTCCAGTGATGCACTGAGAGTTAACATTGGTATGTTCACAGCTTGCCTGCTCCAGAGTCCTGTGTTAGTGAGTCTGATTTTGCCCTTCTCTCTCCTCCTCTAGAGAGAGTGTTTTATTTGATAAGAGAGATGTTAGGTCAAGTTACATCAGACAATGATGGGATTGTGGGGGAGTAGAAAAGAAGAAAATACTTGCATGGGGCTAGATATGGAGGGAAAGATGGGAGAATTATGATGAAATTGTCTGAAATATCTGGAGTATACAAGAAGCAGGTAGGAGAGCAGAGGACATTCCTGAGGACTATGTATTTAGAGCTTCATCATCATTTTTCGTGTAGGCAAATGTTTTGAGCTTCCATTAAAATTTCATTGGTTGCTGATTGTATTTCTTCAAACCATGCCACTACTTTGAGTTAGGACTATATAGATACCAAATTTATTTTAAAAACCACTCTTTTAGAGGTTATCAGAATTTTGGACCTTCCGTGGGCACATGATGGTACTTGAAATTCAATTCATCTCTCTGTACGAGAGTTTAATCATAAAACTATTGCAACACTTGTGGAAAGAGGGAATTGGTGGAAATGGATATCGTGCCTGAACTGATGGTTATGAGATTAATTAAATTAATAAAATCATGAAGTCCACACTGATTTAATTACAAAATTTTTAAACAATCAAACCTATGACAATTCACTAAATTAAGAGAGACATGGTTTAGGAACTGGCTCTTCTGGAGTTAAAAATAGCCACTGTTCTTTTGAAGAGTCTGCCAAATCTGACACTAAAGTATATGAACTCAAAGTTACAAAAACTGAGGTTTCTGGGGGGACTGTTCAGAATGATTGCATGGTAGGCTGGACCATTACTCATAATCAGATGCCACAATTATTAGTAAATATTTGTGAGCAAATATTTGTGAGAAATATTTGTTCTTTGTGTCCAGACTAGAGAATGACTTTGGGATGCCATTTGACAAGAGACAGTGTGAGAAGTAGATACTTAAAGGCACCTAAGGCAACTTCATATGAGAGCAATTTGCAGAAATTAAGAATTGGAGTGCATCTCTAGTAAGCCTGCAAATTCCATCTATAGGTAAACTCAATGGAACCAAAGTAGAAAAAGAGGCAAATTTATTAACTATCAAGGAACAGAGTGACATTCAAACCTGAGGTGCTAGGGCAAATGTGAGAAACCCAAAGTAACACTTGTTCCCTTGTTTCTTGGAAGTTGACACTTGAACTGAAATCCCATTGGGTGGATGTGAGGAGATCCACTCAATTATAGGATGCCTCTCATCCAGGTTCATGGGTATTAGACCCACCAGTATACTGCTGGTGAGGCATAAGTAGCATTACTATGACTTGTGGCACAAGTGGCATCTAGTGGCTAACTACCCCATGCAACCTTCCCTCCCTTTAATAAAAGCAAAGCCTTGGAGAGGAAAGTATTAAATGCGAGAGCCTCATGTTTGTTTCCTGGGGACCCATCCATTTCCCAGCTTAGCAAAAGCGTGGCTGAACATAAATAAGATGCGCATAGTCACAGATTTCACCTCTCCTCCACCCCACCAATGGTAATCCTCTCATTTCCAGATCAATTTTCCTCCTTCCTTTCCAATCCTAAGGAGGAAGGGTTCTTTCCTAATACAACTGATAATAAAAGGATTTGTATGGAGAGGACTAGAGGCTGAAGGCACATGGGCAGAATTGGGGAGAAAGTCAAGTGGAGTAGCTGACAGTTGGAAGGACATGGACAGGATGGAGACAAGCTTTAACATATATCTTCTACTGGGGGCCTTCGGGTGGCTCAGTTAGTTTAGCGTCCAGCTCTTGATTTTGGCTCAGGTCATGATTTCACAGTTTGTGAGTTTGAGCCCCATGTGGGGCTCCATGCTGACAGTGTGGAGCCTGCTTGGGATCCTCTCTCTCCTTGCCCTTCCCTTGCTCATTCTGTCTCTCTCTCTCTCTCTCAAAGTAAATAAATAAACTTAAAAAATACATTTTTTCGGACACTATGTAATCTGATTTACAGTTTTGTGAAAAATGCAATTGAATATTTTTGGATAATTCAACATTTTACTTTGGTCCTGTCATTCAAAAATATGTTGCTGGGAAGTAGCCCTGGAGAGGAGGAGGGCAAAAGGCCAACCAAGTACTGCCTCTTAGGGACTTAAGTATGCAAGTGCTTTGTATGTGGTAGTCTCTTCTGGCTTGCAGATTGCCCATCTCCATCAGCATTCTGTGATAGACCACACGGCTCTGGGTTTATAACATTTACAATAGGAACAACAACAAAAGTCACAGGCACAATTGTCTTTGGTGGCCTCAATCTCATTTTTGCACGTGTTCCTCCTAGGTTCTGGGGACTCTCTCATCAAACTTTTTAGATTTCTACACCTCATATTCTGCTTCCTCCTTCTGATCTTCAAATCTGTGCCCTGGGGGCGGCTGGATAGCTTAGGTGGTTAAGCATCTGACTTTGGCTCAGGTCATGATATCACGTTTTGTGAGTTTAAGTCCCGCTTCTCTCTCTTTCTCTGCCCCTGGTGGGATTCTCTCTCTCTCCCTTTCTTTCTCTGCCCCTTGCTCATTTGCACCCTCTCTCTCTCAAAAAAAAAAAAAAAAATCTGTACCCTCTGTTATTTGGGGGAAGTTTTTTAGGACTTCAAAGTTTTTGATTTATAAAATGAAGATTCTAATCTCTAAACTGTAATTCATTGTGCTGCTAATGAAGATCAAATGAAATAGTGAGTGAGAACATGTTGTGGAAATTGTAAAGGGCTATAAAAATGTAATTAGGAGTAGGATTATTTACAGCTTGGCTATAAACCCTGGCTAGATCTTAGAGTATGAGGAACTTTCAAAAGTGCCATTTACTGGGCTCCTCTGCCTAGAGATTCTGATCTAGTTCATGTGGAGTCTTGGTATCAGACTATTTTAGAAGTTTCCCATGTTTCTATTGGGCAACCAGTGTTGACACTGGTTTGTTTGAGAATTCATTACTTCCTTGTGATAGGCTTTCATTTATATATTTTAGGTCTTATTATGAATTATGAAATTAGGGAATTTGTTTATTTTTAAAAGAATTTCAGCTTCCAGGAAGATACTTGTTAAGAGCACCTTCATAGAATTATTGGTACCTCCCATAGAATTCGTCTTTTGCTTCCACCTATGAGGGCCAACCTTGAAATAGTTCTAGAAGTCATAATCGGGAAATGAAATGAGATTACTACAGCAGGCATATACTTGGAAAGACTAATGCAGGTATTTTAAACCCCAGAATCATAAACAGCAGTAATATCTGTGATAAAGGCTAACTTTATGATGACCCACAGCTTTTAGAATATTCTGGTGACACATTTTCCTTCAGTATTCACCTTTTCTATCTTGCCCAATCTCCCCAGCACACAAAGATTGTTGCCTGTTTCCTTTGTTGTATGAAAATAAAATGCTCTAGCCACTGAAACAACTTGGTTAGAATTTTATTATTGCAATCAGAAGCACTATGGTTTGGCAAGAGGTTAATTAGCTTTAGCTAATTTTTCTTCTGCCAGAATGTTTGTAGTGTAAATTACTCATGTGTGATACAATATTTGATTAATTTACATATAGCCATATATGTGTATATATCTTTACAACTGATTTTTAATTTTAGTCACATGACAACTGGCATCAAATTTCCAAATACTTTTGGTAAACATCTGTATACTTTATTAGTACATTTATATTTACATTTTTCTTTGATAAAAATATTCTTATCTTTTAAACTGAATTTTTAAATGACTGATCATCTGCTTGTCTATCAGATGCTAAAGACAAGTCTGAAAATTTCCAATGGAATTCAGAGTAGTTATTCTAATCATCAACAGCCATCACCATACCTACAATTATTGTTCTGCTCTTTTTTTAAAAATAATATCATAGAATTCTTTGAAGAATAAAAAAGGAGTCATTAACCATTGCAGTATGCTTTACTTTCATAGAAAGTAATAGAGAAGTAATTCTGTAGGTCAATGGCATTGATTATACATTGGAAAATTTTAGCTTTTAAGCATTCATGTATGCCTTGACTTAAGATACCTTGAAATATAAAGTATAAACTAACACATCTGATAAATCAGGAACAAGTATCTGAAAATGATTTACCATAGAGGTCTTTTTTTAATGTTTATTTTGAGAGAGAGAGAGAACGAGCTAGCAGGGGAGCTGTATGTAGAGAGAGAGAGAGAGAGGGAGAGAGAGAATCCCTTAGAGATCTTTTAAAGTAGCTCTGAAACTGTTAAGCTCATACATTGCTGCTGACGCAGTAAATTGAACCTAGTGATTCATTTGTGGGAAATATATCTTAAGAAAAAATTTTAAAACCTTAAAATTATGTACACAAATTTGTTCATCATAATTTTATGCAGGCTTCAAAAAGTTGATTAAATATCTAACAATCAGAAAGTAGTAAGGTAAGTGACATTACATTTAATGAATGAACAATTATAAAGTTTTTAAAACGAACATTTAAAAAATCTTATAAATTGTATTTAAAAATCTTTAAAATGGTTAAGATAGCAAATTTTATGTGTATTTTACCACTAGAAAAAAATCTAATAAAGTATAGAAGCAATGTTCATTAACATATGATATTAGATGAAAAGCAGACTAGACTGTGAATAGAGCATTATTAGAACCATGGCAGATCTATGCACAGATGGAAAAACAGGATATATCCAGATATCCAAATTGTATTATTTAAAGTGGCAAAATCATGGATAGTTCTTTTATTTACTATTCAATATATTTTAAACATTATTTTATAAAAAAAAAGCTTTGACACTTTGAAAATAATAAAATAGATTGAATCTCTGTCTAAGAGATCAGGGACTCATTTCAAATTATTATTGTCATCTGTCCTATCATTTAAATAGATGTGTAAAGTAACTGAAAAATTTACTTTTATTTTTGTGACACATGTTTCATGCAAGATGTTACTGCAAATAAATTTTCAGATACAAATGAGGGAAAACTAGATATATTAGAATTTGTGTGGGTGAAAGAGGTAGTTATTCAACATTTCATTTGAAAAACAAGACAAAAATAATCAGAAAAAAGATATTGCTGATGAAACTGATAAAAATGTAGTGGTTATTTTTACTTGTCTCTGGTGCAGGAATGCCTCATCATTCTAACACTAAGTCCTGAAGAGTTCCTAATGAAACTTAAACTTACCTGTTAAGCATTAAACCTAAACAGCAAATAACACTAACACATATTTTGATGGAAATCTTTCTGAGATGTATTACACACTTCCCTGCCTTCCTAAATGTTTTCCACTGAATTGAATCTGACCTTTTTTTGGTTAGACTTACATAAATGGCTTTACATTGCCAAGTTTGTGTAATTCATCTCTTTTTGTAGTTGCTCTGTCTCTTCCCTTATTATCAAATATCACTTCTTTAACAAAATGACATGAGTTAGTTTCAGTAGAATCCCCTTCTACTGCCATTTGAATTTCCTGTGTCCAATTTTCTCTGAACAGGTACACTCTACAACAAGTTTTTTGACCTTTGCATATTATGTGGTTAATAATATAAGGGCTTGAGTTTTTGGAAATTTCTTTTGACAGCCCAGAGGCTGTGCCCTTAATTCTGAATGTACAGCCATATTCTGGAATGGTTAGGCTTCCAGAAGTCTGGCTTCCAGATAAAGTGTAGAGTCACAGAACTGTTATACGGAAGCAAACGAAAACAGGGAGAAAATGCTGATAAGCAAATTATGTTTTGTCGACGTTGTGTTAATGCATAGAATGGAAGAAGTAATCCAAAAAGGAAGCCAAGGATTGGGAGACTTCCAAATGGCCAGAAGTTGGCACACAGAATACTGAAATCAGAGGAGAAAGGGAAGAAGAGTCTTTATCATTAGACCTTGCAGTATTCAGTATGTATGAGACGTTGCTCACAGGAACTGAACACAAATTTTCATGAATGTCCAGTAGTCCATACTGAAGGAAAGAGTTAGGAATACAAATTTTCCCAAAAACATGGGAGAAGCTAAAAAATTATAGTGTCTTTAATAAAACCAACATTTCTCATTGTTATATTCTGAAGACAGTATCAGATTCCTATTTAATTTTTTTAAACATTTATTTATTATTGACAGAGCATGAGCAGGGGAGGGGCCAAGAGACGGGGAGACACAGAATCCGAAGCAGGCTCCAGGCTCTGAACTGTCAGCACAGAGCCCGATGCAGGGCTCGAACTCACAAACCACTAGATCATGACCTGAGCTGAAGTCAGATGCTTAAGCGACGGAGCCACCCAGGCGCCCCTCAGATTCCTATTTAAATCTCTGGCATAAAATGAGGGAGTTGAATAGAACATTGCTGAGTTTCCTTTTAGACCTCAAATAGAAAGTCATCATCTTGCACAACTTCCCTATAACATTGGAAGAAGTTGACCAATATCTCTTTGAAGTAATTTTTTTTATTTCCATGACACATCATTTTCCTAGATTTTTTATTGCTCCTCTTATTGCTTTTTGTTTGCTTTGTCAGCAGTTTCTTCTCTGCCAACCTTAAAATATTAATTGGAGTTCCTTAGGGTTCAGCTCTGGTACTTCTTTTGTTCACACTCTAAATTCTATTTTTAGGCAAATTCATCCACTCCTTATTTCGAACTTAAAATTGTTTTTGAAATATAACATAATAAATAAAAGTATATAAAGCAGAAGTGCATAGTTTTATAGATTCAAGAATATATAAGGCATACAACCAAATAAGTACCACTTAAGTTAAGAAATAAAACATTGGCAGCAAAAAAATGTAAATATCTGTGGTCATGAGCAACTCACATCTGGAGACTCACTTGTTTTTGCAGCAAATCTAATACAACTTGCCCTAAAATTTTTATTTTTAAGTTTTATGGCTATCCTGAGCATGATGGTAGGTGGTTGCTTTTGGTTTGGTTTTGTTGCTTTGATGAGAAATATTTCATTACTTCCTAGGGATTCATTTTCTGCTATTATGGAATATTTAAGAAAATGTATTTTTTAGTGTTTATTTATTTATTCAAGAGAGAGAGAGAGAGAGAATGTGAGCAAGGAAGGGGCAGAGAACAAGGGAGACAGAAAATCCCAAGTAGGCTCCACACTGTCAGTTCAGAGCCTGACATGGGGCTCCATTTCACGAACTGTGAGACCATGACCTGAGCCAAAATCAAGTCAGGAGCTTAACCAATTTGAGCCGGAGAAAATGTATTTTTTAAAATCATGCATGGATGCCAAATTTAATACATAATTTTTGTTCATCTATTCTATAATCTGTTAATGTAGTAAATTGCATTACTACAATTACATTGTTCAGTTTGTAAATGCTTAACCAACCTTACATGTCATCTTAATTTGGTCACGTTCACTTATTCTTGTTTTTTTTGTTTTTTTTTTTTTGTTTGTTTTGTTTTTTGTTTTTTTTTTGGTTGAAAAGAATGCTTCAATTCTTTACTGAAGGAAATGGGGGAGGGGAGGGTCCACACACACCTCCCTTAAGTTATTCCTTTTCAAAAAGTAGTGTTGGGCAGAGAGATAGGGAGATGGAGGATCCCTATCCCTCTCTGTGCTGACAGCAGAGAGTCCAATGTGGGGCTCAAACTCACTAACCATGAGATCATGACCCGAGCTGAAGTTGGACATTTCACCTCCTGGGCCACCCAGACACCCCTACAAAGAAGACTTTAAATAAAAATGGTTACCAGAAACAAAGGCATTGACCACACATCCAATACAACAAGAAGATGTAAGGATTATAAATATATACATCTAGCAAAACAGAAATGGAAGCTGAAAGAATTGAAAGGACAAATAAACCAACAATAATAGCTACAGACTTTAATACTCTACTTTCAATAATGGATAGAACTAGATGTTATAGCAGCAAAGAAATAGAAGAGCTGAGAAGCTATAAAGCCACTAGCCCAAATAGACGTCTATGTAGACCCCACTCAATAACAGTGTATAATACACATTTTTCTCAGGTATACATGGTTCTCTAAGAAACCACTTGTTAAGCCACAAAACAAGTCACAATTTTTAAAATACTGAAATAACAAAATATATTTTCCAACAACAATTCTAAGTGAAATTAGAAGTCAATCACAGAAGTAAATTTGAAAAATTCACAAATATATGGAGACTAAACAACACACTCTTCAATAACCACTGGGTCAGAGAAGAAACCACAAGAGAAATAATGCTATGAGGTAAACAAAAGGAAAAACACAGCAAACTAAAGCTTATGGGATGCAATAGAAGCAATGTTCAGAGGAAAATTTACATCTGTAAATGACTACATTAAAAAATATATATCAAATCAATAACCTAATCTTCCACGTTAGAAGGTAAAAAAAAAGAGCTAACTAAAACCAAAGCAAACAGAAGGAAGGAAATAATGAAGATTAAAGTGGAGATAATCAAAATAAAAGAGTGGAAAAATCATAGAATCAACAAAACCATAATTGGTTCTTTGGAAATATCAACAAAATTGACAAACTTTTATCTAGACTGACCACCACCAACAAAAAAAAGATGAGTCATTTTGCTAGAACCAAAAATGAAAGAGGAAACATTACTACTAACCTTATAGAAATAAAGGATTATAATGGAATACTATGAACAATTATATGCCAACAAATTTGATTACCTAAATGAGATGGGCAAATTCCTAGAAACTAGCAAGCCACTAAAACTTAATTAGAAATAGGAAATTGGGGAAAACCTATAAGTAAAGATATTGAATCAGCAGTCAAAAAAAAAAAAAAAAAAAAAAAAAAAAAAAAAAAAAAAAACTTCCAGCAAAGATCTCAAACTCTTTCAAAATACTTAAGTCATCATTATACAAATGCCAAAGCAAAACAAAGATATCACAAGAAAGGAAAACTACAGACCAATATCCCTTATGAATATAGATGCAAAATTCCTCAACAGGGTATTAGCAGTCTGAATCCAGGAGCATATTAAAAAGATAATATATCATGGCCATGTGGAATTTATCCAGTATTGCAAGGGTTATTCAACATACAACTATCAATTATTCTAATATGTCTTGTATTCAACATTGCACTGGAATACCTATCTTGTGAAATTTCTCAAGAAAAAGAAATAAAAGGCATCCAGATTGGAAAGGAAGAAGTCAATCTATCTCCGTTCTGAGATGACATGATCCTATCTAATGAAAAGCCTAAAGAACCTTCAAAAAAATATGAGCACTAATAAGCTCAGCAAAGTTTCAGGATAAAAATCAATGTACAAAAAATCAGTTAACGTTTGTACACACTAGCAATGAACAATCTGAAAATGGTATTAAGACAACAGTTCCAGGGGCGCCTGGGTGGCGCAGTCGGTTAAGCGTCCGACTTCAGCCAGGTCACGATCTCGCGGTCCGTGAGTTCGAGCCTCGCGTCAGGCTCTGGGCTGATGGCTCAGAGCCTAGAGCCTGTCTCCGATTCTGTGTCTCCCTCTCTCTCTGCCCCTCCCCCGTTCATGCTCTGTCTCTCTCTGTCCCAAAAATAAAATAAACGTTAAAAAAAATTTTTTTTAAAAAAGACAACAGTTCTATTTGCAGTAGCATCAAAAGTAATAAAAGAGAAAAAATTAACCAAAATGTGTAGGACATATACACTGAAAACTATAAAACATTATTGAAAGAGATTAAAGATCTACATAAATGGAAAAAACATTTTGTGGTTATGGATTGGAAGGCTTTGTAATTGGAGTTTCAGAAGAACAGGAGGGAGAGACTAGGGCATAAAAAATATTTGAAGAAATAACATCTAAGTAGTTTTCAAGTTTAATGAAAAGTTTAAGTCCTCTAAATCTCAAGCAGAATAAACACAACCACACCTAGACCATATAAAATACTCCTAAAATTCAGTAAAAAGGAAAATACCTCCCAAATGGGCAAAAGTTACACTTTATAAGGGATGATATACATATGACCAATAAACACATGAGAAACGTTCACCATTGTTAATCATCATGGATATGCAAATAACATAGTATGTAAAGTGGTGTAAAATCAAACATATTGACAATTCCCAGTATTGATGAGAATATGCAACTGGATTTCTCATACATTGCTAGCAAGAATGTAAAATGGAAGAACCACTTTGGAAAACTGGAAATTTCTTATGAGGTTAAATTCCTACTAGCCCTGATCTGACCCATCGTTCTCATTCCTAATCATTCATCCAACAGAAATAAAAATGCATGTCCTCAAAAACACTTTACAGAAATGTTCACAGCAGTTTTATTCATAAAATCCTCCCAAATGGAAATAATATAAATATCCATTATAAGGAGAATAAAGAAACAGGAGATACTACTCAGCAATAAAAAAGAACAAACTGGGTGCCTGGGTGGCTCAGTTGGCTGAGTGTACGACTCAGCTCGGGTCATGGTCTTGCAGTTTGTGGGGTCGAGCCCCGCATCTCAGGCCTGCTGCTGTCAGCCTGTCAGTGCAGAGCCAGCTTCAGACCCTCAGTTCCCTCTCTATCTCTGCCCCTCCCCTGCCCACACACTCACTCTCAAAAGCTAAATAAAACATTAAAAAAAAAAAAAAAGAAAGAAAGGAACAAACTAACAATTTCAATGGGGCTGCAGAAGTGGAGATGAAGGTACTTGGCGTGGTGGAGACTGACTTGGTAGCTTTCCAGAATAAAAATTCTGGAGTGACATAAATATTCTCACTTTTGATAGGTGTGTGGGTTGCATGGGTGTACGCATTTGTCAAAATTAATTGAACTGCACTCTGAAAAATCTGTACATATCTCCATAAGTAATAAAAAGAGAAATCCTTACTGGGACAAGATAGGTACAGATAAATGTAAACATCATTTTTTTTTCTCCCTAAATATAGTTTTCTTTCTTTCACTTTTAATGTTACACCAGAGTCAGTAAGAGAAATTCAAGGCTCTTGTTTAAGAAAAATAGTTGTATTTAGCAAGTCAGAGAACACCTTAGAAATTCAACATTAATGTTATGTTCTTTTTGAGCTACTATAGTTTTATGCTGCAGAGATGGAGTTAGGGTTTATTCAATATGCTTTATGTTCCCTAAAATGCCTGGCTATTGAAGAGATGCTTATCTTCGTTCTCTAATACCTGCAGAGGCTCATAACGCACTCCATTTGTATTTTTAAAGTTCCTGGTGGGTAAGGAGAAACGAGAAATATTTAAAAGCTCTATGACTTCTTGCTTGCTGATTTCAAATTTAGGGAGAATCTTTACTCAAACTGTAATTCTTTGGGGACGATATTTTATATAAGTATTTTCTAACATTGAAGCTGTTTCCATGGAATTATCCTGTTTTTTAAAATAAATGCTGAAAGTTTGAATTAATCTTGAATATTCTATGAGAATTTAATTATTGATAAGACATCTCTTATTGAAACAAAGCCTAGAAACCCTGAGGTTTGTGTTCTGGAATCTTTTGGTGAGGTCAGCTGACTGTCATTTCTACACTGACCCAGGATCTATTTCTACCCCTCCTAAATCTTTCAGTTAAGAGTGGATAAAACCATCTCCTCGATATTTTTAGTACAACTGAGGTAGCTTATAATCCTTAAAAAGATTTTAGTTAATCTAATCAACAAAGAGAAAAAAGATCAATGAATACAAGAGATGAAAACAGGCAATATTACACAGATTTTGCAATTCCGTTCTTGGTAGTTTGGCCCTACATCTTACCTCAGGAGAAAGATTATTTTGCCCCACGACCTCACAATTTTTTTCTACCATCTTCCCTAGGGTATCTACTTCTCAATCCTTAGTTGGGGAAACTTGAAGTTTACACAGTGAAATCCCCGTTCTGCATAAAAAGATGTATTCTGATACAAAGAATCACCATTTTTATTTGGAAATTCAGCCTCTCTCCCCTCTTCACTCATGTCATCTGGATGGAGCCCTGTTTACAAGGGCTGGGGATGGACGCATGAAACAGATCTAAGCCAATCAGGGTGCTCTGCCTACATTGATTTGCTCAGGAATGGGCAGGTGACCTAAGCCAGGCCCATTGGAGTAAATCTTTCTATAGAATGTCCAGAAAGGAGGTCTTATATGAAGACTACTTTTTTTTAGTTGGGTTTGACTGGGTTTACTCTGCCAGCTACTTTACAGCCCCAAGAAAAGAGCCCTTTGGAATAAATGAAATTATATGTGGATGATCCTTTTTTTCCAGTAGGGCCTGATGTCACACGTACCCTCAGACTATTCAATTATTAGAACCAATGTATCCCATTTTTTTTGCTTGAGGCTACTTTGAATTGGGTGTTCTATGCAACTGAAAGAATTTTTACTGACACAGTAAACATTATCTGCGACACAAAATTAGTAAAATGTACCACTGTAAGAATACCTAGGAAATAGTTTGTGATCGGCTATGATGGGATGTGATAGGAAGAAATGTAAGGTTTAAATTTTCCATCATTTATTATCTGGTTTTCTTTTACTTTAAATTTTATTTATCAACTATTTATTTTCTGTCAGGCACTATGAGGGTAATTTTAGACATTTCATCAGATTTACTACTTCCAACTATCTAATGAAGTAGATGATTAACCTATTTCACAAATCAAGGAATCTAGGGGTCAGAGAGGTTATGCAACACTTTTCAGGTAATGTAACTGGTAAATAATAGAGCCAGGATTTGAACTCATATGTGTTTGACTCCCAATAAGTGTTATTTAACTACTTTGAGTAGCTCTCTGTAAATTGTGAATACTATTTACCAGCATTAATATACTATAAACTTATTATATAACCTCATATAGTAGTCATATGACTACTTTATAAAGTAAAACCACTGTATCATGTTTACATTTATTCTAGCCGATTTAAATGCAGTCATTAGCAAGATTGTTTCCATATGTGGTTTGTCCATATTTGACCTACAGGAAGATATCTACGGAAGTCATTGTTAATATAAATTTATAATCTTTGACATGTGCTATACTATTTTTGACCCTCTGATCTGAAGATCACTCTATTTACCTGAAGTAAAGAGCACAAAAACTTAACTAGTTTAAAGAAATACATTAGCTTTCGTGGCCCCCATTTATCGACCACAGGCTCAGGGATGAGGCTGGGTGGGAAGAGAATGGAAATTAGTACGTGGAGATGAACACACTGGGAATATTAGATTGAGAGATGAAGTATAAAAGATGGAGAGCTGAAAAAGAGTTTCTGTGATTCAAAAAGTGGGCTAGCTGTTACTTTCATCCCTGGATATACCCAAGAATTACCAATGAGTCTTTCACAAAACACCCATGCCTTACCCTAACTCACTCTGGACGAATGAAATCAAATTTCATGGCTGGTGCAGTTGGTATTTGTCTTTAAAGCTCCACAGTGATTCCATTGTGCTGGTAGAATTGAAGGCCATTGGGATAATGGAGGAAAAAGGGGCACTTTTAGCTTACGTAATGGCAGTCATTTTTATGTTTCAGCTATTAATTCACCTATGAATCCATTATGTTCCTAATTTGTGCATGTATTCATGCATTTATCTTTTCCTTTTTTTCAATCATTCAATTCTTCATCTATGCACTCATTCATTCAGCCATCCATTTCTTTTTTCACTCATCCACTGATTTAGAGTCAGTCACATAGTCAGTCCACAAATACTTACATAGAGTGCCTACGCTCTGTACTTCAGGAGATACAAAAGTGAACGCAGCAAGTAGGTCATTGCCTTCCAAAGCCACCAGTTGGTATGGTAGTGTTTCTGAGTGTGTACTGAGAAACAGTACTTCTCTAATGAAAAGGGATTATGGAAAACACTGGCCTATGGGCTAATTCTGAAGTTATGAAAACTTCCCCCTTTAATGCCATTTTCATGGAATAGTAATATCTCTGCATCTCTGACACATTTAAAGATACTGAAAATTCTAATTTTAAATTTGCTGAAGTGAGATGCTGACTGAGTAAAAGAAATAAATAATGTGTAATTATCACTTCCCTCCCACCTTACACCAAATAAAGTTTAGTTTAATATCTTCAGCTGAAAGATGCAGAAAATGACTGTAATTAACTTTGGTTCAGTTCTTAGTCCCTTTTCTATTTCCAGATATTTCTAATTCCCGCAGAAAGGCTCATTTATATATCTTTGAATCCATTCAACTAAAACTTCTCCAACCTCCCACCTTATCAAATTGAGCCAAATTTGGGGCTGATATGCTTTGTTTTGGTTGCTGCTTATTTATTTGTACTGATTCACTGAGCCTTAATATAGCTCCTGTTGCAGAGTCTATGGTTGCTGTTTATTTTTGAGTGAGAACAGGGTGTAAGTACTACATGTTCTTGGACATCAATTCCAATTTGATCTTTCTCACTTGCTAAATCCCAGATTGTTAAAGAAGTCTTGCTCCTGTTGTATGTTACACATTTTAAAGCGGTATCTACGTTTAACATAAAAAAGAAGGATTTGTCAGACTTTATCACAAACCAACGCGACCAAACCATTATCAATTTTATACATTCCTCAATTTTTACACCTCTAGGATTTCACATGTAGTTACTTTAAACAGAGCTTCCCAAGTGAGTTGCTAGAAGTGTCCCTCAGAGGTGCCTAAGAGACACCTCAGAGACAGCCTAAGCTCTTTAGAATTCTTTTGGTTTACCCCGCCTTTATGAAATCATTAGTTTTTAAAACATAAGGATTTGTTCAATTATTTGTAGTTTAAGCATAACATAAACACTTGTTACTTTTTTTTCAAATGTCACAAAAGGGGATGGAAAGGTGAAAATAGATTGTCTTTATTTTCTCCTTACGAATCCTTTTCCATAGAATTTAATCAGTGTTGTTTCTCAAGTACCTCTTCCAGAAATTTTATACGTAGGTAATGTTGTAGCCTGAGTTCCCCAAAAAAGAGAGGAAGGGAGAAACAGAGAATTTGTTTAACTGCTTCTACATTCAGTTGATGAAAAGTTTACCCAACAAATTGTAGCTCCCTCAAATTTCCAGGTTCACCATGCTGGGTGCTAGGCAGTCTCTCTGGGAAGCCTCAGGGCAGGATGTGAGAGATGCCTGGTGTGTATATGGGGTAAAATATTGTCAGGTTAAGCCTCCTCCTCCTTCATAAATACTTGGCTTTTCCCCTTTGCCAGCTCTCACTAGAAAAAGAGACAGTTAAGGCTGAGTCTGAACTGGTGCATTAGAGTTACTTAATGTCGTTTGTATGTTATTAGTGTGTGCACACATGCATGTGTATGTGATTTTAGTTTTATGTACTGAAAAATCATCAGTCTTTTAATTCATGACTTAATGGTATTACATCTCATAATTTTGGCAGATGAGATATTTGTCATTTCATAAAAAATCCCAACTATCATCCACATTGTTTGCCAGAAAAATTATAGCCAAGCTTAAGAAAGTTACTAATGGCCAAATAACTTCAAAAGCAAAATTATAAAAAAATCTTTGAAACATTTTTATAGCAAAAATCAGATATATTGCAGCATGTGGATGTATTTTAATGGGCTTGTTCTACTTTGTATGGTACCTCTGAAAGTGAGAACCTTAAGTTCAGTGAGGATCTTAAAATGGCTTTGTGCTTACTGGGTCATGTCTGAATCCTAGAATCAATAAAGATTTTCTTTGAGTCTTTGTTTGAAAATTCTCATTTGGAAAGACTCAGATATAATATTAGAAGAGAGCTATTGGCTAGAAATTAGGGACATAGCTGACATGCATGTATACATACATACATACATACATACATACAAGAATATGTCTTAGGAAAAGTGGCAGAAACTTGGAATATCTAATACACTCAAAATATTAATGAAAGAAGTGAGAAAAATAAACCTTGATGACCCCAAGTAAACCTATGTGAATTGTGCAGATAATTTTCATTGGCTTCAAGTGAAAGATGCAATGGGAGACATGGAGATGTCTGCAATCTCAATTTTTTCTAAGCCATGGTATTGGTTTGTATAGGTCACTGCGTGAAAGATAAAAAGAACATTGTTAAACTAATGAGAATTTCTTTATTGGACTGGGAATGAAAGCTATGCTTCCAACGATAGCTTATATATTCACTATTCTTGAGCCATGAAAAGTAGTTGAGCAGAAACTTTCTTGAATTATCTCTGAAATAGATGAAAGCTAATTAAAGCTAAGGACTTTTACTTAGTGATTGATTCTATTCCAGCTTTCTCCTTTATACACAAAATTTTTGCAAACCAACGGTGTGTGAACTGAAAAGGGAATCTTAGATATAAGCAAAAATTTTAGGTGATTTTTTTTAGAATTTGCCTTCAAAATACATTTTTTTCCCTTTACATTCTAGCACTTTGAATTACAGATGAAATAGCTTGACATGCTATAAAAATGCAATAGTCTTTCTGAAATATTTTGATTACATATTTTTCTGAAGACTACTTCTTTTTTCCCTTTAAGTACAGGGTTCATTTCTCATTGCCTCCCACACTTGACGACTATTCCCTGAGTGATCAAGTTTGCTGTGTGCATGGCAAGTATGTGAAATATGTAGATAGGAATAAGAATTTGTGATTAACACAAGGTAGGTTTCTTTTAGGTATCATAATTTTCAAACAGCCTGAAAATAGAATTTCTTTAGATTTAGAGTTTACTTCTCATCAGCGGGAATGTTAAGAAATAGCAACTTTTGGGGCGCCTGGGTGGCGCAGTCGGTTAAGCGTCCGACTTCAGCCAGGTCACCATCTCGCGGTCCGTGAGTTCGAGCCCCGCGTCGGGCTCTGGGCTGATGGCTCAGAGCCTGGAGCCTGTTTCCGATTCTGTGTCTCCCTCTCTCTCTGCCCCTCCCCCATTCATGCTCTGTCTCTCTCTGTCCCAAAAAAAAATAAATAAACGTTGAAAAAAAAAGAAATAGCAACTTTATCACCTCCGCCAGTGCTCACTGCAGTCACTCTTCAAGTTGTCTCCTTTACTAAACTTTTTTTAAAAAGTGTTTTGAGAAAAGTAAGTTCCTTTTTTCTTTTACTAACGATTATAATAAATAATATTTGTTCCCAAGGAGAATCATCTGAAACAGAGCAAGAGCAAGGGGAAAAAATATGTGCAATTCACAACACTTAGAATCAGTTAAACGTAGGATATTTAAGAATTGACAACAATGCTCATCTGATTCTTATTTTTTAGCAAGTCATATGAATATCAGTAATGCTCTCCTAATTTAGAGATGGTAGTAAGCTATAAAAATATTAATTGGACATTGATCATAATTAGGACATACTAAGATAACAATAAATTAATGCAATTTAATTACTATCCTTAATTTAATTTAATTTAATTTTTGAGTTTATTTTATTTATTTTGAGAGATAGAATGAGCGAGCATAAGTGGAGCAGAGAGAGAAGGAGAGAGAATCCCAAGCAGGCTCCATACTGTCAATACAGAGCCTGATGTGGGGCTCAATCTCACAAACCATGAGATCATGACCTGAGCCAAAATCAAGAGTCAGACACTTAAGCGATTGAGCCATCCAGGCACCCCTTACTATCCTTAATACAACCCATTTGGAAAGTGATTCCTCCCTACCCCCACCAACCAGGGGAAATAAAGCTTATTTATTTATCTCCAAATTTTTATTTAAATTCTAGTTAGTTAATATAAAGTATAATATAGGTTTCAGGAGTAGAATTTAGTGATTTGTCACTTACATATAGCACCAGTTCTCATCACAAATGTCCTCCTTAATACTCATTACCCATTTAGCCCATCCCCCACCCACCTCCCTCTATCAACGCTCAGTTTGTTCTCTATCATTAAGAGTTTCTTATGATTTGCTTCTCTCTCCCTCTTTTTTTAACTTCCCATATGTTCATCTGTTTTGTTTCCTAAATCCCACACAGGAGTGAAATCACATGGTATTTGTTTTTCTCTGACTGACTTATTTCTTTTATCATAATACACTCTAGCTCCACCCATGTTGTTGCAAATGGCAAAATTTCATTTTTTTATGGCTGAGTCATATTCCATTATATATACACACACAAACACACACATACACATGCACACACACACACGCACACCACATCTTCTTAATCCATTTATCAGTCAGTGGACACTTGGGCTTTTTCCATAGTTTGGCTGTAATTGATAATGCTGCTATAAACATTGGGATGCATGTACCCATCCAAATCTATATTTTTGTATTCTTTGGTATATTTTGTATTCTTTGTATTTTTACAGTTCTTTGAATTGTATTCAATTCCTAGTATTGCAATTGCTGGATCGTGGGGTATTTCTATTTTCAACTTTTTGAGAAAACTGCATACTGTTTTCCAGAGTGGCTACACCAGTTTGCATTCCCACCAAGTGTAAGAGGACTTCCCTTTCTCTTCATCCTTGCCATCATCTGTTGTTTCCTGTGTTATTAATTTTAGCCATTCTGACAGGTGTGAGGTGGTATCTCATCATGATTTTGATTTGTATTTCCCTGATGATGAGCGATATTGAGCATCTTTTCATGTGTCTGTTAGCCATCCAGATGTCTTCTTTGAAAAAATGTCTATCCATGTCTTCTGCTCATTTTTTAACTGGATATTTGTTTTTATGGATTTGGATGCAGAAAGTGATTTGTTAATATCAATCAGAAGCCACAAAGATGCCTCTGCTCTTTGGTTCAGTAATTGAACTTTTGGGATTCTAACCTAAGGAAAAAAATTATAATAGTCTAAATAATGCGAATATAAACAAACATTTATATATAAAGATATTCATAATAGCTGACCATCTGACAAAGCAAGGAAGAACATCCAATGGAAAAAAGACAGTTTCTTTAACAAATGGTGCTGGGAGAACTGGACAGCAACATGCAGAAAGTTGAAACTAGACCACTTTCTCACACCATAAACAAAAATAAACTCAAAATGGATAAAGGACCTGAATGTGAGACAGAAAACCATCAAAACCCTAGAGGAGAAAGCAGGAAAAGACCTCTGTGACCTCAGCCATAGCAATTTCTTACTTGACACATCCCCAAAGGCAAGGGAATTAAAAGCAAAAATGAATTACTGGGACCTTATGAAGATAAAAAGCTTCTGCACAGCAAAGGAAACAACCAACAAAACTAAAAGGCTACCAACGGAATGGGAAAAGAAATTTCCAAATGACATATCGGACAAAGGGCTAGTATCCAAAATCTATCAAGAGCTCACCAAACTCCACACCTGAAAAACAAATACCCAGTGAAGAAATGGGCAGAAAACATGAATAGACACTTCTCTAAAGAAGACATCCAGATGGCCAACAGGCACATGAAAAGATGCTCAACGTCGCTCCTCATCAGGGAAATACAAATCAAAACCACACTCAGATATCACCTCACGCCAGTCAGAGTGGCCAAAATGAACAAATCAGGAGACTATAGATGCTGGAGAGGATGTGGAGAAACGGGAACCCTCTTGCACTGTTGGTGGGAATGCAAACTGGTGCAGCCACTCTGGAAAACAGTGTGGAGGTTCCTCAGAAAATTAAAAATAGACCTACCCTATGACCCAGCAATAGCACTGCTAGGAATTTATCCAAGGGACAGGAGTACTGATGCATAGGGGCACTTGTACCCCAATGTTTATAGCAGCACTCTCAACAATAGCCAAATTATGGAAAGAGCCTAAATGTCCATCAACTGATGAATGGATAAAGAAATTGTGGTTTATATACACAATGGAGTACTACATGGCAATGAGAAAGAACGAAATATGGCCCTTTGTAGCAACGTGGATGGAACTGGAGAGTGTGATGCTAAGTGAAATAAGCCATGCAGAGAAAGACAGATACCATATGTTTTCACTCTTATGTGGATCCTGAGAAACTTAACAGAAACCCATGGGGGAGGGGAAGGAAAAAAGAAAAAAGAGGTTAGAGTGGAAGAGAGCCAAAGCATAAGAGACTCTTAAAAACTGAGAACAAACTGAGGGTTGATGGGGGATGGGAGGGAGGGGAGGGTGGGTGATGGGTATTGAGGAGGGCACCTGTTGGGATGAGCACTGGGTGTTGTATGGAAACCAATGTGACAATAAATTTCATATATTGAAAAAAAAATAGCTGACCATCATAAAGCTCTTATTATTACAATAGGAACTGTGATAAATGTTTTAAGTGTATTATCCTGTATAATCATTCTCAAAACAATTTTATGGGATATTTACTATTATTGCTTCTATTTTATTGATTAGAAAATGACCTCAGTGAATTAACTAATGATTACACAACCAATCAGTGGTGAAACAGATTAAAACCTAAGTGGGTGGAAATTCAGGGTCCATAGTTTTCTTTCCATTTGAAAAGTTTAAGTCTATAGATGAGTTGAGTGCTGAGAACAATGAACTGTTCACCTATTTAAGCAGATTTACTAATTGTTAAATTTTGGTACACTTGTTCTCTATGTATACACCCTAAGATATTTCAGCATGTGTAACGAAGAATAAGAACATTCTTCTGCTTAAGCACATGGTGTTATTACTGTTAGACATTTAATATTAATTCAGAAATATCAGTAACCATACCCTCTATTTTTAATCATGCTCCTCTCCCATTTTTTGATAGGGAGATTTATACTTCAGTTTCTCTGCTATATTGACTTCTTTACAGCAACATTGTGCTTTGTACAATAGCAAAAATAAGGAGGGGCTATGATTAATAATATAAAATGTTTAAAGGAATTACAGTGTAGCCATGTGATAAAATATTATATCTCAAAAATGAATTTTTGAGGGAATTTAATAACATGGGACAGTTCTCATGATATAATGTTAAGTGAAAAAAGTTGGAATAGAATTACAGTTGAAATCACTTATACATTTGTTCTTTTAACAATCTTGGGTTTAATTTTTAAAGATGCAGGGCATTTGATGTTACAGCAACAAAAAAGAATTAAGATCTCTCTCACTTAAAATTTTTAGTAGAGAGATGGGCAAACCTTTCAACAGATACCTAGAATAAGATGGGGTAAGTAAGTGAGGGAAATAAGAATATTCTGGGAGAGGAATCTGATTTAGTCAGGGTGAAGGGGGTGGGGAAGGCTTCCCAGAGGAAGTATGATATCCATTATTTAAAAAGTATGGAACTGGTATCCAAGAATGAGGTAAACATCCAAAATGTTAAAGACTATTTTTAGGTGGTGAGATTATGGATTCTTTTTATTCCCTGTGTTTTACTTCCAAATTTTTAATCATAAACATACACACTCCTCTATAAACATAAAAAAATAATTTTTTGAAGATTCATAAAAAAATAAATTTTAGGATTTACCCAACGCCCATTGTAAGGTGGTTAGTTACAGAACAGAGATAAAACAACTATAAAATCACTCTTAATCTCAAAAAGTAATAGGTACTTTGTTTTTTTATTTTTATTTATTTTTAATTTTTTTAATGTTTGTTTATTTTTGAGACAGAGAGGGACAGAGCGCGAGTGGGGGAGGGGCAGAGAGAGTGGGAGACACAGAATCTGAAACAGGCTCCAGGCTCTGAGCTGTCAGCACAGAGCCCAATGCGGGGCTCAAACCCACGAACCGTGAGATCATGACCTGAGCCGAAGTTGGCCGCTTAACCGACTGAGCCACCCAGGTGCCCCAAGTAATAGGTACTTTGAATAATGAAAATAATAGCTATCAAATTTCAAAATCTTTTCTTGGGTGTTCAATAATATTTTAGTTAAGGGTACTGTGTTGATAGCATCTCCTTTATTACAATGTCCATTTTTATACAGCTTAGTAGATAAGTAGTCAGATAGAAATATGTTAGCCCACAAAATAATGAGGCTTGCTTAGATGCCTTATGATCATGCATGGCCATCCTTCCTATAGCCACAGTGATAGCCCATGTCCCAGCAGCCGAGTAGTCTAACTAGACTTAAGTCACTCTCTACTTACATTCAACAAATATTTTGATGGCAAGTGCTATGCAATTTGTAAGGAAGGTTTCATGAAATTATAAAGTAGTAAATTATATAGCATGTGGATTTTGTATTTGCTTTCAATATTGGTTCTTTTTAAATTTAGACTTTCTCTAGTCTTTCCCTTGGCATATGTTAAATTTTAATTTGCATAGCTGTTAAAATACATAGTACAAATAGCTCGTTTAAATTATTTATAATCTTCTATATGGAATGGCGACGTGCAAGTTTGAGGTAATGGAATAACCTGGGATGTCCATGAAATCAAAAATGCAGAGGCAAATTAGAACCTTGAACAAAAGCCAGAGTCAACATGAAGATCAGACATCTGTATTTCTGTCAACTTAGAAGCAAATAGATCAGTTGACGGAGAAGAGGAGGAAGAAAATTGGAAAGTTAAATTGATCTCCTCTCAGGTTGCTTCTTTACTACCTGTAATAAGTCCCACTCCTCCCCCATATCATTGTAGTGTGTTTATATGAAAAATCAAATGGCTCTTTTACAGATAATTTAACTCCTTTAAATTAAGGAAACCTTTTTTAATAGCTAGCACTTTAATACATGTGGTGCTTACAGCTCCCAACACATTGAACACCACTGCTCATTAGGAAACTCTTTAGAAAGTCATTTAGTGCAGACAGTAGATTTTACTCAGCAAATGCAAACCTATAATTCAGGCTCATCGTAACTGCAATATTACTCACAAGCTCAAAGACAAATATTATAAACATCCAAAAAAGTTAGGCCTATGTATATAAGATCACTGGACACATAACCAGAATATATCTTTTAAAATGGGCAATACTCACCATTTTAATTTTTCTTACCTTTATTAGGAATCTATGAACTGGCAAGAACCTAGCATTATCTAGAAAGTAATAAGTCAATGTTTCATTGCTTCTGTTCCTGCAAATGGCTTTAGATTTAAACATTTATTTTATTGATGAAAACAAAAGTCCAAACTCCAGAAGTCTGAATTAGATTTAATGACATATTCTCTTTGCTGAGTCTTTGTCTCACCCAGACAGGTTAAAGTGCATGGGGAATGATTTGATCTCATTAACTTGCTGCTGCTGGCGGCTGGTGGTTATCACAGATGGCAAGGGTTTTCATCACAGAGCTGTGCAACCCGAGACCCTGAACAAAGGGGGCCCCCCCCACCCAGTCTCCAGGTGGTCATTTCTGGTAATTAATGCCTTGGGGAAGGTTCAGCTCTGTAACAGTATAATAGCAGGTAGGCTTGCCAGGGAAGTGGCCCTTTCCAAAACTTTTTTTTTTAACCTTTTTCCTGTCAGTCTTATAGACAGTAGACTAGAGATTTGTTTTCTAACAGAGGAACCAATTAGAAGGTAAGTATTCAGGGTAGATTTTACTCCTGGTCTTGCTGACAAAACCCAGGTATTCTTTATCTAGAGTGTTCAGTTTTATTCATCGCTTACCACTATTTGGATTTTGCTGGGAATGGCTTATCCATTTTAAATGCCTAATTTGTGTCATATGCAAAATCTAGTGGAGCTAATCACTGATACGCTGTGAAAAGGAGTGTTTGCTTAGTACTTAACAAACAGACTCTAACAGCTTCTCTAGTTGCAAAGAGCGAATTGTATCAGGGACACTGTTTCCAAATAAGAAAGCTGTTAATAACTATTGTTTCTGAATTTCAACTTGGAATTATACATTAGCTGCTGGAAAGTCTTGAGAGAGATGAACAGAGAGGATTAGGCATTTGTGAAGAGGTATAAGATAAACCTTTCAAAATGAACCATCCTCTGGCAATGATTGCCATTTATTGAATGTTGATGTCAGTCTCCTAGCAGATATTATCTTACATAATCTTTATGGCAAACCCATGAAATAGGCATTGTTATACTTAATTTCGCATAAAAGGAAATGGATCTTAAAGAGGTTAAATACACAAATCCATAAAACCAGGTGTGGACTAGGACTAGAACTCAGGCCATCTTGCCATACTTTGTTTCTTCCTCTATACTAGTGGTCCTCAAACTTCAGTGTGCATAAAAATCCCACGAAGGACTTGTCAAGACACAGATTTCTGAACCTCAGTCTAGAACTTGTGATTCAGTGGGTCCGGGCTGGGACCCCAGAATTTACATTCCTTACTTGTCATACCTGAGTGACACTGATGATGCTCATCTGGGGATCATAGTTTGAGATCCAGTGCTCTATACCATGCTGCCCTTCAAAGAAAGAAATTGAACTTACAAAAGTGGGCTAATGAATATCAAAGTTTAGATAACATTAAACTGTAAGAAAGCTTTACTTATGATTAACATTAATCAACTGAATGTGGGAGCTATTTTATTTTTAACATTGTTGATAATGAAAAGTCTTAAGGAGTAACAGTTCAAGTATACAAGCATTAATCTACATTATACATGTATCAAGTGTTCATCGAGAAGCTGATATAGGAGGTACAGTGATCAACTAGAACTGATACTTGTTTTTCAAGAGCTTAAAAATCTGAAGAGATGTACATTTACAAATTAGGCAGAACACAGAAATATAACAAAGGTAAATACAATAGATCTGAAAACACCATGACTGAAGATATTCATTCCAATGGGATTCACTTTGAGGAAAATTATTTCTGAATATTTGGTTTATTCTTTTTAATTTCAGATGTATTTTATGTCATACCTCTGTTTTGTTTTTCTTTTGCTTTCATAACACTGTAGGCAAGTAAAAATCTTTTCTGTGAGTTTTATGTAGAAGGTGGGCATTAGTAACAAGTGATTCCATCTTCTATCATAGTCTAGCAATAGTGACAATAGTCTAAAAAATGAATCATAGCTTCCCTCTCCTGGGGATTTGGCTATTGAATTTGCCCTGAGAGTGTCCCCAAAGGGCCCATGGCCAAGAGACAGGGAGGGGCCAGAGCTCTGTGAACCAGAAGGTTGCAAATTTTGCTGCTGGATAATGCCTTACCTGGGGGTCTGGTTTATTCTGAGTGCCTCTCAGGAGTTTGATGTGCTCTCTGGTGGGGGAGGGGTGGGCAAAGGAGTTTTGCTCTAGATAAGAAATCATTATTAGGGTGGGATAGAGTATGAAATGAATTCTGGGATTTAGTAGGAGGTAACCCAGGGCTGCACTGGCCATGCTTTGAGGCTGGACATCCTAAATCTACAGCCTTTGTATCTCTCCATGTGGTCCCCAGACACAGTGAGTGACATTCCAGTAATTGTTCCTTAATAGATCCTGTTTCCCAATATTTTCCGCATTTAATAAATTGTTCTCTTTTTTTAAATGAAAGATTCTCTTGGTTTTTCTTTAAATGCCAAGACCTTTAGTAATGCTGAAAATATATGCATTTTAATCTGGTGTTTGAACTTTAAGAAATTATGGGCCAAATTGTTCTTAATATAGACCCTAGATTTTCTGAGATATTCTGAATTACATTTGTCTTATGCTTTATTCTGTTGTTCACAAAGCAAGTGAAGTCAAAGCATACTTTTGTTCATTTTCTAACTTTTGAAACTAATAACTGATGTTAGTCCTCTTTCAGTGCATCAGCATCTATGTGAAGCCCTTACTTGCATTAAAAAAAAAAATCATCCCCGTTATAACTCTGTTATAAGTGTTATTGTCATTCCTACTCTCTAGATGAGAAAGCTATGGCTTATAAAGTATACATGGTTTTGCACAAAAACATCCTGCTAAGGCTAGCTATATAATTTGTGGGGCCAAGTGCAATATAAAAATGTGGGCCCCTTGTTAAAAAAAAGCTTTCCCTTTTCTTTTGCAGTCTCTGTCTCAAGCTGTCATAGTGACAGCTGTGAACTGTGACTCTCACTTGGGTATGAGGGTGCTCAAATGATACATGCAGATTCTATCAGGTGTCCAGAGCCTTATTCTGCAGCTAGTTGCACTGAGTATGCAAACCTAACCTGACTCTCCCCTGCCCAGGCCCCACAAGGGGCAAAAGACAGGAGTGGTCGCTGGGCAGGGCTAAGAGGAGCAGCCTGAGTGAAGCTTAGGATCCTAGGGGAAGAGGGAGCAGGCAGCTGAGAACCAGCCCCAGGAAAGAGGGAACCCAGGCTCCAAAGCCCTGGCACATATGCCTTTGTCCCCTTAGATTTTGCTTAACAGATCACAAGTTCAGAGATAGCACTGAAATCCATACAGAGGACCCTCTTCTGAGACTTTGCTTCAGAAGGGAAGAGTTCATAAAAAAAGGCTAACGTTCATGAAACTTCATTAAGTCCAACACCCATGAAGCCAGCACTTGTTAGTATACTAAGTGCACAGTTGGAATCCAACACAGTGTTGAAGCACTCCGAAGTCTAATTCCTTCCCATCCTGGAGTCATGTCATACAGTAGAGGAAATAGGAGTTATACAAATTCATTAGGGCTCACATAATACCCATGGAAGGTTTTTAGTACGATAAGAGGAATCTTCATTTAGGTCTCAGGTTGGAGTGGGGAGACAAACACCCACCTTTTAGGCAATCTATGCTACTGTAGGCTTTGACTTTCAGTAGTCATTATGCTTTCCTTCAAATGGTTTGACCTGCATATTATTATCTATATGAAAGCTTGCAATATGAGTCGTGTTGATGCATCATTATTTTTGCTTTAAAACAGATTTTTCTATTATGGTGTCCTGCAAACTTCCCTCCTGAGCCTATTAATTAGATTTTTCTGAAGCAACGCTTAATCTTGACCATGTGATTCTCGGCCTCAGACGGTAGCCACCGGGGGATATGATGGCCAACCTCCCCAAGAATTTAGGCTAGAGTCCTCTGGGGTGGAGGCTGACATCCACCCCAACCCACCCTGCTGTTATAATTTAATGACAAATTTCCCTATTAAGTCTGTGTTCAAATTTCATCTGAGGAAGGAAAAGCAAATTCACCACCGGACCTGCACGTTTCCCATTACCCTTAATAAAACATATTCCCGAGCGAGGAGTGACATTTTAAAAGAACAGACCTTTCAGCAGACTGTCTGTATGCCATTGTGCATAACTGAAGTCTGCCAGGTCACAAAGAGAGAGGCTGGGGAAGTGGATTAATATGTAAACCAACCTAGGTGACTTAAAATGATGAATTCTAAGGCATACTTTGTGAAATTCATTTCGTTTTGAGAGCAGTTGTACTCAGAAATGAATTTGTATTCATAAGGCTTCCCCCTTTTTCTCTTTAGAAAATGACAGGCTTTCTTCTTGAAAGTTTGCTTTTAACAATGTGGCAAATGAATTCTGTAGAATAAATATTTGTAATATAAATAAACTAAAGCATGATATAATTTATATAGATAAACTAAAGCATGAAACTATGGATAGGAAATAAAATGTATTTTCCAAAAATACATAGGGTGTCCCGGTTTTTCTATGGCACATGACTTTAAAATGAAATGGATATAGTCTGTTGCATGTTTTTGGATTTAAAGGAACACATTAAAATTCATATATGTAAGCCTTGCTTATTTTAACATGATAGACATAAAAGCACTCTTAATTTTTAATCACTGCAGCTAAAAGCATTGGGATTTAATTATTGTCCTGTTCTGAGCATACAGCAGTCTTTCATATCAGATAGGAGCCAGTGGAGCAAAGCTTAGGGGATTTGAACAGGCCTCCTGAGGACAGGATCTGCATTGACCTGATATTCTTCTGGAAGCTTCTACTGTGTATCATTCTAATTAGTGTTATTTCTTTGTAGAAGATGACAAAACATGATCTTAAAACTCTAAATATTCAAGCCATTGTTACAGTTAGTAGAATACTCATGATAAGTGCATTTCAGACTCTTAGGCCTTAGATCCCACCTAATGGATTGTCAAGAAGAAATATGGAGCTTCATAGGTCACACATTTATCAGCTCCCTACATCATCTTCAGAGTACTATCTTCAAAGGGGAAAGTTCATTAAAAAAAAAAAAAAGACTGAGCACCTGGAATCATGCATTTTCTCTTTTTAAATAAGAATAAAGATGCCTTGGGCGCCTGGGTGGCTCAGGCTGGTAAGCAGTTAAGCATCCCACTTCTGTTCAGGTCATGATCTCGCAGTTCATGAGTTGGAGCCCTGTGTCGGGTTCTGTGCTGACACCTTGGAGCCTGGAGCCTGCTTCAGATTCTGTGTGTCTCTCTCTCTGACTCTCCCCTGCTCACACTCTTGTCTCTCTGTCTCTGAAAAATAAACATTAAAAAAAGAAAGAATAAAGATGCCTCTGATTAGTCATGGAGCATAAAGGATGCATTTGATTATGTGATGGGCATGCAAGTTTTGTTGGTACAATGAGTCAATTTTATCATTTTTCTATCCTGTAGTGCCTGTTGTTATTAAGGCAATATTTCTACAAATTTCAAATTAATCCATTGTCTAGAAAAATGTGCATCACTATGGCTTCAATGAGGAAAATATTCAAGACAGTGCTTAGAATTGGTGTTTGTCGTTTGTCTTACCTATACAAAAGGGAAAGAAGAGCCAGAGGAAGACAAATACTAACTGATAGCTCTTAAAGATGGCAGCAGAGTCCCAGGAACAATGTTGAGTGAAGCTGCATTTCTGAAAATGTACTCAGAGCTCTTTGCTCTTCTATACGGCCAAGGTAGAATCCTTCCAAGTCTGCCTTAAATTAAATTTGCCTAAATTAGCTAAATGAATTTTAACTGCTCTGGTACTCCCTACAAAGAAACACCATGTCAAAGAAATATGCTGTGGATGCAGGATATTCCTATTTGCCAACTTCTCTGGCTTTGATCCCACACAAATCATGCCCTGTCAGTGCTGGAGGGGGGCGATTAACCATAGAGTCCAGCTAAACTTAATGAACTAAAAACCTGTATGTATTTTTCCAAGTGAGAGGAGATTTAGACAGAAAATTTAACCAAAACATGGCGATCTTCTCAAAATTCTTAAAGTACCAATAGCGTCATGGTGAGTCCTCATTCACATCCCTGCACCTCCGTTCCACACTACCTACTGGCCTTCTCTTCTCTGGCCTGACTGGTGTACAGACCCTTCCCTAGGGCTGGCTCTTCCTCTCTCCTCTGGTGTTTATCCCATGCAATCTGCAAATGGTTGAATTACATGTCATTGTATTGTAATTTTTATCCTCTCCGATGCAGCCTAACTCTTATGTCATAACCATGCGTTTCTTCCAAAATCAGAAATATTTATTTTAAAAAATAAAATAATATGGGGCGCCTGGGTGGCGCAGTCGGTTAAGCGTCCGACTTCAGCCAGGTCACGATCTCGCGGTCTGTGAGTTCGAGCCCCGCGTCGGGCTCTGGGCTGATGGCTCAGAGCCTGGAGCCTGTTTCCGATTCTGTGTCTCCCTCTCTCTCTGCCCCTCCCCCGTTCATGCTCTGTCTCTCTCTGTCCCAAAAATAAATAAACGTTGAAAAAAAAAAATTAAAAAAAAAAAAATAAAATAAAATAATAAGCAAAATTGAAGGATACACAAGATGTTTAAAATAGTTTCCTTTGCAAGCTTTCTTTGCTTGTAACAAGCTGCCTGCCTCACATTACCTCTCTTCAGGAACATCTTCCTAAGTATTTTTTTCATAACCACGTGTATCACAGGGTACTCATTCACTTATCTGATCATCATCAGTTTTTATTAGACCTTACCTCAACCATACTTGAGCTACTTGGCAGCAGGAACCATCTCTAACCTAGACGGTGCAAGTGTAATATAGATTTATAATAGATTAATGGTAATGGTGGTGATGTCACCCACATTAAGAAGAAATAGCTTATTCGTATAGCTTGTTTTCGGAGTTTCTATTTATGTTCTGAAGCAGAATGAGAAAATCTTCTTTGATTTAGTTTTCTTAATTTAAAGGAAGAAACATAGTCCTGTGTCTCAGTGTAAAACATATTGCCCCAATTTTGTAATCTTCTGCTAAAAATCAGCAGAAAAATAAATTTTTCAAATGATTTGTGTATTTTCAGGTGTGGTAGACTTCATCCTTTTAAGAAAAATTCTCTGGAAAGACTAGATAAGCACCGTCAATGTTAATATGTCCACAAGTTAGAATGAAAGAAAGGAAAAAGGACTCAACATATTTTTAAGGTTATTAGCTGGTGTGTGTGACTGTACTAATTGAAGTTACTTGAGGGGCACCTGAGTGGCTCAGTTATTTAAGCAACCTACTCTTGATTTCAGCTAAGGTCATGATCTTACAGTTCATGAGATTGAGACCTGCATTGGGCTCCACACTGTCAGTGCTGAGCCTGCTTGGGATTTTCTCTCTCCTTCTCTCACTGCCCCTGCCCTGCTTGCACATGCTCTCTCTCTCCCTCTCTCTCTCTCTCAAAATAAAATAAACTTTAAAGTTATTTGAACTAAGTAATGTGTGTGTGTTTTACCTCATTATTTAACTGATTTCTTTAGAAAACAAGTCATTAAATAATAAGGAAAAAAGGAACAAAAAAAATTAAGTCTTTTACTTTAAAAAAAATCTTTTGGTTTGAAATAGTTTGACTAATTCACTGGAAGTACCAGAATTTGAGCAAACACCACCTAAATGGTAAGTTCTCGAAGGAGTGGGGGCCATTTTTCTTTTTATAGCCATTACAGAGGTCTCTCTTTAATCCTGGACCATCTTGTCAGGGCTAGACAATGTTAAAGTGATTTATTGGTATGCTGGCTGCAGGTTGGCCTTTTAACTCACAGTGGAACATTATTCCATGCCCTAATAACTAATTAACTGAAGGGTTGGATTTTACTTTTGGAGAGAGGAAGATTATGTGTGCATTAAGGTAACAATGAGATGCCAAACAGTAGTGTGCAACTATGGCAAGTATGTGAGAAACCTTTTGAAGGCTATTGCATGACCGCAGCTATAAAGTCAATGATGATCTGAAAAGCAGCTATCGAAGCACCCGGGTGGCTCAGTCGGTTAAGTGTCCAACTTTGGCTCAGGTCATGATCTCATGGCTCATAAGTTCAAGCTCCAGGTCGGGCTCTGTGCTGGCAGCTCAACCCCTGGAGTCTGCTTTGGATTCTGTGTCTCCCTCTCTCTGCCCCTGCCCCACTTGTGCTCTTTCTCTCAGAAATAGACAAACATTAAAAAAAATTGAAAATCAGCTATAAGTCAGTGATGACTCACTGTATGTAAGATTGGCAGCAACAGGGCTTGTCACATTTTACTTGCCTCTGGTGAATTGGACCGACCTGTCGTGTTTTGGTCCAGTCCCATTTATTGCCCTTGTATAATATGCCCAGTTAATCAAGAAAAATTTCACTCAAGATTTTAGCCAGTTCAGTTTGTATTTATAACAAAAGCATGTTTTTCTATCCATATCATTCTTCTCAAGGATTACACTTGACATTTCAAGATGCCCAAGATTGTTAATTTCTAACGTTAATTGATAGGAATAGCTTTTCAGTAGGACCCATCCTTATGCCAAGATGCGTGGGTTAGGACTCAAAATAAAAGCCAATGTTTCAACTGCTTCAACAGAAGTACAGAGAACAGTTTAGCCAGGTGCTTTCTGAACCAAAATGTCCAAATATATTGAATTTCTCAATTCCCAATCTATCAAATCAAGAGCATCCTCTAGAGAAGAATAAATAGGTTGCTCTCATCAACACAGCCCACACCAAATATCACATTGTTCGGCAGAGTAAAAGAAAACTTTATTGATTTTTTTTCATGGGGAATGTGAAAACAGGCTAATAATTTAGCTAGACTTGTCAGTTAATTTGGCAAAAATAATGTGGAAGAACTTTTCCTCCTAAAAATGTTATCAAATCTAAGGATTCTGAAACAAAAGTAATACAAATATTATAAGTATATCAAAAAGAGTTTTATGAAGAGAAGATGCTTTGAAAAAATACGCTGTATTTGTACAAGACTCAGCTCATATTTCTCTATTTCTTCATTATGGATTAGGCACCCACCCATAATTAATCTCTGTATAATGTCTGTGACAGAACATTGTAAACATGTTATTTTCCTTCAATTTAACACAATCTCTCTGAACATAGACATTTTGGCATTTTTCTCTTTGTGAACCCAGCATATGGTATAGTGTCTTGTATAAAGCAATAATTAAAGAACAGGTACTCTCTACTTCATACATGAATATGAAAACAATGGATCAAAAATGGTGTGGTTTTATAAAGCTGTGCCTGATCTAAGTTTCATCTAGGTGCTACAGTTTGCGTTCCCTAATCACACAGCATGTAAATCTGGAACATTCTGTACTAGCTCTGTGACCCTAGACAATTTACTGGGCCTCTCAAAGCATTCATTTCTTGATGTGTGACACGAGGGAAATTGTAGTGCCTACAAAGACTTCATGGGGATCAAATGAGTCCCAAAGTTTTCTTCCGAAGTTTTCAGAAGATTGCCTGACTCATAGTAAGTGCTCAATGAATTATTTATACATATCCTTTCAAAATCAAATATTACATTATCACTCTTCTTACAAATTATAGCCTTTCCCCTGTAAAAGAACATAAAAGAGTAAAAGAATGAATTTTGGAGTTAAGACACGTGGCTCTGAATTCTAGCTTTGCCACTTCTTAGCAGTCAGAAGGATTGATAGGTTTGCTTCTCTAAGTATTTTGTAGATGATGGATATTAAAATTTAATTCACACTTTCATTTTGAGAATTGAATGGAATAATATTTGCAAAGTGCCTAAAGCAGTTTGGTAGCATAATATATAACTCACTTTCAATTTAGCTAACCTAATGATTAGATTAGTTAGCTTTGCAGTACAGAAATTATATATCATTTCACCAGAAATTCAGAAAAAGATTTGAAGACCATAGATAATAAAGAAGTGACATAGATACACATTGTATCCCTGAGAGCAATGACTAAACTTTGGCGTTATCATAGGTCAGAGATACTCTCCCTACATGTTCATGTGGTTTTGTCTTTCTGGAAATGTCTTTCAGTGGAATGGGAAGTTCACTTTTGTTTCAAGGTAGTAAGTCTTAAGGGTAGACAGGCTGTGTCTGAGAATTTGTGTTTTCCAAAGTATGCCTCTCAGTGAGGAATACATGACAAGAAATCAACCAAGAATTGTTCATTAATGATTGATTTGTGTTTTATCACACAGAGCTGCTGAAATGAGAGACTGTCCATTATGACCAATGTACTAATTGGATACAAGTGAGTAAAATCTCTTATGCTTAAAGCTCATTCTAATTTTCTTATCATTAAATATTTTTTTAAATTAATGCATGATTCAGTTTCCTAGATATAAATAAGCTATTTGCACATATGTTTATGGTGTGTGCTTTCACTCCCCAAATTAGATAGATGGAGAACAGAGAAACCATGAATACAGAATACAGAGAGAGGTAGAGATCTAGAAAATTCCAATTAATTTGATCATTGTAGAGAATGGATATTTATCCTCTTTTTTTCTGTGTAGGTATATCCCTGTTGGGTTGGAATTTGATGCATGCAACAATAGATAATAGTTTAATTGAATACTTGCCATTTCATAAAGATGTCATCTTGATTCAGAATTGGGAGCATATTTAATGGGAAAATCATTCAGACTTAAGCACTATATCTCAGCAAGTAATTCAGATTTAATCTGATTACTGAAGGTGTTTATTTCAACTTTACTATTCTTTATTACATTCTATTACCAATTTATACTGATTAAAATGCTAATGTTCTATGTTAATAAAGGATTATAATTAAATTTGAAGCTTTTTCTAAATTAGCAAGACTGAAACATTTACAAAAAATTCTACTAGCCTGTGTACTAAATAATGGAATTATGAGATTTTGAAATAAGACGATCAGAAGCAATTTGGGGCAGGAAGCTGTTCTGATGGTTCTTTGTTTTTTGTGAGGTGTTTGTAAAGCTTGCTTGCCTAGAAACTTCTTATATGCCACTTCTGTAAATATTAAAAGATAGGGATGGAAGCAGAACCTTGAACTATCTGTAGCCACTCCAAACTCAATTCTCCATTTTTCCTCTGCTTAGGGTTTATTACACTAGCCCTTATTAGTACTAATAGCATCAAAAAGACATTACATATTAGTAGGTGTATTTGTCGAACTGATGCATTTGAAAGTGGCAGATATTGGTTCTAATTATCTTCCCATTATCTAATTTTAATGGCAATTAAGTCTTATCCACCGTTAGTTTACTTGATGTACATCATTTTTGTACTGTCATGTTAAATCCCTATAATGTGGTATCACTGTACATCCTAGCAAGAGGCACTCAGGGACATACATCTTGTTTATGATTGAATTGATTATTTATATATGCACATATAGCCAGAGATGCTTAAGAATTTATATGAACCAAGAAATGAGGTTTCCTAATGTAAATGGAACGTACCCTGCTGCTTGTAGTTCTGCAGGCTACTTAAAAGTTCTATGAGAAAGACCTTTATTTATTTTTTTGTTTGTTTGTTTCAAGTTTTTATTTAAATTCCAGTTGGTTAACATATAGTTTAATATTACTTTCAGGAGTGGAATTTAGTGATTCACCACTTACATATAACACCCAGTGCTCATCACAACAAGTGCCCTCCTTGATACCTATCACCTATTTTTTTAATGTTTATTTATTTTGGGAGGGGAGCAGACAGAGAGGAAGGGAAAGAGAATCCCAAGCAGGCTCTCTGCTGCCAGTTCAGAGCCCAATGTGGGGCTCAATCTCACAAACTATGAGATCATGACCTGAGCTGAAATCAAGAGTCAGATGCTTAACTGTCTGAGCCACCCAGACACTCCAGTACCTATCACCCATGTAATCCATCTCCCTGCCCACCTCCCATCCAACAATCTGACTTTCTTCTCTATCATTAAGAGTCTGTTTTATGATTTTTATCTCTCTCTCTCTTTTTTCCCCTATGTTCATCTGTTTTATTTCTTAAATTCCACACACACACACACACACACACATATGTGTATATATGTATGTGTGTGTGTGTGTGTGTGTGTGTGTGTGTGTGTGTGTAAGTATGTATGTATATAATGTGGTATATCGGTCAATGGACATTTGAGCTCTTTCCATAATGTGGCTATTGTTGATAATGCTGCTATATCATGGCATATGTATCCCTTCAAGTTACTATTTTTGTATCCTTTGGGTAAATATCTAGAAATGCAATTGCTGGAGTTAAGAAATGGGCAGAAGACATGAATAGACATTTTCCCAAAGACATACAGATGGCTAACAGACGCGTGACAGAATGCTCAGAATCACTCATCATCAGGGAAATACAAATCAAAACTGCAATGAGATATCACCTCACACCTGTCATAATGGCCAAAATTAATAGCACGGGAAACAACAGATGTTGGCAAAGATGCAGAGAAAGGGGAACCCTCCTATACTGTTGGTGGGAATGCAAACTGGTGCAGCCACTCTGGAAAACAGCATGGAGGATTCCGCAAAAAGTTAAAAATAGAACTACCCTGTGAAAAAGACCTTTAGAAATAGCTTTTGATCCTGTTGCATCTCCACATTTTTATCTTTCTTTGACGTGTACTGCTACCTAAGTCTAGTGTTAGGAACATGCACTATGATGAAATGTTTGAAAAATTAAAAAAAAAATTAAATATAAATCTGATAGAGATATCTTTTCACTTTAAACCTTTCTGAATAGGGGCGCCTGGGTGGCGCAGTCGGTTAAGCGTCTGACTTCAGCCAGGTCACGATCTCGCGGTCCGTGAGTTCGAGCCCCGCGTCAGGTTCTGGGCTGATGGCTCAGAGCCTGGAGCCTGTTTCCGATTCTGTGTCTCCCTCTCTCTCTGCCCCTCCCCCGTTCATGCTCTGTCTCTCTCTGTCCCAAAAATAAATAAACGTTGAAAAAAAAAAATTTTTAAAAAAAAATAAATAAATAAACCTTTCTGAATTGACCAGGATAATATCAATATAAAGGTTACAGAAGCCTAAGGGCACCACTAGCAGAAGGTAATGTGGAACCACCGCCACTATTTAGAGAACCATTTCAGCCATTCATGGTGGTGACGGATGGCAGTGAATATCACAACTAAAGACTAACATTGTCTATACCTAATCTGTAGTTGGTGGGAGGTATATACATTAATGATGACTTTTGTATACTAGTGAGTCTTAAAATTTCCACTTTAATTTTCACTAAACTGTTTGAAAAACCGTTGGTATGGGCAGCTATTATCTATGGTAGGTCCAAGTAGTTGGAAATAAATTATTTCTAACTGAACCAGAATAATTCACATGGGACCAATAATGACAAGATTCCTTTTAAAATGTTTAATTATGAAATATTTCAAATGTGCAGAAAAATATATAGTGGGCACTCATGTGCCCATAACCCATATTTACCAGATGTTGCTTCATATATGCTATGATCTGAATGTTTGTGTTTCCCCAAAAATCATATGTTGAAACCCTAACCCCTAAAGATGATGGTATTAGAAGGTAGAACTTTTGGGAAGTTTTTAAGTCATGAGAGAAGAGCCCTCGTGAATGGGATTAGTGTTCTTAAAAAAGAGACCTCACAGAGATCCCTCACCCTTTCCACCAAGTGAAGGCACAATGAGAAGGTGCTGGCTATGAACCAGGACGTGGACTTACACTGGAACACAACCATGCTGGAAGCATGATCTTGGAGTTCTGGCCTCCAGAACTATGAGAAATATGTTTCTATTATTTGTAAGCTAACTAGTCTGTTGTGTTTTGTTATAGCCACCTGAAGGGAATAAGACTGTATGTTTTTAAAAAAGGAAACATCTCATATACATCTAAATAACTTCTTCTGTATTTCTACCTTCCTCCATTTTTTACCACCAGAGATTATCACTGTTCTGTGGCTGCTGCAACTTGTTCCTAGGTATGTGCTTATACTTTTTAAACATATACATAAACCATAAGGAATAAAAAGAATTGTTTCAGATGTTTTCCAGCGTTATCTGAATGGTATAGTATACATATCCTTTTGTAATCTGCTAATTTAACTGAACTTTGATTTTGAGATTTATCTGTTTTAATGCATGTATATTAGTTCACTTATTTCAATGTGTATAGTATTCCATTGCATTAAAAAAAGTCAATTTCTCTATTTCTTTTTTTTAATGTTTATTTTTGAGACAGGGAGAGACAGAGTTAGAGTGGGGAAGGGACAGAGAGAGAGAGGGAGACACAGAATCTGAAGCAGTCTCCAGGTTCTGAGCTGTCAGCACAGAGCCCAGTGTGGGGCTTGAACTCACAAACCATGAGATTGTGACCTGGGCTGAAGTCCGCCACCTAAGCGACTGAGCCACCCAGGCGCCCCTCTCTATTTCTTTATTGATGGGCATTTTTAATGATGTCTATTTTATAAAATGTTACCACAATACAAGCATCCTGTGCACATGTATAAGAAATACTCTGGTATATTTATCTAAAACTAAAATTGCTAGATCAAAAGGTGTACATTTTTGCAATTTTAATGAATATTGCCAGTTGCTTTCCAGAATGATTTTACCAAATCATACTCTCATTTGCAGTGAATTAAAAAAAATTAATTAAAAGCAACACTTTTAATTTTTGTCAATGTGCTAAGTATGAAATGATTGTTTTAATTTATATTTCATGAAACTATTACCCTTAAGGATCTGTTAATTTTTAATTTTTTACTTAAAGTGATATCAACATATAATTGAAGGATCAAGCAATTTTTCCAGTTCTGCCCCAGGATATAGAGATCAAGAAGGAGCAGCAATCCCAGCATTTCAAGAAAAAGGAGCCAGATATACTTTAATTTCAACTTTTTTTCCATATGCATTGAATACATGGTGAACAACTGGCCAAAATATAAAGAGAAACAGTACCTGAGAGAGAGAGGAGATATAAGCACTCACTTACCTCACTGGACAGAATGCAACACTGACATCCAGCTTTCAACAAAAAATTATGAGACCTTATGAAAAGGCAGGAAAAGACACACTCAGAAGAGACAAAACAATCATTGGGATCAAATTCAGATATGACACAGATGTTGGAACTACCTGACAGGGAATTTAAAATGACTGTGATTTATATATTAAAGATGCTAATGAAAGAGGCAGAAAACATGCAAGATCAGATAGATAATTGCAGCATGGACACGAAAATTATAAAAATGAATCAAATTGAAATGCTGTAAATGAAAACCACAGTGATAAAGAATTTCTTTAAAAGACTCATCAGCACATTTGGCATGGGGAGAGAATCAGTAAACTTGAAGACAGGACAACAGAAATTATCCAAAATGCAATACAAAGAGAAAAAAGAGACGCAGAAATAGGATATTAAGAGATATGGGACAATATTAAACATGTTAACATAAGTATATTAGGAATGCCAGGCAATAAGAAAGGAAATGAGCAGAAGAAATATTTGAAGAAGTAATGAGCAAAATTTTCCAAGATTAATGGCAGACTCTAAGTCACAGATCCAGAAATTCAGAGACCAAACAGGATTAATCCCATCATACAACACCTCCCACCTTAAGGTATATCATATTCAAACTGTTGAAAACAAAAAACCAAGAGAAAATCTAGAACTCAGCCAGAGAAAAAATTACCATTTTTTACAGAGGAACAGAGATAATATTTATGGAAAACTTCTTTTCAGAAATCATATAAGCTAGGAAGCAGGAGACATCTCTAAAGTTCTTGGAAAACAAACAAACAGAAAAACACCTGTCAAACCAAAATTTTATACCCAGTGAACATAAATTTCAAAATGAAAGAAAAATTTAAGAAAATTCCCAAAAAAGAACCTAGGAAATTCATTGTCAGCATATTTGTTCTACAAGAAATGATAAATGTTTAGGCAGAACTAATATATCAGAGAAAAACTGAATGTATACAAGGAAATGAGGAATACAAGGAATGGATTAGATAGGACTATAAACAAGGAATGCAGTGTGCCTCTACCACCTGAAAAAGGCAAGTAAACAGATTTTCTCCTGGAGCCTCCAGAGGGAACAAGCTTTGTCAACATCTTGACTTTAATCCAAAAGACTGAGTTTGGACTTCTGACAAGCAGATAACAAATTTGTACTGAACTAAACTACTACATTTGTGATAATATGTTACAGCATCAATAGGAAACTAATATAGCTGTATATTGCAAACCTTAGAGCAACCATAAAATGTTTTATATATTTTTTAATCTTTATTAATTTTTGAGAGAGAGAGAGTGTGAGTGGGGGAGGAACAGAGAGAGAGGGAGACACAGAATCCATAGCAGGCTCCAGGCTCTGAGCTGGAGCCCCACGTGGGACTTAAACTGGTGAACTGTGAGATCATGACCTGAGCCAAAGTCAGACACTTAACCAACAGAGTCACCCAGGTGTCCCAACCATAAGATATTTTTAAAGACATATAAATAATAAATTAATGGTTAACTAATAATAAAACTATTAAACATTGGTGATTAGCATGAGAAGGCAGAAGAAGAAAAAAAGAATAGATAAACAAAAACAGCTAGCAATATGGTAGATTTTATTGCAACTATATCAATAATGACCTAAATGTGAATGGCCTAATAAACATACCAGGTAAAACAGAGATTGTCAAATTGGATTAAAAAAACCACAAAATCATAAGATGTCTATGTGAAACCATTTTTTAATATAAAAATCTATAGGTTAAAAGTAAATGAATGATGGAATAGATATCATGCAAACACCTTCCAATAGAAAGCTGGGGTATATTAATATTAGACAAAGTAAACTTTAAATTTTTTTTTTCAACGTTTTATTTATTTTTGGGACAGAGAGAGACAGAGCATGAACGGGGGAGGGGCAGAGAGAGAGGGAGACACAGAATCGGAAACAGGCTCCAGGCTCTGAGCCATCAGCCCAGAGCCTGACGCGGGGCTCGAACTCACGGACCGCGAGATCGTGACCTGGCTGAAGTCGGACGCTTAACCGACTGCGCCACCCAGGCGCCCCTGACAAAGTAAACTTTAGAATAATTACTAGTAAAAATAAAGAGGGTCATTACATGATGATAAAGGGTATGGTTGTCAAGAGGGCAGTTTTAAATGTGTATATACTAACAACAGAGCTTCAAAATATATAGAAAAAAACTGAAAGGAGAAATAGATGAATCCACAATTATAGCTGAACACCTCCACTTCTCTCAGTAATTTATTGAACAGAGTAGATAGAAAGTCTGTAAGGATACAGATGATCTAAACAACACTGTAAACCAACTACTTCTAACATACAGGAAATGGTCCCTCAAGAAAAATAACATTACTTTATTTTCAATGTAAGTGGAATATTCACCAAAACAGAGCATGTGCTAGGTCAAAAGAGAAACCTCAACAAATTAAAAAAAAAATCCTACACAGTATGCTTTTGGACCAAACAGAATTAAACTAGAAATCAATAATAGATATCGGGGAAATCCCCAAATATTGGGATATTAAGCAACATACTTTGTAGAACTTATGTGACAAAGAAGAGTGTCAAGGGAAATGAAAACATATTTTGAACCATGGGGCACCTGGATGGCTCAGGTGATTGAGCATCTGACTTCAGCTCAGGTCATGATCTCATGTTTGTGGGTTCCAGCCCTGTGTTGGAACACAGCTGTCTGTGCTGACAGCTCAGAGCCTGCAGTCTGCTTTGAATTCTGTATCTTCCTCTCTCTTCCTACCTCCCCCCCACCCCCCCACCCCAGCTTCTGCTCTCTCTCTTTTAAAAATAAATAAACATTAAGAAAATTAAAAAAAAGAAAACATATTTTGAACCAAATGAAAAAAAAAAACACATAATATCAAAACTCTGTACCTATTAGCTATTCTTAGAGGAAAAATTACATGGTTAAAAGCTCATATTAGAAAGGAAGAAAATTCTAAAATGAGTATCCAAGCTTCTACCAGAATAGAGCAGTAAAAAGAGAAAATAAACAGAAGGAAATGATAAATGTAAAATCAGATGTCGATGAAATTGAAAACAGACAAACAGTAGAGACAGTCAATGAAACCAAAAATTGTTTCTTTGAAAATATCAATAATATTGGTATCAATCTCTAGTTAGAATGTCCAAGAAAATAAGAAAGGACATAAATCACCAGTATCAAAAATGGAGGAAGAGATATCACTATAATTTCCACAGACTTTAAAAGGTTAAGTGTATAATGCAGGCCCCCAATGGCTCACAGTGATGAGTAGCTCTTGGTATTCATGCTCTTATGCAATACTCTCCCTTTGACTGTAAACTGGACTTACTGACTTGCTTCTAATGGATAGATCATTCTATAAATAATGGACTATCTCTCCTGGGATTAGGCTTTAAATGACTTTGACTTTCACCTTGGGCTCTCTCACTTGCTTTTTCCTGTAGTGCTTCTCCTTGGGAACTCCAGAAACCATGTTGTGACACAGCTTTGTAGAGGCCCACAGGGCAAGAGACTGAGACCTGCTAACAACAACCTGAGTGAAGTGGTTCCCCATCCCCCAGATTGAGTTCAGATGAAACCATTGCCTGGCAAACAGTTTAACTGCAACCTTATAAGAGATCATGAGCCAGAGACATCTAGGTGAGTCAGGTTCTTTCTTTGATCCATGGGTTTCCAAACCATGGAAACTGCGAGGAAACAAATGTTTTATGGTTTAAGCTCTGCTCTCTAATTTTTAGTGTAATTTGTTACCCAGCAATAAATTACAAGTTCAATAAAAAGATGATACAAACCGTCTTATGCCCATAAATTTGACACTATAAATAAAATGAGCCAATTCCTCAAAAGATACAAACTACCAAAATTTACTCAAGAAGAAACAACCTAAATAATTCAATACCTCTTAAATAAATTGATTTTATAGTTAAAAATCTTACACATGCACACACACACACACACACACACACACACACACAAACAACAGACTCAGATTCATTGATGAATACTACTAAACATTTAAAGAATAAATAATAACAAACAAAATCTCTTCTAGAAAATATAAAAAGAGAGAATATTTTCTAACTTAGTTTGTGAGACCAGCACTATCCTAATAGTAAAATCATAAAAAAGTATTGCAAAAAAAAAAAAAGAAAACTACATACCTTCATGGACAGAGACACAAAAATTCTAAAAACAAAAAAAAAACAAAAACAAAAACAAACCCAGAACAAAACATAACTTAGCAAATCAAATCCAACAATGTACACAAAGAATATTATGACCAACTTGGTTTTATTCCAGAAAAGCAAAGCTTACCTATTACAAAACCAATCAATATAATGCATGATATTAACAGACCAAATAGAAAAAAGATCATTGTGGGGAGCCTGGATGACCCAGTCAGTTAAGCATCCAACTTCGACTCAGGTCATGATCTTGCGGCTCACGAGTTCAAGCCCTGCATTGGGCTCTGTGCTGACAGCTCAGAGGATTCTGTGTCTCCCTCTATCTCTGCCCCTCCCCTGCTTGTATTCTGTCTCTCTCTCAAAAATAAATAAAACATTAAAAAATTTTAATAAAAAGTAGAAAAAAGAAAAAGATCATTTTAATATATGTAGAAAAAAGCATTCAATAAAATTAAATATCCATTTATGATACAAACTTTCAGCAAACTAGGAGTAAAAGGTAACTTATCCTAATAAAGGGCATATCCAAAAGCCTACACATAACACCATACTTATTAGTGAAAGACTGAATACTATCTCTCTAAGATCTGTAGCAAGGCATGGATGTCATTTTTCACTACTCCAATTTAATATTATACTACAAAATTTATCCAATGTAATAAGGCAAGGAAAAAATTAAAAGCATATAGGTCAGAAACGAAGAAATAACTATTTTCAGATAACACAATTGTTTGTTTGGAAAATCTCAAAAAGCTCCTACAACTAATAAATCCGCTTATCCAGGTTGCAGTATACAAAGTCAACACCAAAAAATTAATTATATTTCTATAAATTAGCAGTAAGCAATTATAATATGCAATTGTTTTTTGTGGGTTTGTTTATTTATTTTAAGCTTTATCCTTTTTTATAATTTTTTTTAATATTTTAAAATATAATTTATTGTCAAATTGGTGAACATATAGTGTGTAAAGTGTGCTGTTAGTTTTTGGGGTAGATTCCCATGGCTCATCACTTACATATAATATGCAATTGTTAAAACAGTACTGTTTATGATTGCATCAACACATTTAACATTGGGAAATAAATCTGAAGGAAAAAAAGTAATATATAAGGTGAAAAATATGAAAGGTTGACAAAAGAAATAATAATAAATAAATTGAAAGATACACAATGTCCATGGATTAGAAGACTCAATAGTTTTAGGCTCCAAAAAGCTTACTGAAACTTCTGTGTGTTTTGGTGAGGCTTATCCACTAGTGAGGTTCACTTCAGGATGACAGGGCAGTGCTTCTCTGTTTTGTTGGAAGACCCACATGCCAATATTTGTTGAGCTTACCTCGGGCTCTTCAATTTCTCTTGGGAAGAACCATTCAGTTTAATGACTTAGGATGTGCTGATAAATGCCTGGCTGTAAACATTCTATTCAAATGAGCTGGGAAATAAGACTAGGGTAGGGGGAGTGTTTCATTATTTAATGGGTAAAATTTCGCTTAACATCTTCTTTGTATTGCAATGCCTCACACCCACTTTCAATTGACCAGTTTCTCTGAATCTAGAGCTTCTATAGTTCAATTTATTGTAGGACAAGGCTTCTGGTTTCCTCACAAGGAGTTGGCAGGGAAGCAGAAGAGACTTTGGTTTTAACTCCATTTTATGCTCACTTTAAATTAGCCACTGTACTTTCCATCCCATCTTTCATCTCTGGAAATAAATGCTGCTTCTATCCTGAGCCTTTATGGTTTTTACTTGGTAAATTAGTGTGCTCTGTTATAGACATCCTCTGTGCTGGTATTGGGTCTTAAATTCCTTTTACTCTTTTATGTCAATAACCATACTTACGTCCACTTTCAACAATATATCTTGCAAATATTTATGGATATCATTCATTGACTGTGGCTCTCTTTTCTATTTTCGTGGAGTTGTATAAGGCAGTAAAAATAAATGAACATTTTAATTCAAGCCATTTAATTTTATGTCTGAGGTTGATAAGGCTTTCATATGAGTATTACTCATTCTCTTTTTCTCTTGTGAATTGTCAGTTAATAGTCTTTCTCCATTTTTCTATTGGGTTGTATGTGTATGTGTGTGTGTTTGTGTTTTATTGTTTGTAGACAATCTTTACTTCCTGGGTGATGGAAATAACTGGAACAAGAGAGAAAATTTGGTTGTAAGACACACAAATGTGACATCCCTTTGACTAAGAAAAGCAAATTATATTTAGTAAAAATATTTTTGATTATTTAAAAAAGTGATATCAAGCTCCTACTACATACTACACACTATGATAAAAAGTGTAAATTGCAAAACTTAATTTTTATTTTCCTCAAAATACAAGATTCATTTTCTGTGCCTCCTCAAATGCACTCAGCCCCATCTGCTACCTACCCTTAGTTGTTTGCCTTTCCCCTAGCCTGATCATCCCTGCATACAATTTTGATTGAGATTGCACAGGCCAAATTGTGGAGAATTTACTTCTTTATAAAACTGTATGTTTTAGCAATGGCCATTTGCCATTTTAACCATTTTAAATGTACAGTTTAGAGGCATTTAATTACATTCACATTGTTGTACAGCCATCACTACCATCCATCTCCAAATCTTTTTCATCATTCCAAACTGAAACTCCATATCCATTTAACAATAATTCCCCATATCCTCCTTCTCCCCGCCCCTGCCTACCACAATTCTGTTTTCTATGAGTTTGATTACTCTAGGTATCTCATTTAATGAAATCATACAGTATTTGTCCTTTTGTGACTGGCCTATTTCACTTAGGATAATGCCTTCAAGGTTTATCCATGTTGTAGCATATCAGAATTTCCTGATTTTTAAGGCTGAATAATATTCATTGTGTGTATATACCACATTTTATTTAACCATTCATCTGTCAATGGACACTTGGGTTGCTTTCTCCTTTTAGTTGTTGTGAATCGTTCTACTATGAAAGTGGGTATACAAGTATCTGTTTAAGACTCTGTTTTCAATTATTTTGGAAGTAGAATTGCTAGATCATATGATAATTCTATTTTTAATTTTTGAGGAACTGCCATGCCATTTTCCACAGCAGCTGAACCATTTTGTATTCCCACTAACAGGGATTCCAATTTCTCCACATCCTTGCCAACACTTGTTATTTTCTGTGTTTTCGATAATAACCATCCTAATAGGTGTGAAGCGGCATCTCGCTGTGGTTTTAATTTGCATTTCCCTAATGATTTGCTGTTTTGAGCATCATTTCATGTGCTTGTTATTCATTTGTATATCTCCTTTAGAGAAATGTCTATGGAAGCCTTTTGGCCATATTTAAATTGAGTTGTTTATGTTGTCTTGGTTTTTTGTCAAGTTGTAGGAGTTCTTTATTCTGGATGTTAACCCTTTATCAGATATATGACTTGCAGATATTTCCCCATTTTTCGGGTTGCCTCTGATTCTGTTGACTATGTCTTTTGATGTACAGAGTTTTTAATTTTGATGTAGTCCAATTTATATGTTTTTCTTTTGTTGCTTTCTGCTTTTTGTGTCACATCCAAGATATCACTGCCAAATCTAATGTCACAAAGCTTTTTCCCTATGTTTGCTTCAAGAGTGTTACAGCTTCAGGTCTTATATTTAGGCTTTCGATCCATTTTGAGTTAATTTTTTGGACATGGTATCGGCATAAAGTAAAAGTTCAACTTCATTCTTTTGCAGTGAGGTTATCCAGTTTTTCCAACATCATTTGTTCAAAAATTCATTAATTTTTGAAAATTCTTGGACAGTCTGTCGTCAAATATTGCTTCTGTCATATACTCCCTAACCTCTTTTTCTGTTAGAAGTTTTAATATTTGACATACAATATAACTCTTGCTCTTTTCTGATTTTCATTCATTTTTTTTTTCTCTCTGTGCTTCAATCTAGTATTTTACAGTGGTTTATATTCTAATTCAGGATGATCTTTGCTGTGTCCAATGTAATAAGCCCATCTCTTTTTTTTTTAATGTTTGTTTATTTTTGAGAGAGAGAGAGAGAGAGAGAGAGAGAGAGCAAGTGTGGGGAAAGGGCAGAGAGAGAGGGAGACACAGAATCCGAAGCAGATTCCAGGCTTTGAGCTGTCAGCACAAAGTTGGACACGGGGCTGGAACTCACAGACTGCAAGATCATGACCTGAGCCGAAGTCGGAGGCTTAACTGACTGAGCCACCCACACACCCCAGCCCATCTATTCTAATTGTAGTTACTATATATTTTTTTGAGCTTTTATGCCTCAAGAGAGTGAATTCTATGGGCTGACTGATAGATCCTGGTTAAGTTCCACCAATTAGGGGTACTGGCACAGAAGAGTAAAGGAAGGGAGGAGAGCAGAGGCAGGATATGCATAGCCCTGGTTTCCTCCCTCTATCCTTAGTCCCTGAAGGGTGTCTGTATTCTTGCAGGATTATGTTCTGCCAGCCAGCTCTCTTAAACAAAACTTCATCTGAGTCCAGTAACTGCTTCTGCCCTCACCTCTTTAGGCTTGAAGGAGATGATCTGTCTTGCTAATACCAGTTCTTAGACAATGCACCAACTCTAGTGTTTTCCTTATAATCCTACACTTAGCTTTGTCCTTTCATTCAACACTTTTCAAATCACTCACTTTGGGCAAACTAATTTTTTCTATCTGAGACATTGACTATAGTGGAATTGATACGTAGATGAACTTGGTTTATCAACATTTTATTAACTGATTTCAGGAGTTTTTCATAGTTTTAAAGGCCATTTTCACACAAGTATTCTATAAAGTGTCCCATGTTTCCTTTTACCACTGTTTTTCATGCTGTATTATCTTTAAGTATAAAGACTTCCAATCACGTCACCAAGAAACCATTTCACCCACTGCTCTGTTTGGCTGCCCGTGTCTTGTCTCTCTCTCCAGCATTGGTGAGGCAGGTGCCTTTCCAAAGGGAAGAGAAACCTATTGTTTATTTCCTTTGTGAATAATGAAAATGTGGGAGAGCTGGTTGGCAAAGCTGTTGCCACTGGCATCTTTGACATGAACTACACTGAAAGAACCAGTGTGTCGCTCTCTGTTGGTGGTCACACCAATTCTTCCTACGTTAACACCTTCAGTCACCATATACAGATTACCAGTGTCAAACTTGATGAAAGTAGTAAACTTCCAAGTCTCCACATCAGTATGAATAGTGTCATTCGCCTTGATGAGGGTATTAGGGTAGTGGATTGTGCAAGCATCAGCGGTCATCGGATGAGGGATTCCTTTTGTTTCCACAAGGATCTTTCTCACTTTGCACAACCTGTACTTGGTTTCCTCAGATGGAATACCATGAATAGTAAAGTGACTCTTGGTGTCACGGGTTAGACACCAAGATGTCTAAATGCCACTGCTTTTGACATCCATAAAACCAGGAGGTAGGTTATATCAGTTTGGACCTTGCTGCCTATCTTAATGAAACACTACAGGCTTATCTTCTTTACTTCATCTTCTGTTAGGGCACACATAAGCCTGATCCTTAGGAAAATAATGAGAGGGAGACATTATCTCAGCCTATGGAGATTTGTATGTATTTGGATGAGGAACAGACACACCAGTTAATCTAGCATCCGATGCTTTAGAGCTGCTGTATGCTTCATATGTTTCTTGGGACCATGAGCCATGGCTGTTCCAGGCACAAAAAGCTTCTCTTATGGCTTCAGAGCTATGATTCATATGTTTCTTGCGATATTAGAAATGAGTTATTACTCATTTTCTTACAATTTTTGTGGCTATTTTTACTTGTCTATTTTCTGTTTGACTTTTAGAATCTGCTTATCAAGTTAAAAATATAATACTGGTGTTTTTATTGGACAAATATAAAATGTATAGATTAGGAATAGGTGAAATCTTTATGAGTCCACTTACTCATGAATGTAGTACTCTTTCAACTTGTTCCAGTCCTCATTTGTATTTCTCACTGGTTTTTTAGAGTTTTCTTTGGAGAGATTTTTTACAGTTCCTATTATCCTAGATATTTTACACAGTTGTTATTGCAAATGTTGTCTCCTTCCATTATAACCTGTAGCAGGTTTTGATTTACACATAGGAAGCCTACTGGTTCTTGATATGACTACTTTAATTTTGAACCCACCCATTTTATTGAGTTATCTTCATGTTTGTAGTGGTTATAATTTTTCCAAGTTTTCCTTTAACCAGACTCTGGTAAGAGAAAAATAGAAGAAGCACTCAGATGCTGTGTTCAACAGAAACTTTAAGCAGGAGGTGACCCTTTAACTGAGTCCCCAGATTCAAAAGGGATTTTGATAGTTGCAAATAAAGGTGAAAGATATATGGGAAGAAATTCTAGATTAAGGAATGAACATAAGGTAAAGATTAAAAGAGACAAAGTGCATGGTTGACTTGAGGACTTACATGTCATTCCATATCATGCGGCAGAGGGCTATGAAGTGGAGAGTTCTGATACATGAATATTATTAGAAGCAATGAACTCATATAGCATCTGCAAGAGTTGGTGACTAACGGGTGGGGAGAGGAAGACAGAGGAAAAGGTGAAGGATTCTGGCTGGGGCAGTGGATGGAACAAGCAAGGATTTGTGAGAAAGGGATGAATTCAGTTTTGATGAAGTTGCATTTGAGAAGCATATACATACTAATTTACAAAATATGACTATGTGTTAGATCCAGTCATTCATTTATTCAACAAATATTGATTAAATGCTCTCTTCAAATCAGACACTTTCTTCCTGGCAGGAGTAGCGATTGGGACATGCCTCACGCCCTATTTTAGCAATCAAAATAGGATGGTATAAAAATATTTGTTACTTATATATTTTATATCCAAAAAGAAAGCAACATAACTGTTATGGGCTGAATTATGTCTCTTCAAAATTCATGTTGAAGTCCCAAACCCCAGCACCTCAGAATGTGAATGTATTTGGAGATTAAATCTTCAAAGAGGCGCTTAACTTAAAACAAGGCTTAAAGTAGGGCCCTAATCCAGTGGCACTGGGGTCTTTACAAGATGAGGAAGAGACACCAGGAATACCCACACACATAGGAACAAATATAAAAAGTAGCAAGAGAGTGGCCATCTGGAAGCCAGGGAGAGAGGCCTTCAAAGTATCTAACCCTGCCGGCACCATAATTTTGGACTTCCATCCTCTGGATGGGGGAAAAGTAAATTTCCTTTTTTTTTTTCTTTTCTTTTTTTTTTTTTTTTAATGACAGCCAGTATGTGGTATTTTGTAATGGCAGCCCAACAACAAATACAGTGACTGATAATTAAAACATGAATTTATGGGGTGCCTGGGTGGCTCAGTTGGTTGAGTGTATGACTCTTGATTTCAGCTCAGTTTGTAATCTCATGGTTTGTCAGATAGGGCCTGGTGTCAGGCTCCTGTGCTGACAGTGAGGAGCCTACTTAGGATTCTCTCTCTCTCTCTCTCTCTCTCTCTCTTCCCCTTCCTTGCTTGCATACACATGCTCTCTCTCTCTCTCTCTCTGCCCCTTCCTTGCTTGTATACATGTGCTCTCTCTCTTTCTCAAAATAAATAATCTTTTAAAAAAACCCTTGAAAACAAATATAAAAAAAAATCTCATGTGTTTATAGGCACACAGAAAATAAATTAATGACAAAGATCAAGAACTAGACAAAAAGATGCATAAAAATTCTTTTTTCCAACTTTATTAAGGAGTAATTGACAAATGTAATTGTATATATTGAAAGTGTACAATATCATTATATAGATGCACACACACACATAGAATGATTTCTAAGATCAAGATAACTAACACATCCATCACCTCACGCATGTAACTTGCATGTGGGTGTGGTGAGAAGGTTTGAGTTACTCTCAGCAACTATCAAGTATACATTACTGTATTATTAACTAGAGCAATTTATTTGTCTGAAACATTTTTCAGAAGGTAACTAAATATTTAAATATAATATTAAATTAGACTGTACTCTCTCAGCAAAAGACATAATTTATTAAAAGAACTTTAAAATGTTTAAATCACTTCTTTTTTGCCATTTTCTTTGGTCAAATGAACTTTGCATTAATCTTGACAGTCTCAGAATGATTCAAATCCAGGGATAAAATATGGAAATTAAAATGTTTCTTATTCTGTGATATGGAGTAATTAGATGATTTGCTTCAGTATGTTGACCTTTCATTTATAAGCTGTTTTTTGAAGCATATTCTTAATGTATTATACAGAAGCAATGTTCTCAGAAGGGTAAATAACAAAGTGAATAAGTTACTTTTTTTTTTTCTTTTTAGTAAATGCCAGTTCTTCAGCCTTTAACAAATTATTGCTGGAAAATAAGCTCATACTTCACTGTTCTGGAACATATAGTTTGTGATATCAGTATGAAAACACTAGCTGTGAAAGACAGCTGGATCAATAAGGATGAAGTAGCTGAGAGAGTAGCTTCTGTGGACCACTTCAGTTCAAGGTGCTTTATTCACAATCACTGCCTCTCTTCTAGAGTGTATACAAATTGTCCAACAGAGTTCATCCTTAAATGTTTCCACAGACCGACATTTAAATAATGTTTTTTTTCCCCATTAGAAAATTACTCAGATTATGTTTTGAAAGCATCTGATTTTCCCTTGAAAGCCTTGAAAAATAAGATGATGGTACAGTGGCAGAGGTGAAGCAGGTCTCTGTGACCCTTGACCTCTGATTTGGGTAATTCAATAATTAGGAAGACAATTCATACTGACATAAACAATAGAAAGAACCTGCTGGTACATGTGCTGAAAAATCCAGAATGTTGGCAGATTACAAGCACACGTTAATTAGTCTTCCACTCTATCTTTCAGGGATTCTTTCCTTAGCCTGTTGGCTATAGTCCATCAAGGGCTCAAAAGTGTTGTAGCAAGTCCTGACCTCACTAAATGAATTGTGGCCAGACAGGACACACCCCTAGAGCCTGGAGTGGGTATAATTCCTAATAGTAGCTCAAAGAAAGGAGATGCTGGAAGGATCCCTCTATCCTTAGATGTGATTATTCATGGAGATCTTTTTTATTTAAAAGAAAAAAAGAGATCTAGGTTCATTTTGAAAGACCTCACTAGTTCATAAATTTAATTTTAATAATGGCCAAATAATTTTGCTTTTAAAATAATATACACTTATACATGTCCAGTACACTTGGCTCATAATACCCAAGCAAGTCTATGATCTAGACAGTATTTTTATTTCTAATACCACTGTGCTTATTTTTAAAAGGGTAGAAGACCATTTAAGCCTAGGTTTTCTAAGAAGAACCCACTGGTTGATTTAATGTAGAGATCGGGCAATTATAAATCAATATTTAAAGAGGCTCCTTTAGGGAAATACATTTTATTAGGTGCTAATCTGGCTGATTAGGTAGCAATCAGACCTCTTTGTATTCTAAATAAAGCAGTTAATATGACAACATTGTTTCATTTACTCTGATTAGGACTCCTAATTAGGTCTTGAAGGATATTTAAGATAAATGATGACAGGTCCAGGAGGAAGTTGGGAATCTGATTTAGAGCTGATATTGTCTTACCTAACTGTAGTTAATGGCACAAAAGAACTAAGGGAAACATTGTTGATATTTATTGCAAGGATACAATATTATCTCTGTGGCACAGAATCTCCTATATATATACTCATCCAAAAATCATTTCCTTACATTCAAAAATCTTATGATTCAATGAGGAGATATATATATATATATATATATATATATATATAGAGAGAGAGAGAGAGAGAGAGAGAGAGAGAGAGAGAGAGAGTATACACACACACACACATACATGTATATAAGGCTGAATACTTAAAAGAAATATAAGTAAAATTATTGTAGAGGAAGGAATAAAGAACAATGCAAATGCCCTGGAGGATATGGAAAGTCTTCCTAGAGGAGGAGAGATCTTTCAACCAGTGCTAGAAAGATGAGAACAATGATTAAATATAGGTGAGTCAGGCTCGCTCCACCTACCCCTAAGAAGAAGAGTGATGCCATAAAGGAGCAGTATATGTGAATGTACATTGATTGCATAATGGGAAATGATGGTATAAGGGAATATCCTGACCAAATTAACAATGGAGGGTCTTGAATGTCATGTTAAGGAATTTAAACTACAGTTTATGGCTAATGAGGAATCATCAAAGAATGCACAATGAGGGAGTAAAAGATTATATAATATTGATTGTATAGTCTAGTAACTCTTCTGGCTGCATGAACCACTGAACATTGAGATCTTCTGATACTCACAAGAAAGGAGGGAAAAAAGGCAGAAAAGTCGGTTATCAAGTGGTTACAATAGTCCTAGTGAAAACTACTTCCAGAGTGTCATTAGTGTGAAAGGAAGAGTCAGAACTGAGAGACATTTAGGAGGTGGGATTAATAAACTTTGATGATGCAAAGGACGAAGTCAATATTAAAGCCAGACATCACTGCGGCTGAGATTGCTAGTTATCTTTCAACATTTATTCTTTTTCTTATTTCATAACATCGGACAGAACTTTAGCTGGACACATTCCCACCTGGTGAAAAGGTTGTGTTTTCAAATATCCATAGCTGGGCGTGGCCATGGGATTAAATTCAGGCCTGTGAGGCCTAAGTGCAATGTCTAGAAATTCTCATTAAAAGAGAAATGTTTCCCTCTCCCGTATCTTCCTTCCAGGTGCTGAGATGTGGATGGAATGTGCTGTGGTGCCTCCAAGCCGTCCTGTACTATGGAGTGAAAGCCAAGTGCTACAGGTACTCCTGCCTGTGAGGGGCAGGACAGTAGGAGTGAATCTCCAGAGAAGGCAGGGCAGCCTGGGAAAGCTGGCTTCTGGAAACCTTTCACCTGACACAGAAATAAAGGTAAAAGTATCTTTTTGTCACTCACATAGTAATTTTTTTTTTTTTGTTACGTATACCTAAAGTTATTCCTGACTAATTCTGTGACATCAGATTTCATATTTGAGAAATCCAACAGTAGTCAGAGTGGACTCAGTTATACTTTAATAATAAACAGTCCCCAAATTTCAATGGCTAAAAACAACAAAGGATTTTTTTCTAGCTATGTCACATGGCCATGCCTAACCTAAGGGAGTGTAGAAATGGCATCTTCTTTGTTCCCAGAAAGACAAGAGAACCAGAAATACTGGTGAACCCTATTCATATTTACCACAGGTTATTTTTATTTGTTAAATGTTTATTTATTTTGAGAGAGAGTGTGTGTGAGCAGAGGAGGGGCAGAGAGATAGAAGGAGAGAGAGAGAATTCCAATCAGGCTCCGCACTGTCAGCACAGAGCCTGACGCCAAGCTCCATCCCACCAACTGTGAGATTATAAACTGAGCCGAAATCAAGAATCAGACGCTTAACCCCACTGATCCACTCAGGCACCCCTGACACAGATATTTTTTAAAATGATGATGTCATTAATCAGAAAGAGAAAGCAACAAAGGAGGAAGGAGGTAGAGATAATGAATTTCATTATGGATATCTTGCCCATGGAATTCAGGTTCTTTGTGTGTAATATAAACTGGAAATATGGATCCGGAATCTAAGTGCCAGTAGGTGTAAGCTGAGATTCATCTATATACATATATAACTTGAATCAATGGGTGACAATGAGACTATATAGAGCCATATTACAGAGAGAAGCTTTGTGGCAGTACCTTGGAGAATTACTACTTTTAAATGTGCAAAGAAAGGAAAAGGATCTAGTGAAAGCATGGGAAGACTGGTCAGAGAAGTAGCAGGCAAGCCAGGGCAGTGTGACGTCACAGAACCCAGAAGAGAGTTTTACAGAGAAGTGATGCCAGATAAAAACCCAATAATTTAAATTACTCAAGAAAGGGGGCACCTGGGTAGCTCAGTCAGTTAAGCATCTGACTTTGGCTCAGGTCATGATCTCAAGGTTCAGGAGTTTAAGCCCTGCATCAGGCTCTGTGCTGATGGCTCAGAGCCTGGAGCCTGCTTCACATTTTCACATTCTGTGTCTCCCTCTCTCTCTCTGCCCCTCCCCCACTCATTCTCTCTCTCTCTCTCTCTCTCTCTCTCTCTCTCTCTCTCTTTCTCTCTCAAAAATACATAAACATTAAAAAAATTTTTTTGATTACTCAAGAAAGCAAGTTTCAGAGCAGTGGTAGTGGGGTCATCCAGACTGCAGTAAGTTACAAAGCAAGTGGGGTGAGATAGAACACATGATCTGAAAGTAATAGTGAGTTGTTTACATAATGATAGAAAAAAAAATTAGGGGCGCCTGGGTGGCTCAGTAGGTTGGGCGTCCGACTTCAGCTCAGGTCATGATCTCATAGTTTGTGAGTTCGAGCCCCGCGTCAGGCCCTGTCTGACAGCTCAGAGCCTGGAGCTTGTTTCAGATTCTGTGCCCCCCTCTCTCTGCCCCTCCCCCACTCCTGCTCTGTCTCTCTCAAAACTAAATAAACATTAAAAAAAAAATTTAACTAGAACACACAGGAGCCCAGGCAACCTTACAAATGTCTAGGAATGTGAATTTTAGGAATTAACATTTTATTGGACTGTTGTGTAAACTTTATTAAGTATCCAGTTGAAATCAATATTAAATAGGAAACAGCCAATCCTCCTGCATTTATGCTGTTATCTGTGAAACTTTTTTTTTTTTTGGCAGAAACAAAACAGTTATTCAAAGGGCTCTAATCATTTTATGTCAATGTTAATGTCGTGTGCAAGGAAAATAATGCCAAATCTCATGCCAAAAAAAAAGAAAAAAAGGAAAACTCAATGTTCGCAAGTATCTAGAAACAAGCAATGCCAATAATCAAGACTGAACTGCCTAACAAATGGGGTGATTGTCAGCAAGGCTAATAAAGAACTCTGTCTGTTAGGGATGGTCTCTTGATGGAAACCTTTTCCTCCCTGCCCCTGCCTTCCTTTGTATTATCCACCTCCCTCAAGACCAAATCATTTTTACTTAGCAACAGAGTAAATTTTCTTCCTTCAGTTATTTTGCTTCGACTTATTTTTTACCGAGCATATAATAAAAGTGTAACATTGAGTGCTGAATAATGTATAAATTAAGGGCAGGTCTGAAATGCTAGGCAGTAAATATACTTACGCTTCTGTGTGAATCCAAATGAAATTTTACTCATATGTTAAAATTGTGCATAATGTAAGTGTGTGGCAGACTGAAAAATCAATGATCAAATGAAAATTGGAAGTGTAATGGATTATTAGTAAAAAGCAATAGTTACAAACTCTAGGTAGAATCAAGCTGAATTTTCTGTTTAATCCTATTAAAAATCTTTGCCTGTCGAAAGCACTTATAGATATACTATGATTATAGGAATCATTAAAGAACCAGTTTTGAAATTAATTTCTGTAGCTGTTTATATTTTAATATATTTAAGAAACTGGTTCACATAGCCACGTTCTTTCAGTAGCAAATTCATAAACTACACACTGTGCTTTACTTTGAAGCAAATTTGAATTAAATGATTTTACCTTGTAAAAATAACGAGATCTCTGGGAAAAAAAGTACAGTACATATTATATTAAGATGGTAGGAAATTTTAATATCTTCCAAAGCGCTTAGTAACCATCGCTAAGGAAACAACTCAGAGAGCCTATTTGTTGAGCTTACCGAAATGTGTAAGCATGACACATACATACACATAACCCTAAGAGGGTTTTGTGCAGTCATTCCAAATATTGCCACTCTGAAATATCCATATTTAATGCAGTGACTTCAGTTGAATTTATTTCCTAAATGAGAAACTCTCTTTCATTGGTCTTGAGAGTGGTTAAAAAATTAACTAAAGTTAATTATATAGCAGCACGATCTTGAATCAGACTGGGAATTGATTTATGCCATAAACTAAATTGGTACCTGAAAACAGTCTAAACACTGTGTTGCTAAAGAAGCAGCTTATATTGGGGTTGAAGAAAGAAAAATAGGGCATGTTTTCAGGTTTGTCATTGCCTTTGTGCATTGCCTTTTTAAAGTTGCTTAATTGGTTTGTTTTTATTGAATTCATCTAAACTGTCATGATAACATGTATACTCTCAGAGTACATGTGTTCCCTGATTGATTGTTCAGTAAAGCCTCCAATTTGCAGTTAAGATGTGCTACGATATTAATGAGAGGAGGACATTACCAAAACATCATGTTTAGAACTCATATGAGCCCCTGATGAGTGGCAGAAAAACCAAATGAACTACAATTCTTTGTAAGATAGAAGATATTAAGACTCATTGGGAAGGAGATACAGAATGTATTGTTATGGGCTATGTGGTGTTTGAACTGGTACAGTGGATTAAAGGAGTGAAAGTGGGTGAATATAAAAAATAAGATATGGACTTGAAAGAAGTTTTGAATTTTTACCAGGAGATCTTTTAGAAAGTTAATTATGAGAGAATTTAGACATCAAACACTCTTTTTCTGTTTCTTTATTTGTAAATTACCAGACACATTTTTATGGAAAAAGTATTTCACATTTGGTGGTGGTTTTTGTTCTTGTTCTTCTTCTTCCCCCTCCCCCCCCCCACCCCAGTCAATAGCAAATAGCATTGATTCTGTGTGGTAATTCTCTGTTTACAAGATCTTCATTACTGTGGAACTGACTGTGTCATTGAACAGGTAAGTGATTAATTACTGTGACGAAATGAAATCTGAAGACAATCTATTTCTTTGCAAAACTTCACCCTTGTAGGCTCTTTCTGGGTAAGAAAGAGGTACCTGAAAGCAGGTAACATTTTAAAAACTACATGTTATTCAAGTGCTGAAGAAATGAGTTATTCTCTGAAGCAGGGATTCTTAATCTGGCAGGTAATATAAATGAGTGAAGCAAGCTGGGCGCAGGACAACAGGGGGCTGTAGACTGCAGAAAATCAGAGAGGGTGTCCTTGTTCAAAGGGGATACTACTCCAGCTGATTGTTGCCATAATGAAATTAAGTTCTAATCTTGCCAGATATTCCAGTTTTGCAAAGAAAAACAAAAATCTTGGGGCGCCTGGGTGGCTCAGTCGGTTAGGCGTCCAACTTTGGCTCAGGTCATGATCTCGCGGTTTGTGAGTTCCAGCCCAGGGTCGAGCTCTGTGTTGGCAGGTCAGAACCTGGAGCCTGCTTCGGATTCTGTGTCTCCCTCTCTCTCTACCCCTCCCCTGCTCACGCTCTGTCTCTCTCTGTCTCAAAAATAATTAGAACATTAAAAAAAATTTTTTTAAGAAAAACAAAAATCTGGACTTTATTTAAAATTTCTTGTTTTTTAAAAGTAAATTTTCCAAAAACTGTAAAACACAATATCTCGTCCAAAGAAAACACATTTCTGACCCACTCTATCTAGCTGATGGGCTGTTACCTTACAACCAACCTCTGCTTTGAAGACAGTTTTGTTTCACATTTTTAAATATATTGGAAAGAGGTCAATGTCTGTTTATCTTCGAATCAATTCAAAAATTAATTATTAAGTTTACGGTTGAGGCATGACTATGTCCTATCTGAAAGTTACCCAGATATTGTAAAGCATGCAAAAAATATATAAGGTATGACCACAGACTTTGAAGAATTTCTGAGGAGAAATGAGCCATACATACGAAACAAAAAACATAAATGGATCACTGGCATTCATGTTGTCTACTTTACTATACATATATATACTTATGTATTTATATGTGTGTGTGTGTATATATATATGTATATATATATATGTATATATATATATATGTATATATATATGTATATATATATATATATATTCAATGGTAAATAAATATGTTTAAAATCCACTCTTAAAAAACATAAAATCCACTCTTAATGTGTACCTTGTATCCTATCATATGGAAGCAAATGACTACCTCTATACAGTGATAAAATATCTTGATTATGGGAACTTTTACTTTCTAAAGAATTAGTGTCACAATACCATTCTATCCTGAAAGGAGGTTTGTCTGTTTATTTCAAAGTTCTAAATTCAGTATTTAGTGTTCCACATGTGCTAGATTTTTAGGAGATTTGAATAACTTCTAAACATGAAGGGGAATTTTCTGCTGAATTGACATGACAACAAAACAGTGAACCCTTCTCTTAGTAAGCAGGAGAAAATTCATCTTAAGCTAGTTGACTTGAACTAAGGGCCATTGCAGTTGGGTAGCTCATATGTAAGTCTCTTTATAGTTAAGTGGGGAAACAGTATTAAAGAGAATGAGCAAATGTTTAGGGAAACAAAAAGCATTGATATTTTCCTTGCATAGTTGTGAATTGGAGATTCTCTAGTCTATTGAAAGAGACCGTAGTCTCCCCCATAAAATTCTCTAGTAGATTTCTCTTTCCTTTCTCCAAGAGGAATAGTCCAAGAGTAGACTGTACCAAGAGTGGACAAGGGTCATCAGAGAGCCAAGGGTCATCAGAGCTCCAAGCTTATATCAAAATCATGTAAGATGGTTTTATAATACCCTCCCTCCCAATGCATGTAACCCCTTGGCTAATTCTTGTTCTCCCCTTCCCTTTTGCTCCCCTGTCCGTGAGAACTAACCTCTTGGGGTTCTGAACTAAGAAGCTAGCTAGTCAACTCTGTCTGTGCATGCCAGCTCTGCCTTACCTTTGATCAAAACTCCTCTGAGACTCAACCTGTGAAGTATGGATATCAAATATATACATTGCAAGAATTTTTTTGTTGAATTAAATTAAATAATAATGCCTATTTTACAGTTCTTGAGTCTATTCCCTTCCCTTACCCATTTTATTTTTCCTTTCCTGTTTTGCCATAGGATTCTTTTATTAATTAATTTATTAATTTATTTATTAAAAATGTAATGTTTATTTATTTTTTAAGGAGAGAGAGACAGAGTGTGAACAGGGAAGGGGCAGAGAGAGAGGGAGACACAAAATCTGAAGCAGGCTCCAGGCTCTGAGCTGTCAGTACAGAGCCTGATGTGGGGCTCAAACCCATGAGCTGTGAGATCCTGATCTGAGCCAAAGTTGGATGCTTAACCAACTGAGCCACCCAGGCACCCCTTGCTATAGGATTCTGAGGGAGAATGCTCAGAAGTATCCAAAGGAAAAGCTTTGCCTCAGTGGTGGTACAAGAGAGTTGAAACTGTTTGATGGACTGGGAAGGGCTTCTATAATTATTGTTACCCCAGAATATAAAGTTTCAAGCATATCTAGGTGTTACTCCATTATTATGCTCTTTCTTAAAAATGTCTCAGATAGCAACTTATTAATTACTCATTAAATATCTAGTATGTGTGGAGTGTTTTACAGGGTGTAGTAAAAATAGGATCTCTAGAAAGAGAGTTACCACATACCCAGATAGGCAAAATGGGCTTTAAAAAAGGATAAGACAAAGCAATGAAGAAAAATAAAAGATAAAAGCAAGTTGGTAAAGTGCTAATGTACTTTTCAGGATTTGGTGAGCTTTAGAAATGAGATGCTGGTGGAAGCTAGAATATGCAAAGGTGGCTTTGTGGTGGATGTGGAATCTGATAGGCTTGGAGGTAAAGAAAGGGGAGAATATTACAGATAGAGAAGGCAACCCAAGGGGAAGTGGGAAGGGGTATGCTTATCCCATTTGCTCAAGCTTCTGCTTTCAGTTTGGAAACTGTTAGATTCATCAGTTCTAACAAGGCTCAGGGGGCAGGCATCGTGCCCACTCCATATATATTTAATATAATTGCACTTCTCCTTGGACATAGCACTTCATCTCCACAAGTATCAGTGGCCAGGTCTCTAGGGATATATGTTAAGATCTATGTACTTGCCTGTCCCCTGAACCTATACCCTCATCCCCACCCAAGCCTGGAAAGCTTCAGGTAAAATAATAATAATGATAATGATGATAATAATAATAATAATAATAATAATAATGTCAAGAAACTAGCTCAGGTTTACAGTGCTGAGAAAATTTTAAAAAAATACACTCTTGTCCTTCTCTCCCTAAAACATTTCACTGTCAACAATCCAGTTTCAGAAATTTTGATCTGGAGAAGAAAAAAGAAAAATGATTGTACTAATCATTACCTGATAGCATTTAGCTCTGGGTCTTTATTCTAGAGACTAGCAGTAAAGATGTGTATTGAAAGAACAGACGTGAAAGGTAATCTTTAAAAGGGAACCACTTTTTTTTAATGCAATGAGAGGACAGAATGATATGACTCTATACAGTTCTCCTTCTAGTTATTTTGATTTCTAAATAGATTTAAATAATATCCAAAGTTATGTTTATCCCCTGATGATCAACTTAAATAGTAAGGCAGAATAGGAGTTTGCAACAAGTGTAATACACATAAATAAATGCAAACACACACACAAACACACACACACACACACACACACACACACGCACATAACTAGGTAATACATAGGTGCTTATTCACTTTGCTACCAATGGGTACTTTCATGTAAAATATGCCCCCATTCCCTGCTTAGTGTCCTTGCAGCTAGGCTTCTAATTATTGCATATCTGTCTGCTGCTTTGTTTTGATTTCATTTGACTAACTTTATTTTAAAGGGGATTTATTTTCACTGCTTAAGATATCAATGTATTTTCTTTCTTTTTAGACGAGCAGACATCAAGTATTATTGGTAAATGTATTCATTATTAGCAATTCATGAATTTATTTTCAGCCTCTGAGATGTTCAGAGCTGTTTGAGATGCAGAAAAAAAATGTTTATTTTTACTCACGTGAATAAAAAGTCACCCAACACAACTTTTTTTTTTTTAATTTTTTTTAATGTTTTATTTTATTTTTGAGACAGAGAGCATGAATGGAGGAGGGTCAGAGAGAGAGGGAGACACAGAATCTGAAACAGGCTCCAGGCTCTGAGCTGTCAGCACAGAGCCCGATGCAGGGCTTGAACTCACGGACCGCGAGATCATGACCTGAGCCGAAGTCGGCCGCTTAACCGACTGAGCCACCCAGGCGCCCCACAACTTTTAAATAGTAGCTAAAACTTTTAAGTTTTATGTCTCCATGGCTGTAAATTTCAACTATTCCCTTTATCCATATGTACAAAGAGATGAGTTTTTAAGAAGTGAAATGGAGTAATTAAAAGCACCTGACCAAAAAAAGCCCATATTCTTCCAATTTGAATGTGGTATATGGATAGTCATGTCTAAATCAGTAAAGAAAAAGAAGGCATGGTAAAAGAAGTATTCAGAAAGAGCCATCAGGTAGCCCCTGAGAAGAAATATTTATAGCACATAATAATCTTTTCTAATATTCATGTCATACCATATCGTTACTTTGGGAATTGTGGAATGAAAGGAAGGAAGGAAGGAAGGAAGGAAGGAAGGAAGGAAGGAAGGAAGGAAGGAAGGAAGGATGGAAGGAGGGAAATACGGACTCTAGTCCTTGATTTGTCATGTCTGAATGTCTTAAACTTCCATAGATGTCATTATCCATATCTATAAAATTAGGGGCTGAAACATGAACTCTAAGTTTGCCTTAGCTCCACATTCTCAGCTTCATTTGTTAGTCTAAATACATGATGGCAGTGTTTTCACATTGGGCTCTAAAAATCTCCAGTGGTCATGAGAAGCTGTTGGTTATGAGAGGCCGTGCGTGTGTGTAGAAGGAATAAAGAAAGGGAAGCTGCCTGCGAGTCACATATGCCTTAGGCAAGTTTCTCCTGAGCCGCAGTTATGTCAGTTGCATAGCAGAGTGTCCTGGCCTCACAGGACTGAGGGCACGACTTGCATGGAAGCATTTAGTTTGGTGTCTGGTGTTGGGCTCATGATCAGGATTTTGGGCGTATGGCACATTCTTGATACATGGAAAATCTTTATTAGAACTTCCAGAAGCCTAGCAAGGAAAGATTAACCATGAATTAGCTAGAGCATAAATTAATTGTATTTTAGAGTTTGAAGGAATCTTTGCAGTCTTCTAGTCCAATCTCCTTATACAATGAAGGAACAGGGATCTCCCAGGTTTTGGTCAGTGGGGTTTAATTGAAAAGCCAGGAATAGAATTCTGGCCCCTGACTTCTAGTTCAGGGTAATTTTTCTGATATAACTAAGACTTAGAAACCCAGAAGGAGTGACTGTAGCAATGTAGTTTTCTTTGCTTTGGTATTTTGATACTTTTTTCTAACCATGGTATGCATAGGGTTTTTGTTTGTTTTGTTTTTTTGGGGGTTTTTTTTGTTTTTGTTTTTTTTTTTTTGTTTGCTTTTTGGGTTTTTTTTGTGTTTTTTGTTTTTTGTTTTTTTTGCTTTTGAACCATTAAGGTGGTCATCTACTTGGATAAAGTAGCCCTTCATGTAGGTTTTCTGGGAATTTCCCCAGGGACCACAATGAAAATTCCTGACCATAATAAAGTGTGTTAGATCTGCAGTGTATTAGTCCTTGGTAACATGGCTCATGTCAACAGAGTTTATCATATGCTCTGAGGAATACTGGCTTAACTTCTGCCTACATTGGTGTAGTTATTACTTTGCTAATACCAGCATAAGAATCTCCATACAAAACTGACTCAAACTATGTCTTTTCTGTTACTAGTTTGTATAATGTTTATGTGCAGCACAGCCAATTTGGGAGCTAAAGTGTTCTGCTGATATTTGAGTTATGCATTGGGGCATATAAGTTTTTTTTTAATGTTTTTTTTTTATTTATATTTGAGTGAGAGAGAAACAGAGCATGAATGGAGGAGGGGGAGAGAGATGGAGACAGAATCTGAAGCAGGCTCCAGGCTCTGAGCTGTCAGCACAGAGCCTGACGTGGGGCTTGAACTCATTAGCAGTGAGATCATGACCTGAGCTGAAGCTGGGCACTTAACCGACTGAGCCAACCAGGTGCCCTGGGACCTATAAGCTTTAAATTGGAATACTCTCATTTGTGATAGTTTGTTTGTCTTGCTATGCCCAGGAGAAAATTTACATGCAAACAGCATGGGATGGAAGGGAGATAAAACTGGGGAATGGGTTTCCTGGGCCAGAAACTCAAAAGAAAGAAAGGCCCACACATGTAGACTCAAAACCTGCATTCATATCCAGTGACTCCAAACTGAGAATTCAGCTCCCAAAGTGCAAAGGATCCAGCGCAGATCACATAGATCACCAGTTACACTGGACCACTATTACAACACATTTTGTACTTTGATGTCATCAGGATGAACAAAAATTAACATCAGGACATCTGGAAGGAAGGAAGAAAGAAGGCCCTGAAAATCCATTTTCCAGTTTATAAAATACAAATGTGAGAAAAAGGGTCCTATACAACTTGGCTTTGGTGATGGTGGAAGGGTTCTGAACCAACTTGTATAAATAGGACTCTCTTCATGTCAGCACTTGGTAGAGGGCATATTGGAGAGGGCTCTAGACCAGGAACAAAATACCTGGGCTTGTTTATTCTTAGATAAATTTCTTAAATTCAGTTTCTGAAAATTACGTTGTAAAACTCCATTTCTGAATCCTTAAAGTGAAGTCATAATATTTTTTTGAAATCATAATTTTTACTTCACAAGTTTATTGTGTAAGAATAATAGTGCTTATAAAACACTTCGAATATTTACCCAAAGAATATGAAAACACTAAATCTAACAGATGAGTGGATAAAGAAGATATGGTATGTATACAATGGAATATTACTCAGCCATGAAAATAAAGTCTTGGGCACCTGGGTGGCCAGTCAGTTAAGTGTCTGCTTTTGATTTTGGCTCAGGTCATGATCTCATGGTTTGTGAGTCCAAGCCCTGCATCAGGCTTCTGCGCTAGGCATGGGGCCTGCTTGGGATTCTTTCTCCCTCTGTCCCTCCCCCATGTGCCCGCAGATGTACTCGCTTTCTCTATCTTTCTCAAAATACAATAAAATAAAATATTGCATTTGCAACAACATGGATGGATCTAGAGAGTATAATGCTAAATGAAATAAGTCAAGAAAGGAAAAGTACCATAGTATTTTACTCATATGAAATTTATGAAACCAAACAAATGAACAAACAATAAAAGAGACAAACCAAAAAATACAGTCTTAACTATAGAGAAAACTGGTGGTTACCAGAGGGGAGTTGGGGGGGGGGATGGGTGAAATAGGAGAGAGAGATTAAGAGTACACTTAACTGGATGAGCACTGAGAAATGTACAGAATTATCAAATCACTATATTATACACCTGAAGCTAATATAACAATGAATGTTAACTATACTGGAATTCAAATTTAAAAATTAAAAAAAAAAGAACTTCCACATACCCTTCACCCATATTCCCTAGTTGTTAGAATTTTACTGTATCTCTACTGCAGAGAGTGGAGTGGTGGTTACCATGGACTGGGGGTTGAGGAAATGGGGAGATATTGGTCAATGGATACAAACTTCCAGTTATAAGATTAGTAAGTTCTGCAAATCTAATGTACAGCATGATAATATAGTTAATAATTTTGTATTATATACTTGAAAGTTGTTGAGAGTAGATAATAAATGTTCTTGCCACAAAAAAAAATGGTATTATGTGAACAAATAAAAAGAAAAACACTTTGGGGATGATAAGGTTCCCCACAAATGTCAAAATTTACTCTACATCACAGCAAAATTAGTTACAGACTTCTTATTCTCTATAGATAGACTCTGGTTAGACTAGAGTCCAGATCAGAAAGCGGTGAATAATATTAGCATTAGATTATTTATTAGTATTGCTTATAATTTTACATTAGTATTAATATTTCTTCCTACCAGTAACTTTCTGAATCTCTGCCCATTCACCAGTTACTGGAGTCATTTTTTTCATCCGATACATATTTTTGAGTGCTTGCTTTGTGTAGGTACTGTTCTAGTGAGTTGTAATCACTTACAGGGCCAATGTTTTTGGGCTTAGATTCTAACAAAAAGTTGAAGGTAGGGGAAGATGAGAAACATAATACATAATAACATTACACAATACATCAGATGATGATAAGTTTTATAGAAAAAATATTATGGAAAAATTCTAGTATAAATAAAAATTGTATTATAGAAAAAAAGAAAAAGTGGAACAGAACAAGGGGATTAAGACAATCAGGATCGGGGGCAATTTTAAATAGGTTGATGAGAGCTGGGTTTTTTATTAAGCTGGTGACATTTAAGCAAAGAGCTCAAGTTGGTGAGGGCCTTTGCCATTCTTACATCTGGGGAAGAGCATTCTAGGCCAAAGGACTAGAGGTGTTATAGAGATAAAAGATTTTGTAGGTGGTTTCAAAGACGTGGGCTTTTATTCTGAGGGAAACGGGAGGCTGTTGGAGGGTTTTGAGCACAGGAATGACATGATCTATTTTTTTAAAGTAGTATCACTCTGAATGTTCTCTTGAGAAATGACCTTTTGACCTTCTGGTGACAAGGGTGGCAGCAGGAATTGCAGTACAGAGGTAACTTCGGGAATCTAGGAGCAAGTTGATAGTAGCTCATCCCACACACGGAGAGGTGGACACACCTCTGGTAGAACCTGTAGCAGTTTAGCTGACGCACTGTTACTCTGGTAATGATTGCTTCTTTATTTAGGGTTCACTTATTCCTAAGACCAGGTTAGGGCAGCTAGGGTAGACTTTTAAGGAATATCATGAGATAAGAGACATTGTAAGACATCTCTACTGGCAATAATGTAGATAGGTAGAATGTTTCTCTAATTTATAACTTTGGATTTGAAACATAAAAATAAGCTTTGTGATAGGGGTCTTGCAATCAAGTCCTTTTTCCAAACAGCATTATCTCCTCCAAGAATGAATTTCCTAAACTTATAATAGAGTATGACCTCACTCAATGCAATATGACTCCCACCTGTAAGAAATTGCAGACATTTTTTTTTTATACTTAGAGTTCGTGTCTGTGCCTTTTCACTTGCAGGTTTTATTAAGGAGGATAGTTATGTTGTTTTCAGTATATTCATATTGGTATAAAATATGGTTATTTTAAAACTACTTTGATATGGAGAATCATAATTCCAAGCCCTATGTCTTCCAACTAAATGAGAGAGTTATGATTATAAACCTACGCTTATCCTTTAAAAAAAAATATATATATATATAGTATTTAATCATATATTGAGTATATATTTTGTATATATTTATAATATATAAATTAGATATATGCTATAGTTTTACCATGAGATAACTTAAACATTATTTTAGTATTTTTATAAATTTTACAAGTAACCTAACTTAATAGCATTATACACATTTTGTCTTTCACCTTTTTAAAAGCTGTGAGATTTTTGAAGTGTTTAAAATTTTCATCTTCAAACTTTTTACTAAGAAAAAGAAATCTAACAATAATAAAAAAAAAAACCTTTGACATTTTAACACCTAAGACATAATTTTCCTCCTGTAAAACAAAAGTGCAGGAGGACATTTATTTTCATCTCAAAGCAGACTAAACTAATTGTTTAAATATCTTTATAATTTCTTACAGAAAGATGTTGATGGGACTTTACCAGTTAAGCAGGAGCTATGAAGATAGGTGTACCTTGTGAATCTCTGAATGTAAATATTCCATAGCCCTCTGAATCCCAATCTGTCTGCCCTCTCTCTCCCCAATTAAATCACTTCTTGAGATCTTGAAACAAAACTTGTGCCAGGTAATCACGAAGCTCAGAGCTGCATCTGTCCTTGTGGCTGGTGTATACATACTATGCTGAAATCTCTTCAGCTTCTCACATTTAATCTTAATTTAGTTTTAGTCCCAATAGCTGATTCATCAGTGTCTAGTTTTTGTTTTGTTTTGTTTTGTTTTGTTTGTTTTGTTTTTTTGTCCTGCTCAGGGAAATAGATACATGGCAAAGCAGGTCTCTCTAGTTTCTTTGGTTGGTTGCATTTTTCTTTAGTGCTGTTCACCAAATATTTCTGCCTCCTTATCTACCAAACCTATGGTAGCATTGTAGTTCCTTACTTTCTTAGAAGGTAGGGATGGCCATGTGGTGGTTAGTTTAGTGTATCAATTTCGCTAGGTCATAGTACCCAGGTATTTGGCCAAAACACTATTGTAGTTGTTTCTGTGAAGATATTTTTCAGATGAGATTAACATTTAAATCAGTAGACTTTGAGTAAGGTAGATTATCCTACATAATGTGGTGGGCCTTGTCCAAACAACTGAAGGTCATAAGAAAGAAGACTGACCTCCCCAGAAGAAGAGGGAATTATGCTAGCAAACTGCCTTTGGACTTGAGTTGCAACATCAACTCTTTCCAGCCTGCCAGCCTACCTTGCAGATTTCGGACTTGCCAGCCTCCGCAATCATGTGAGCCAACTTCTTAAAGTAAATCAGCCTCTACACACACACACACATGCGCGCGCGCGCACACACACACACACACACACACACACACACCCTGTTGATTTTATTCTCTGAAGAACCCTGACTAATGTAAGCCACATGACTTGTTTTAACGAATGAAATGTGAACAGAAGTGACACGTGTCTGTGTTTGTTCTAAGCAGGAGCTTCAACGGCGAGTGCATAATTTGCCAAATTCTCTTTCATGTCTCAGAAAATGTGAAAGTGGAGGAATGGAGACTTTAGAGCAGAGCTCTAGCCAAAAAAATGATGGACATAGCATTTGATCAGGAATTAAATTTTTATTTTTGTAAAGTATGAGTCAGAGATTGTACATTACTACAATATAACATATATTTTCCTGACTGATACAACAACCTGTAAATTTATACTTCAAGGTCAGAATTTTCTTCCCTTTGTAGATTTTACCATTTAACTTAATAGTATTTTTAATGTTTTTTTTTTTTAATTTATATTTGAGAGGCAGAGACAAACAGAGCATGAATGGTAGAGGGGCAGAGAGGGAGGGAGGCTTAGAATCCGAAATAGGTTCCAGGCTCTGAGCTGTCAGCACAGAGTCCAATGTGGGGCTTGAACTCATGAAATGTATTGTCATGACCTGAGCTGAAGCCAGATGTCCAACTAACTGAACCACCCAGGCACCCCAATACTATTTTTAACCTTGGCATTGAAAGAATTTAAACTGGGCTCTTGCAATTATCTAAACCACTTGCTTAATTGTCCAGTTGACTCTGAGGAAAATTGGACTCAAGAATGTATCTAATCCAAACTACACAAATACATTAATCCATCCTCACTTCCCTGGCTCAAAATACCAGTTGACCACTTTACACTTACAGAGACTGATAATGAACTTTGTTGGGATATTCTCATCATAAAGGGTCTGATACTTGATAACCCAAGAACTGTCCATAGGATGTTCTAATTGCAGTGATCAAAAGATAGTCACTGCCATTCCAAATAAATATGTCTTTCCAACACTTAAGAAAACTTTAAATAATTTTCTTTTATCCCATTAATATGATATATTAGTTTTCTATGGCTGCATAACAAATGACCACAAACATAAAGGCTTAGAACAACAGATATTTCTTAGTTCAGAGGTTCAGTGAGTCAGTATTCTGGCATATTTTAGCTGTGTCCTCTGCTCAAGATCTCACAAGGCTGAAATGAATGTGTTGACCATCTGCATCCTCACCTGGAGGCTCAACTGGGGAAAGACAGACTTCCAAGCTCCATCGGTTTCTTGGCAGAATAAATTTCCTTGCAATTGTATGACTGAGGGCCTTGTTGTCTTGCTGGCTCTTAGCCAAGGACCACTCTCAGCTCCTAGAAGGCACTCCTAGGTCCTTGTTCCAGGGTCCCCTTCTTAGGTGCTCTCGAACTTCCAATCATTCTCCAGTTTGCTAGAAGGAGTCTTATAGAAATGAAGGTAATCACAAAATGACTATCTCATCACCATTTGCCATATAATGTAATTTAGTCAAGAGACTGACTATCCTATCATACTCATGAGCTCCATTCACACTTAAAGGCAGGGGATTATACAAGGTGTGGACACCAAGGAATGAGTATTTGGGGGTCATCTTAGAATTCTGCCTACCACATGGAGTCAAAGTTGTACAGAATAGGTAGGGGAAGCTGGGGTAACAGATCAAGTGACATTCCTAATCTAGCTATTATAATCCCTTTTACCAATGAATGCATAAAACCTCAATATATAGACCTTCATGGATGGATATCTAGGGATCTATCTCATTTGGATATCTTTCCCACTCTATTTCATCTTATTTCCAGAAACTCTCTCTTTCAGCCTTTTTCCTTTTATTCTTTTAATCCTTTATTCATTCTAACAGTGCCAGCTCTCAAAAGTTTCTATAATAGAAAGAATGTAAGATTACAATATGGTTGGAGATGTGTATTTATGGATGTATAGGAGAGTGGGCTTGAAGCTTCATTGTGAAAGGTTTTTTAGCTTGAATATTAAGAAAATACATATGCATATCAAAAAAAGGGTCAGCTGATGAATACTTCAGGGAAGGAGTCAGAGAATTGACAAATTCATATATGTATTTTAGAACAATTTCTTTGAGGTCAGTGGAGAAGGCACTGGGGTATGAGTGTGTAAGAAAAGAGGTGATGGACCTGGGTGAAAAGATTATAAATAAACTATTACAATTGTCTAGGGCTTGGCAAACATTTTCTATGAAAAATCAGATAGTAAATATTTTAGGCTTTGTGGTAGACAGTGTCTTCATCACAAAGATTCAACTCTGCTATTGTAGTGTGAAAACAGTCATAAATCTTATGTAAACAAATGGGTGTGGCTCTGTTTAAATGCAACTTTATTTACAGAATCAGGCAGCAGGCTATATCTGAGCCACAGGCTGCAATTTGCTGACCCCTGTAATGGACTATAATGGCATTAAAGCAATGGCAGTGTGGTTGGACAGGAAATGGAGGTGATTGATTTAATTATATGTGTTTTGAGCAGGTGGTGCTCTTCTAGACACAGAAGAAATGCATGAACAAAATAAGAGAAAATTCCTTCCCAATAGAGTTTTCATTTTAGGAAAATTAAAAACACAAACATTTTACCATTGAGTTTGCCTGTTAGCAAGGAAAGAGAGATAAGTAAGTTGGGAATAGGGACAATAGTAAATAGCTAGTCCAGTTCACAAAAGTCCATTGTTGCTGGTCAAAGATTATGCAAAAAAACATAGTATTAATTAGGGAAAACTTCCTCAGTTACACACCAACTCATTTTTTTTTCTACAAACATATGTTACAGTATGTTTTCTACTTGAGGTGATAACTATAAAATAACCAGCAAACATAAGAAAATATTGCCATAAGAATGGTCTAGAGCTTCAGTCAGAGAATTAATTTTGTACAAAGATGAATAAGGTAACTGTACAGTGAATTGTATAAGAGCCACACAACAATGAATAATAAAGCAGATGCTCTATCTGGAGATATTAAATATGCAGCCATTTTTCTGGGTCAAATAGCAATTTTCACAGAAAGCTAGATGATTTTTTGTCCCTTTATGGAAAATGTGAAGAGCGTTTCAGTTTGTTAGGAACATCAGATTTGTTTTTTATTGTTGACCTTTGTAGCCTTTTGCACCATCTGCCCCACTGAGTGGCTGGGTAAGAGAGGCTCCTCATACTGAACGATGCTAGGGAAGTTTGTTCCCACTGTACCATGTGTTGAGTGTGAGTATGATGAGGAATAATGATGGGAAATGATGAGAAGCTATGACCTGGGTAACAGGAGAGTGAGTTGGAGGTTGATTGTGTCACCTGTTGTCATCCTCTGATGCACATCTAGAAAGTAATGACGGGCTTAACGATTGCTTCTTCTAGAAGCTTACAGTTAGTTGTATATAACATCCAACGAATGGCATTATAACCAGCATCTGCTCTAATGAGAAATGCCCTTAAAACTGTTAGAGAGTGAAATGGGCGTTTCTCATTTCTGGCTGCGGGATCTTTATTTTTGTGTCTCCTGAGTGTGTCGTCAAAACAGTGCATTTTACATAAGATACATGTTCAACCTCAAAAGACCTTACATATTTTATTAATGACAGGTGAAAGGCTCTGTGACATAAGACAGGGCATGGAAGAATCAATACAACATATAAGAACTCTCCAGGGCAGGATTGTATGTCATGAGGTGAACTGCCCTTTCATGGAGGTCAAATAGACCATGACCTGTGTGCTGATATTTTAGAGTATAGAGGAAGTCCAGAGAAAAATATCTCTCACCAGATAATGACCCTTAAGTTCCAATATTTTCAGTAGATGCTTCCAGCCTGGCACCCATAATTGGAATTACTATGAGAAATCATGCTTTGCAGTGGGAAGGGAAGGAGTGCCTGTGGAGATAGAGAAGGAAAGATACCACCAAGGTGGAGGAGCTCGGAATAAAGAGCTAAGAAGATAAAATTAGCCACTCTAGTTGCTACTGCTGGTTGATATATGGGGTCTATTCTGTCTTCCTCCATGGTAACAGAACTCCAATCTGTTGAAGTGTCTGCAGGTCTCCTGTATGACTCAGAGGGCTGACCTCATCCCAACTCCAGTTGTAGATTCCAAAATTTCCTGGTTTGTAAGACTCACCTGAGAATCTTGTTAAATATATAGATTATCAGACTCTTCTTTTGAAATTCTGATTCAGTAGATCTGAGTTGGGGTCTCATAAATATGTGTTTTTAGCAAACACAGCAAATCTTTCCTGCCATTAGGGAAGTTTTAATGAACACAGATTTAGACTCATTGGTGCACAGCAAAACCCTGGCTTGTGTCAGCCGAGGGCTGGGCTAGTGACTTAAATTGGTTCCAGCTGACTGATGGGAAGATTTAATTTCAAGTTAAAAAAAAAAATTAAATGCTTATTTTGTTGGGGGTGGGGGGGGAGAGAGAGAGAGAGAGAGAGAGAGAGAGAGAGAGAATGGGAGGGGGGGAGAGGGGCAGAGAGAGAGAGGTAGACACAGAATCCAAAGCAGGCTGTAGGCTCTGAGCTGTCAACACAGAGCCTGACATGGGGCTTGAACTCATGAACCGTGAGATCATGACCTGAGCTGAAATCAGACACTTAACCAATTGAGGCTCCCCTAATTTCAAGGGTTTCAAGGGTTAGGGGAGCACCCAGGCTCCCCTAATTTCAAGGGTTTTAAGAGAGAATTATTTTTCTAGGTTTCAACGTTTTTTTTTCAAGGTTTATGAGAGAGAACTTCAAGGTTTTTAAGAGATAATGTTTTTTCTACTGTTCTTCCTGAACAGAGGCACACATAACCCCAGTTGTTGGTGGCAACCATCTCAGGAAAGCAAGGGCATTTAGCCTTTGGACAAAGATGGCATGTATTTGTGAAAGCAAAAAAAAAAAAAAAAATGAACAAGAGATCATAATAACAAATAGAGCCATAAGTCAAGTAGTCCTGAAGCCTGCCATGCCTCTGGACTTTTGTTATATAACAATCAATATCCTTATTTAAATAAGTTGTGTTTTCTATTACTTGCAGATAAAAAAGCATTCTAATTGATATACCTACTTGTGATTTTTCAAGATATATGTTCTTGCCATTAGAAAAACAAAAATGTTTGAATGGTATTTCTCAATTCGCTATTATCAAGTAAAATTATAATAAACTATTAATCCATATTGTATCTCTGATAATAAATTTAGCACCTATGGATGAATGATCAGTTTTTGTAACTATGTCAGGAACAGCATCTCAGGATCAATTTCTACAATTCTTGTGTCTTTGGTATTGGTGATTAAGGAAAAAAAATATTGGTTAATAAATACACAAGGTGTGCATATTTAAAAATAAATTTAGAGACAAAACTGATTAAATACCAAAGTATCTTTAGTCTATAGCTTTAAAGATGAGATTAATTTTCCTATGGAAAAGTGAAATGTTTTATAAAAATATTCACATATGGGGGGTTGGTTAAGATGGCTGAGGAGTAGGGTGGCCCTAAGCTTGCCTCCTCCCTTGTAAACAGCTAGATAAACATCCAATCATTCTGAACACCCAGTAAATTAATCTGTGAACTGAGAAAACAAAGCTTCAGGTCTACAAACAAAAAAAAAACAACCACCTTGCAGACAGTTGATCTGGGGGAGAAAAGAGTTGTGGGAGTTTCAGAGAGGAGGGAGCCCAACCATTTGAGAAGGGGGAAAGAGAGAAAGTGGAAAAAAGAGTGACAGCACATGCAGGGGATTTCACAGGAAAAACTTCCCCAAAACCATGGAGTGGGAAAAAAAGGAGAGGGTTTGAATACTTCAAGTTTTTGTTTTTTTTATAAAGAGCAGAGCACAGAATCTGAAGTTTCAGAGGTCAGCACCTGGTAGTGCTCTGATGGGGATGGAGGGTAGAGACCTGGGAATTAACAGCATGGGAGCAACCACTCCCCTGCTTAGAGTGAATTTGGTACAGGTGATACGACCTTTCCAGGGGCAAAAGACCCGGTGGGTGCCATTGAGCTGCCCCATTCACCAGCATAGGAACAAAGATGCTAGTTGAAGGCAGCAAACCTTGGTGCTGGCTTTGTTCTGTGGTTTACCATAAACCCTGAACTGCGTGTGGTTGCACAACCATTTTCTGGGACCAGCCAACACCGACCACAGTGCAGTGAGACCCTCCTACAGAGGCTCAGCATAGGGGCTGCACTATGGGTCTCTGAAGTTTAGAGTTTTGAAACACAGCCATGCCTGAGATAAAATACAGAAGGATATGCTGCCTGGAAGGCAGACAGCTTGGTCACAGTCAGGGTACAAGTGGGGATCTGATGGAAGCCAGGGACACATGAGAGGTGATTGTTTGCTCATCTGTGTAGACTTCCTGAGGAATGGCAGGCACGAGTTCCCTGCTCCAGAGATGAGAAAGCAGGCAGAAGCTATTTTCACTCCTTGCCCACCAGCAGTGACCGACCTCAGTGAGCTAAACAGTTCCAAGTGGAGAACAGAGTTGCTACACAAAGCCCTGCCCCACTGCACTCTACTGGGGTATCTCCACTAGGGCAAGTGGGCCTGAGAATGACAGAAACAGGCCTCTCCCCCAGCAAACAGCACAAACCACTCCTGTAACCCAAATCTACCGATAGTTAAGGGCTACAAAATTTCAAATCTAAGGGAAATAGGATCTAGTTTCCTTTTTATTTTTTTAATTATGTTTTAATTTTTAATTTTTAAATGATGTTTTACTATACATATAATGTGTATTTTTGGATCTAACTTCTTTTAACAAGCAGGCCAAAACACATCTAGGATCTAGTTTTTGTTTTTGTTTTTTTTTTTTCTGGACAAAATGACAAGAGGGAGGATTTCACCCCAAAAGAAAGAACAGGAAGTAGAAATTACAGCCAGGGATTTAATCAATACAGATCTAAGTAAGATCTCTGATGTAGAATTTAAAACAATTATAAGGATTACTAGCTGGGCTTGACAAAAGTATGGAAGACACTACAGAATCCTTTACTGCAGAGATCAAAGAGCTAAAATTTAGTCAGGCTGAAGTTAAAAATGCTATAACTGAGATGCAAACCTGAATGGATTCCATAACAATGACGATGGACAAATCAGAAGAATGAATCAGTTGTATAAAGGATACAATTTTGGAAAATAAGTGGAAAAGAAGAGGGAAAGAAAGGTTTTGGATCATACAGATGGACTTGGGAAACTCAGCAACCTCTTAAAATGTAATAACATTTGTATCATAGGAGTCCCAGAAGATGAAGAAAAAAAAAAGGAGCCCAAGGCTTATTTGAGCAAATTATAGTTGAAAATTTGTTTAACCTGGGGAAAGAAACAGACATTGAAATCCAAAAGCACAGACAACTTTCATCAAATTCAACAAAAGCTGGCCATTACCTAAACATATCACAGTCAAATTCACAAAATACAAAGACAAGGAAAGAATTTTGAAAGCAGCAAGAGAAAAATGTCCTTAACCTGCAAGGGAAGACACATCAGGTTCACAGCAAATCTGTTCACAGAAACTTGGCAGACCATATTCAACATATTGAATGGGAAAAATATGCAGCCAAGAATACTTTATCCAGCAAAGCTGTCATCCAATCTACAAGGAGAGAAAAGTGTTAAAGGAGTTTGTGACCACTAAACCAATTCTGTAAGACACATTAAAGAGGACTCTTCTAGAGGGGAGTAAGACCAAAGCAAGAAAGACCAGAAGAGAACAGAGAGCATCACCAGAAACACCAACTTTACAGGTAACACAATGTCAGTAAATTCATATCTTTCAATAATCATTCCATATGTAAATGGACAAAATGAGCCAATCAAAAGGCATAGCATATCAGAATGGTTAAAAAAAACAAAAACAAGATCCATCTTTATGCTGCCTGCAAGAGATTCACTTTAGACCTAAAGACACCTGCAGATTGAACGTGAAGTGATAGAAAATCATCTATCATGCTAATGGATATCAAAAGAAAGCTTAAGTAACCATATCTATATCAAACAAACTAGACTTTAAAACAAAGACTGTAACAAGAGTTGAAGAAAAGCATTATATTATAATTAGGGGGACTATCCATCAAGATCTAACAATTGTAAATATTTATGCCCCCAACTTGTACACCCAAATATATAAGTCAATTAATAACAAACAAAGAAACTCATTGATAATAATACAATAAGAGACTTTAATACTACACTCACAACAATGGACAGATCATCTAAGCAGAAATTCAACAAATAAAAATGGCTTTGAACAACATACTAGGCCAAATGGACATATCAGATATATTCAGAACATTTCATCCTAAAGTACCAGAATATACATTTTTTTTTTCTTGTGCACATGGGACATTCTCCAGAATAGATCATGTACAGGGTCACAAATCAGCCCTTAACAAGTACAAAGAGATCAAGATCATACCATGCATATTTTCAAACCACAACACTATGAAACTTGAAGTTAACCACAAGAAAGAATGTGGAAAGAATACCAATACATGGAGGTTAAAGAACAGCCTACTAAAAAATAAATGGGTTAGCTAGAAAGTTAAAGTAGAAATTAAAAAGTACATGGAAGCAAATGAAAATGAAAACCCAATAGTCCTAAACCTCTGGGATGCAGCAAAGGCAGTCCTAAGAGGGAAGCATGTTGCAATACATGCCTAACTCAAGAAGTAAAAAAAGTCCCAAATACACAAACTAATCCTACCCCTAAAGGAGCTAGAAAAAGAACAGCAAATAAAGCCTAAAGCCAGCAGAAGAAGGGAAATAATAAAGATTAGAGCAGAAATAAAAAATATAGAAACAAACAAACAAACAAAAAACACACACAGTAGAACAGATCAACAAAACCCAGAGCAGGTTCTTTGCAAGCATTAATAAAATTGATAAACCCTATGCCAGACTTATCAAAAAGAAAAGAGAAAGTACCTAAATAAGTAAAATCACAAATTAAAGAGGAGCGATCACAATCAACACCACAGAAATACAAATAATCCTAAGAGAATATTATGAAAAGTTATATGCCAACAAACTAGGCAATTATGAATAAATGGAAAAATTCCTGGAAACATAGAAACTACATAAAGTGAAACAGGAAGAAATAGAAAGTTTGAACAGACCTATAACCAGTAAAGAAATTGAATCAGTAATAAAAAGTCTCCCAACAAACAAAAGTCCATGGCCAGATGGCTTCCCAGGGAAATTCTGCCAGACATTTAAAGAAGAGTTAATACATATTCTTCTCAAACTGTTCCAAAAAATAGAAGGAAAACTTCTAAACTCCTTCTACCATGGATCCCCAAAGCAGACAAAGACCCTACTATAAAGGAGAATTACAGGCCAATATCCCTGATGAACATGGATGCAAAAATTCTCAACAAGATACTAGCAAATTGAATCCAACAGTACATTAGAAGTACATTCACCACAATCAAGTGGGATTTATTTCTGGGCTGCCGGGGTGGTTCACTTTCTCAAATCAATCAACATGATATACCACATTAATAAAAGAAAGGGTAAGAACCTTATGATCCTGTTGATAGATGCAGAAAAAACATTTGACAAAATATAGTACCCATTTGTGATAAAAACTCTCAACAAAGTAGGGGTAGATAGAACATACTTCAACATCATAAAGGCCATATAAAAAAGACCCACAGCTAATATCCTCAATGAGGAAAAGTTGAGAGTTTTTCTTCTATTGTCAGGACCAAGACAGGGATGTCCACTCTTACCATTACTATTTAACATAGTACTGGAAGTCCTAGACTCAGCAATTAGACAACAATTAACATAGTACTGGAAGTCCTAGCCTCAGCAATTAGATAAATTGCATCCAAATTGGCAAGGAAGAAGTCAGACTTTCACTCTCTGAAGAAAACATGATACTCTATGTAGAAAACCTGAAAGACTCCAACATAAATTGCTAGAACTAAGACATGAATTCAGCAATGTTGCAGGATAAAAAATCAGCATACAGAAATCTGTTGTTCTATACACCAACAATGAAGTGGCAGGAAAGAAATCAAAGAATAGATCTCATTTACAGTTGCACCAAAACCATAAGATTACCTAGGAATAAACGTAACCAAAGAAGCAAAAGATCTGTACCCTGTAAACTATAGAACACTTATGAAAGACGTTTAAGAGGATACAAGTAAATGGAAAGACATTCCATAATCATGGACTGGAAGAACAAACATTGTTAAAATGTCTATACTACCCAAAGCAATCTACATATTCAATGCCATCCTTATCAAAATACCACCAGCATTTTTCACAGAGCTAGAACAAACCTAAAATTTGTATGGAACCACAAAAGATCCTGAATAACCAAAGTTATCCTGAAAACTGAGAAAGGAAAAGCTGGAGGCATCACGATTCCAGACTTCAAACTGTATTAGAAAGCTGTAATCATCAAGACAGTATGGAACTGGCACAAAAACATACACATAGATCAATGGAACAGAAAAGAAAACCCAGAAATGGGTCCACAACTATATAGTCAACTCATCTTCAACAAAACTGGAAAGACTAAATGTTGGGCAAATGACAGTCTCTTCAACAAATGGTGCTGGGAAAATTGGACAGCATCATGCAAAAGAATGAAACTAGACCACTTTCTTACACCATACACAAAAATAAATTCAAAATTGTTGAAACACCTAAGCTTGAGACAGGAAACCATCAGAATACTAGAGGAGAAAACAGGTAGCAACTCTCTGATCTCAGCGACAGCAACTTCTTACTAGCCAAGTTACCTGAGGCAGGGAAAACAAAACCAAACAAAAACTTTTGGGACTTCATCTAGATAAAATGCTTGTGAACAGTGAAGGAAATAATCAACAAAACTAAAAGGCAGCCTATAGAATGGGAGAAGATATTTTCAAATGACATTATCTATTAAAGGGTTAGTATCCAAAATCTATAAAGAACTTGTCAAACTCAACATCCAAAAAACCAAATAATCCAGTTAAAAAATGGGCAGAGGGCATGAATACAGTTTTCCAAAGGAGACATCCAGATGGCTAACAGACACATGAAAAGATGCTTAATATCACTCATCATCAGGGAAATACAAATCAAAACCACAATGAGATACCACCTCACACCTGTCAGAATGGCTAAAATTAACAACACAGGAAACAATAGATGTTGGTGAGGATGTGGAGAAAAGGAGAACTATCTTACACTGTTGGTGGGAATGCAAACTGGTGCAGCCACTCTGGAAAAACATTTGACAAAATATAGTATCTCTCTCTCTCTCTCTCTCTCTCTCTCTCTCTCTCTCTCTCTCTCTCTGTCTCACACACACACACACGCACACATACCCCCCCCCCCACAAACACACACTAGAACATTGCTCAGCCATCAAAAAGAACAGTATCTTGCCATTTGCAATAATGTGAATGGAGCTAGAGTGTATTATGATAAGTGGAATAAGTCAGTCAGAGAAAGACAAATACCACACGACCTCACTCATATGTGGAATTTAAGTGACAAAACATATGAACATATGGGAGGGGGAAGAAATAGAAAAAAGAGACAGAGAAGCAAACCATAAGAGACCCCTAAAGGTAGAGAACAAATTGAAGGTTGATGGAGGGAGGTGGGTGGGGGATGGGTTAGATGGAGGATGAGTATTAAGGAGGGAACTTTTTATGTTCAGCCCTCAGTGTTGCATGTAAGTGATGAATCCCTGAATTCTGCTCCTCAAACCAATATTGCCTATATGGTATTTAAATACAAATTTGAAAAGAAAAAAAAAAGAATATAACTCAAACAAACCAAAAACTCACATATATGTATAATGCTCATCTTAGCTGTGATATCATTTCTAGAGCACAGCCTCTGTTGGCTCTGGATGATGTAGGTGTCACATTTCCTGTACCATATCCATGTGCGTTTCGGTGCTTGCATACTATCAGTAGGCAGAGTTTGTTTTGTCCTTTCCCCTAATTGTTGTTTTGTATCCCATAGGTTACACGTAAGACAGATAAGATTCTCTGGGGGGCAAAAAAGGACTGTAAACCTGACTCCCCAATAAATTTTATATATAAAAATACATCTGCTAGAGATGGGAGTGGCTGCCGACTGTATACAGGTTAAAGGACAACAATTTCTGCATAGTCATAAGGAGTCTGAACCTGTGTGAATATTGAGATGTAAAGTTTAAGGATTGTAAAGGAATGGCGGTTTTTGATTCCATGTAGAGCAGACACCAGGACCCACCATTGTGTCTGACTGCATGCGTGCTCCCTAGGGGAAATGGTTCACGTGTGCATTTTCTCAAGTGCTTTTTTTACATACAGGTGACCTACAACACTTTGGGGCTTCTGCAGCTTGCTGAAGGACACACCTTGACTTTGTACAACACAGAGGAAGAGAGGATTCTCCCTCACTTTGACAGGGTCTGTAGGGTTGTCCTCACCAGTTAACTGGTGCTGATCAGTTTCCCACACAATTATCACTGATGCTATTGTTTTGAAGTCCAACCTCAAGGCGAGTACCTAAATCCCTACTCTTCCAATGAGTACTGAGAGTCACTAGCAATGATTTATAGGCACGGATTCTCAGAAATAGTTGAAAATCAAAACCTTAAGAAGATACTGGAATTTCTGCTGGACAAGGAGAGGACAGGGAAACATGGTATTTTGAAGGACTAGTATAAATACGATTATCTTGGTGTTACAAACTGAGGAAACATGGGACATACTAATTATGCTTGCAAAACAGGGTGGTGGTATGTGATACTGATTACCCAGCATAGTTTTGATACTTTAACTTTTCCCCATCTCAAATCTTAAAACTATGAATTGCCCCTGGGGGAGCTAACAATGTTTGACACAGATCAGCAAAGAAAGATCCAAACTGGCCAGTATTTGATCTCCTCATAAGGTCTCAGGTATAAGGAAGATAAGATTGATAGGTGATGTAAACCAATAGAATGAGTACTTCCGTCTCTGATTCTTGAGGTAGGAAGTGGGGGAAGAAGGTGGAAAGAAAATGTTAGAATCAGCTATATGCATGGATAGTACTGGAAGAGGGAAGAAGATGGGAACACAAAAGGGTTTCCCTTGTAATTTAGGGGCATCCTTGATGATGACTTTTATACACAGGGAAAGTCATCCAGAAGCTTCTCTTTTTAAACTATTACTTGCTTCATTGATATTTCAAAGTAAATCTAGTTCTTCCTTATACTTTAAAGTCCAAATTACAAATCTTATGAGTTTATTTACTACATGTTCATTAGTATAGCAAATTTTAACATCATCTTTGGGGGAGATTTTACAACTTGGTTAATTAAATTCTTTTAAGCACTCTAAACCGCATGTACATATTTAGTATATTTGTTTTTAAGTACTTCGTCCAACAAGCAAACCTTCCCAAGTGCCAAAACACATCTTGTGAATCTCATGAATTAAATATATATGTATCTTAGTAATTAGATTATAACAACTTAAAATCTTTTAAATATTCTAATACTGTTTTCACACTTGTTCACACACTCTTGTACCTCTCAACCTAAAACTCTTAAGTCTAAATCAATAACTCAATTGCATATTTAAATTGGAAACATAAAGATGATTTTTAGCTGCTCTAATGTTCTAAATACTCTTAAAGATTATAAGGGGCGCCTGGGTGGCGCAGTCGGTTAAGCGTCCGACTTCAGCCAGGTCACGATCTCGCGGTCCGTGAGTTCGAGCCCCGCGTCAGGCTCTGGGCTGATGGCTCAGAGCCTGGAGCCTGTTTCCGATTCTGTGTCTCCCTCTCTCTCTGCCCCTCCCCTGTTCATGCTCTGTCTCTCTCTGTCCCAAAAATAAATAAAAAAACGTTGAAAAAAAAAAGATTATAAGCAATTAAAATAATAAGTGTATAGAGGCTATTCCCAAATCTAACAGAAAATATAACATTATGAGTTTTATTTTCACTTTCATTTCTGTTCTTCAGTTCTTAAAATGCGGTCCCAGAACTAGAAGCACCAGCATCACCTAGGCAACTATTAGAAATAAGAATTGTCAGACCCCATCCCAGACCTCCTGAATCTGACATTGTCATGAGATTCAGCAATTTGTGTCTTAATAAGACCTACAGGTCATTCTGATGCATGCTGAAGTCTGATACCTACAGCTATATTTAATTCTAAATCTCCTCAAGGGTAAGGCAGTCACTATAAAAATAATTAAACTATTCCAAGTAGTTGGGGTTACCTTCTCAAGTGAATTTAGGGTGAAATTCTCAGCTGACTGAGGTTGTATATTAATAATTTCTTTCTTTCTTTCTTTCTTCCTTCCTTCCTTCCTTCCTTCCTTCCTTCCTTCCTTCCTCAGGAAATGTGGAACATTAGTTATCTCAGGTGATATGTCAGGAGCATTAGGGGTCTTGGGCTATTTTTCACATGTGTGTTACATTTAGAGACCTCATGTATACTAGTTCATGATCTTCAAACATAGTTACTTCACAGCCCATATCTGCTGGACTCAAATCACACCTTAGTTATTTATGAAATCTGATGTAGTTTTGCACTTCCCATCTAAGCAGCTTCACCACTTGATCAGATCCAAATCTTATTTTGCTTGATCTTGGTCTGGATTTTTTTTCATGTTTTTTTTTTCACCTGCAGGGCTACAATTCTTAAATGTATTTAAATGATATCTACTTTGATTCTTTTTTTTTTTTTTTCAACGTTTATTTATTTTTGGGACAGAGAGAGACAGAGCATGAACGGGGGAGGGGCAGAGAGAGAGGGAGACACAGAATCGGAAACAGGCTCCAGGCTCTGAGCCATCAGCCCAGAGCCTGACGCGGGGCTCGAACTCACGGACCGCGAGATCGTGACCTGGCTGAAGTCGGACGCTTAACCGACTGCGCCACCCAGGCGCCCCTCTACTTTGATTCTTGAGTGATATCCCACTTTGAGTCCGCCTGTCTCTAAAGGTTTTGTGTCTCTCCAGACTCAGCATCAAAATTATGCTAGTAATGGGAAGATTCGGGAGTAAGGCTTATGAGTGGATTTTATTTAAAATTTTTGAAGTGGGGACTTGCAAAGACATCCCAAACCACAAGAATGGAAGGGACAGTAGATCAGGTATCATGGCATCCAAAGCCATTATTTACAGTAAAAAAAAAAAAAAAAAAAGAATGGTACCCACCTGGAGTTATGCAATAAAGCAGACTGTGTCTGTCTGAGCAGTAGTGGCAGAGAACCCAAATTACCATTGGCTTCTAGGGAGCCCCCAGTGGAAGTTAGGACTAGCTGTGAGAGAACCCATAGGCTTGCCAGGAAAAGGGTCACTAGGATAGGTGACCATGTTTCAGAGACAGAGGGCTATAACATGTACTGTGGAGTTAAGAAGAGAATGTGGCTCATATCAGAAGGAATTCCAGGCCAGGGAGCTGATTTTCTGTTTACCATTATGGGAAACTAAGGGGATAGGGTGGGGAGGGGGAGGATGCACTGAAAACACCTGTTTGTAATTGCTGACTAAATGAGCTACATTTAGAGTAAACAGCATATGAGCAAGCTAGAACAACACCACAAAGCAGAAAATAAACACCATGAACAAGTATGGAAAGAAGAATGGAAAGAAGGAAGTGGAAAGTACAGAGTAAGGGTTAAGTCTATAACCTTCCATCCTTAGTAAATACTTCCTTATTTTGACAATCAAAAGGGTCCTGGCTTGTTCTCACCATGTACCCTAAAGGGAATCCATCTGATGGTGTTATGCCCACCCCATTTACCCAAAAGCCCTGAGCCCACAGTCGGCCCTCTTAGGCTAGGAACTAGCCTTTATGAAAATGATACAGGCAAGTTCTGGGGAAACTCATGCTAGCTAGTTAAATCAATGAACTTATTATTTCATTTATAAATATGAATCAGTAACCACAGATCATATAATGTTTGGGAAAAACTAACAGCCTGAAAGAGATCATAATCAACAAGTCAAATAACCACAAAAAGCAAAGATAACACAAAAGGTTAAAGATAATTTTCAAAAATTAGTAAATTCAGAGAACTTCAAGAAAATATTGTATTCATAAGAACAAGAACCAACGGCCATGAAAAGCAGGTAATTAGAGAGCAAGGAAGAGTACAAACACATTAATTTGTACTCTTTTCATACAAGAGTACAATTTGTACTTGCTGAAATAAACACAACACAGGCAGAACTGATGGAATGGACAGAGCTAAGACTATCAATGATCTGAAGGAAATTTCCCAGAGTAAAAAATAAAAAAGAATTTGGGAGAATGATTAAGAACAAAAATTGAAAAGCAAATTAATAAAAAAAATATTTCTTGAACTGAGCACACATGCACACACCTTTGGATGTGAGACTCATGCAATATGCCAAGCATATGTAAAGAATACTGATCCAAACCTGGATATATCTTGGTAAAAGTTATGAACTCCAAGGAGAAAGGAAAATCCTGAAAATTTCTAGAGAGAAAAATTAGATTATTTATAAAACAGAGAATCACACTGGTTTTAGTGTCATATATAACTCGGAATACGAGGAGAAAATCTGGGTCAAACCCTTCAAAGTTTTGAATGGAAATGCTTCTGAATCTAGAATTCTATACTCAGATAGTATTAAAAAGTAAGGGTTGTTAAAAGATAAACTGAGGGGGCGCCTGGGTGTTTTAATTGGTTGAGTGTCTAACTCTTTGATTTTGGCTCAGGTCATGATCCCAGGGTCGTGGGATTGAGCCCCACATCGGGTTCCATGCTGAGCTGAGCATGGAGCCTGCTTAAGATTCTCTCTCTCTCTCTCTCTCTCTCTCTCTCTCTCTCTCTCTCCCCCTCTGCCCCTCTCCCCTGCTTATGCTCTCTCTATATAAAGAAAGAAAAAAGATAAAGTGAGGCAAATTAAGAATTTTAAGAGTGTATTTGAGTGAAAATTGATTTGAATCAGGCAACATCCAATCTAGCAGAAAGGTGGTCTAAGGAGCTATACAAAATGAAAGCCTTTTATAGGCAGAAGGGGGCAGGAACAAGGAAGTTATATGAGACCAAAAAGTGGGTTTGTTATTACAAGGTCACTTTCCTTTAGGAGATAGCAGGGGTCTATTAGGTTTACCTATTTGGTTAGGCAAATTACCTAACCAAAAAGTGATGATTGGGTACTTCTTGATTGACTGGTTTCAGATTCCATTCCGGGAGAGCCAAAACTGTAAATAAATTGTTTTGGTTTGGGGATAAAGCATGTAGCATAAGTGACTTTATATTGGGCCTATTGTCCTGTTTTTAACAGGGTACAACAGAGACCTTTTCAAATGTGCAATGAGTTTTGGAAAAATTTGTTTTATAGGCCAAAATCAATGGAACAATCAATTTAATAGAGACAAAGGAAAAGAGGAAGACACAAGACAAAAAACAATAATGATAAAACTTGTAAAACTTATAAAGTTTAATAATTGGATTAAACAATTTTTGGTATGATAGTAAGTCTCTTGTTAAAGGATTTCTAAAGCTGTGTGGACATGTAAAAATATTAATAATAATTTCAATTAAAATTCCAAGTATTTTGAATAAAACATAGGTGGGGAATGGAGAGTAAACAATAAAAATCGTGTATTGATTATGTAGTTTTAGCACTAGAGATATTTTAAATTCTAGAATTTGATTGAAAAGCATTTGAAAACATTGAAAAACATTGAAAACATTGAAAAACATTTTTTTTTTAAATGAGAGGGAATACATTCAGAGTAAGAGAGTAAAGTCATTCACTCATTTAATAAATAATTATTGAATACCTGTTCCACACCAGGCACTGGGCTCAGTACAGTGGGTACAATAGGGAGATGTGACCTTGCCCATAGGAGCCTAGGATACATTGCAGTGAATTAGGGAAGTGACACAGGAAGCCCAGGCAATACAGGAGCACACAGGAGTGGTACCTGACCTAGACCTGGTAAGATGTGGAAGGTGTAATGTATTCCTTTAGGAAATTATGGCTAAGATAAGATTAGAAAAAGTTACCCAGGTAAAGAAAGAAATGTATGCCTGAGAGAGTGACAGGGAGCTCATAGTGCTTTTAAAGAACTCGAACAACTTCAGGCTGGCTGGAATACAGAGTCAGTGAACTGAAGATGCGTGAGATGAAGTGGGAGAGGCAGGCAGGGGCTGGATCATGCCAGTCATTCTACCTTATGTTGGAACAGTAGTAATAGCCACTGAAATATTCTTCAGCAAAGAGTGTCATGACAGATTTGCATATTTGAAAGTTAACTCAACTTCTGATTAAACATGGTGGAAATACATCTTTTTGCCTCTCCAAAACCAATAAAATTTTGCTGTAAAGAATGTATTTAGGGGTGCCTGGGTGGCTCAGTCAGTTAAGCATCCAACTTTGGCTCAGGTCATGATCTCATGGTTTGTGAGTTCAAGCCCTGCATTGGACTCTGTGCTGACAGCTTGGAGTCTGGAGCCTGCTTCAGATTCTGTGTCTCCCCCTCTCCCTGCCCCTCTCATGCTCATGCTCTCTCTCTCTCTCTCTCTCTCTCTCTGTCTCTCAATAATAAATAAACATTAATTTTTTAAAAAAAAGAATGTATTTAATGTACCTTGGATTTGTAATTTTGGGTGCAAATCTCAGCTCTGTCATTTACTTAGCTGTGTGATCTTGAATATGTTCCTGAGCCTCTTTGAGCCTTAGTTTTTGTCTTATAAAGGAAAATACTGATACCTTCCCTGACAGGCTTTTGTGGAGTCAAGAGCTAAAAATGAGAATTTAATGTGAAACCATTAAGCACAGTGCTGGCAATATGTGGGATCTTTTGTTCCAAGTAGCAGAAGCCCATCTTAAACTAGGTGTGAAGTCAAAGGGAGGCAGTCGTGAGAACACATTGGCACATCTCAGAAGCCATGGGGTAGAATTAAGCTTGGTGTCAGGAATACCTGGAATCAGGGATTTGGAAACTAAAGATCTTGCACCTCTCGTCCATACACTGGCTTCCTTCCCATTCCCTCAGGGCTGAGTGCTTGTACTCATCAAAAGCTTAAGGTTGACATTTCTTCTGCTCAAAGTAATAGACTGAGTTGTGATTTCTTAGTTTTGTTTCCAAATTTCTAGTTCTCATCTTAGTTCTGGTGTTTTTTTCATACCCAGTCAACTGTGGCAGTGGGTGAGTTAATGTATTAATATGGGCGTGAGGATATTTTCCAGGAGAGGAGTAATTCTTGAAAAGGAGATTAATAGGACTTCAACAGAAATCACATGGCCCACACAAATGATGATAAGAAAGGTTTCTATAAAAAGTGGCTAACCACAAAAATGTGGGCAAGTTGTAGAACTCTAAGGGATTATGCGTAGAACTGGGCTAGCCCTATCTGTAGACTGTTAAGGATGAGAGGAGAGAGAGTTTACTAGAGCCCAGAATGAGATAGTTGGGTAGCCCAGGCTGCCTTCAGAGTAACAGTAACCTTCTGTTCAGGGACATGGCCAGCCCAAGGCAACCTCATGGGAAAGAACTGGGATATATACACCTTCCATACCTTCCCTCCCATATCCTGTCAGAACTCCCCATTGGCTAAAACAACATGGAAGCCCAAGGGCACAGGAATCTGTTGATGCCTTTCACACAGGTTAGCCTCTTAGGCAGAGACAGCAGAGGGGAGAAGCTGTCTACCTCAGGGAGTTTCAGGCAGATGTAATAGTTAATGTCCACTACACTGCCATATAGAGTATTCTTATTACACTTTAATTTCTGTCTTCCAAAGCAAAATCCACATATTCAGAATACATGTGTGTGTATATATTTATACATATATACATATAAGCATATTCTACATACATATATACTGACTGTTTGGACATTGACTAATTTCATCCATTGACTGGTAGACAATAAATTGCAATTTTTAAACATGAGTGGTAGAAATTTCAGTTATATAACTGCCTTTATTGAGTCTACCTGACATAGAAGCACATTCTTTCAGATCCCTAAATACTTAAAATATCAGAAGTTAGTCTTTGGTTGGAAAATTGGTGAGCAGTATTGGTCTTTAAAAACAAGTGCATTAAGGGGCACCTGGGTGGCTCAGTCGGTTAAGCGTCTGACTTCGACTCAGGTCACGATCTCACGGTCCGTGGGTTCGAGCCCCGCGTCCGGCTCTGGGCTGATGGCTCAGAGCCTGGTGCCTGCTTCCAATTGTGTGTCTCCCTCTCTCTGACCCTCCCCTGTTCATGCTCTGTCTCTCTCTGTCTCAAAAATAAATAAACATTAAAAAAAAAAGACAAAAAAAAAAAAAACCAAGTGCATTAAGACAAATAAGTATTAAGAAATTGTAATTTTCTGAGCAATTGCATGTATTTTGGCTAACACTGCTTATATGTGAGTGAATGATGAATGTTTTATTCAGAATTTTAGTATAGACATTTTTGAGAATTCTAATCCCTTATAATTTAGTATCTAAACATTACTTTCAATTGATTTAGATTGTTTAAAAATATAACTTCATCATATACTTGGGATAAATCTATACATTCTGTGACTATTCTAAAAATAATGAATTCATAAGGGAAAGTGGGAGAAAAAAGCCAAAAAGCTTTAAAGTGATTCCTCTGTTGGAATAAACCATATGAGAAATCTAAAACAGCTCTTAATTTCTTCATTTTCAAAAGTGACAGAGTGTCATTTTTAATTGGATTAGACAAAATGGTGGGCATTTGTGTTAGGAACACTAACAGGGTAGGAATTTTTTTTTTTTTTTTTTTAATTACTCTCTACAACTGCCACAGAAATGAAAGGTAAAGTCAGGACAAGAACTACTGAATGAGATACATGCAAGTTATTTCTAAAAGAAAAATCTTATCAATCTAATGGTTCTGAGTCTGGATGTGTATATAAATGAATGGAATTACACGTGTAATGATACTGGAATGAAATTTTAAGATTAAGAAGAAAGAGATTCAAAATTAACAACCTATTTACTAACTTTTACAGCTTAAAAAGTACACTATCCTTTTCCCCACCCACCCAGTGGGTCCTTCTTAACTTTAAAAATAATACTCCCGGGGCGCCTGGGTGGCTCAGTCGGTTGAGCGCCGACTTCGGCTCAGGTCATGATCTCGAGGTCCGTGAGTTTGAGCCCCGCATCGGGCCCCTGTGCTGACAGCTCAGAGCCGGGAGCCTGTTTCAGATTCTGTGTCTCCCTCTCTCTGACCCTCCCCCGTTCATGCTCTGTCTCTCTCTGTCTCAAAAATAAATAAACGTTAAAAAAAATAATTAAAAAAAAAATAACACTCCCATCCTTATTCTTTGAATTGGTGTTTGTAGCTATTGAAAGGTTATAATGTGGCATTTTCCTTAGACTAGTTGTTGATGTTTACAAATGAGTGTATTTTTTAAAATGTTTTAGGTCAATCAGGGAGCTGAACTCTGGTAAGCAGAGGGTAATGTCCTTTGGGAACAAGGAAGGAGTTTTAAAGACATAGCCTATTAAATTGTTTTGCTGTCCCAGGTAGAAGAAATTCCAGACTTTTCTGGAAAGCACTGGCATTTTATTATTTATGGTCTTTATTTCTTAATATGTAAATTTGGCCTTTCTATAATATTTTCTGCTTACTAAATTTTTTTTTCTTAAATTTTTTTTTTTCAATGTTTATTTATTTTTGGGACAGAGAGAGACAGAGCATGAACGGGGGAGGGGCAGAGAGAGAGGGAGACACAGAATCGGAAGCAGGCTCCAGGCTCTGAGCCATCAGCCCAGACAGAGCCTGACGCGGGGCTCGAACTCCCGGACCGCGAGATCGTGACCTGGCTGAAGTCGGACGCTTAACCCACTGCGCCACCCAGGCGCCCCAATTTTTTTTTTTTTTTTTTTTTTAAGATCCAGAAGTCATTGGAAAGGCTGCTGGCTTGTTAATATGTTCCAGATATTAGAAAAGTCACAAATAGTCTTGCTCATTCAGATGGACTATCCAAGGCTAGGGCTGGAAGTGTGTGATTCCATCATCAAAAAGATGCCAATTGATTGAGCCATGATATCTCACTGTCTTTGGGAAGCTCATTAGGGTACAACCTATGATAAGCAGCCATCCAAGTCTGAACCAGACTTACCAAAGAGAACAGACTGATGCATGTTATGCAGCCTGACTCCTTGTATTGCAGGCAAAGCAATTTAATGAAAATGGCCCTTAGTTCTGATTTCATCCAAATGAAACCTTAGATTCTGATTACTTGTAGACTATTGTGTTAAACCTTAGTTCCATTTAGGTCTATATGAAAATAGGGGTACATGATCAGTTTTATCGTCTAAATAAAATACACATTTATGAAATTAAAACTGGGTTTTTATATTTTTGAGCAACATACAATATGAGAAGTGCTCACAATATAAAATTGAATTACAAAATCAAAAAGCAAAATAGTATTTAAGGTAAGATCCTAGCTTTGCTAAAATATAGCTTAAAATTTACTATAAACTAAATATGAAAAAAATAGAAACTTTATATGGTAAGAATAAGAAAAAGTTTCGTCTTTATATTCCTCTATACTATAATTTATTTTACAGTGAATTAACAGAATTATGTTTATAATCAGAAAAGAAGTAAATGTTGTTTAAAAAAAAAGAAAAGCAGAAAGATCTGAAATTGTGTACACATAATCCATTTTAGAATATTTAACCATCCTAGGTAATTGTTTCAAGAACATATGCTATAAATAAATGACCCTACCACAAATTCTACTGGAATTAGAACTTATATTAGAAAAAGTATATGCATGTTGTTTATAATTAAAAACAGCAGTACAAAGTAGCCCTCTGGTTTTGTAGCTTGTGATTCACAACCAATCATTTTCTTATTCAACATTAATAAATACTCCTATAATTACTATCATATTAAGAATAAAAAAATGTACTTATTAACTCCTTGAAAAATACAAACTCCAAAGCCTTGTGACTGCTTCTGTTTTATGAAAGCGGTCCATAGTGTCTCGTCGGTCTGTTCCAGACATCCTGGAATAGAGCCAACATAAGATATTAATAAAGAGTAAGTACTGAGCAAAATAATTTAGCTATCAGTTGTTGGCTTCTTCCATTTTAAACTACATGAATCTTTATTCCAAGAGCACAAAGCATCATTTTATTAAAGCTGGCAAATAACTGTTTACATATCTTCCTATAGAATCATTAAAATTGTCTTATCCATTTACACGGGTTTTTGTTTGTTTGTTTGGCCTGTTAAAGGCATTCCCTATCAGAGTTGTGGCAAATATTTTCCTATATTGTTGAATAATATGCAATTCTGTTTATGATACTTTTAAAAAATATATAAAAGTATTTCTTTTATAGATTCATATCCATTGGTTTTTTTCTTTGTGCTTTCTACTGATTTTATTGATTCAACAAATATTTACCACAAAAAAAGGGGCCCCTGAGTGATTTAGTTGGTTAAGTGTCCGACTTCGGCTCAGGTCATGATCTCGCGTTCATGGGTTTGAGCCCTCCATCAGGCTCTGTGCTGACAGCTCAGAGCCTGGAAACTGTTTCGATTCTGTCTCTCTCTCTCTCTCTCTCTCTCTCTCTCTATGCCCCTCCCCTGCTTGTGCTTTCTCTCTCTCTTTCTCTCAAAAATAAATAAACAGCAAAACAAAACGAAAAGAATAAATATTTACAACATACTATGGCAGGTACTCCTATGTGCTATATAGATGCAGCAGTAATCCAAAATGACAAAAACCCATGTCCTCATTGAGCTTACACTTGTCTAGAGGAAGACAGGCAATAAACAAGTAGAGCAGACCCAAGTTTTGCATCACCTTAAGCTTAAGTACTTTGGGGGCTATCTTTTTTTTTTTAAAGCAGTCTCTGCCCAGTGTAGAGCTTAATGTGGGACTTGAACCCACAACCCTGAGATCAAGACCTGAGCTAAGATTAGAGTCAAATGCTCAAGCAACTGAGCCACCCAGGTGCCCCATGTCTTAAAGAGAAAGAATAGAAAATAAGGCATAGGATCTTGGAAGGGACCTAGGCAAATGATGGGTATCTGAATACATCACATGAGAATGAGTACTGGGGAGGCAAATAAACTGGAACAGAAGGCTAGGAAGTGCTAGAGCAGAAATGGATCTCACAGGTTTTTCTGGGTGGTGAGAAAAGATCAAATTACTGAGAAGACCTAATTTTAACAAAGACCCATAGAAAGGAATGGAGCATGACAAGGGCAACATCCAGGGCAAAGCATGCCAGGTAAAGAAGAGAGAAAGTACAAATCTGTCCAGGGAGAGCATGCCTGTTGTATTCAAGGATAGAAAAGTAGTTTCGTGGAGCAGGAATAGAGGCAGCCCAGGAGAAAGTAATGGAAAAGGAGTCACAGAGGTAACAAAAGAGAAGCTGTAGGAAAGGGCGAGCAGGCCTCTGTAAATTTTCTTGTCTTTTATCTCTGAGTGAGGGAAGGTCACTAGAGGTAAAATGATTTGACTTATACTTTCATTCAGGTCACTAAGTATAAACCATAGAGAAAAAGGATGCAAAAAGGGAGAGGGATGAGGATATTGCAGTGTCCAGTCAAGACATCATGGTGGCTTCAACTAGCCTAGTAGTGGGGATAAAGAAATGTAATTTGTTTCAGAACACATCTTGAAGGTAGAAATGATAAGATTTTCTGGAATATAGGTTGTGAAAAAGAGACTTTAAAGGAGAGTTGCGGGTTTCATCTTGAGTAAACAAACTTGGAATTTTAAATTAATGAGGTGAGTAACTCTCAGAATAAGCTTGTGGATATAAGATAAATGAAAAAATACATTTAGGGTATACTGAATTTTAGATGCCCATTTGAAATACTAGTGGAGGTTGTCAAATATGCAATTGGGGTTCAGTGGAGAAGTCCAGATTGGACATGCACATTTGAACATCATCAACATATACTTCGAATTTATAAACCATGATATATGTGAGCTATATGGACCATCGTATCAACTAACCTAAGGGCTATGCAGATACAGAAGAAAACAAGATCTGAAAATTGAGCTCTTGGAATGGACCAATGTTTAGATTACAGAGATGTGAAAGAGTGAGCAAGAAAGAATGTGGTAAGTAGAATAATGGCCTTCCATAGATGTCTATATCCCAATTTCCCAAAACCTGTGAATATCTTACCTTACATGACAAAAGAGATTTTGTAGACTTAAATTAAGGCTCTTGAGATGGGGAAATCTTTCCTGGATTATCCTGATGGGTCCAAAGTGATCACAAAAGTCCTTATGAGAGGGAGGTAGGAAGGTCAGAATCAGAGAAAGAGATGTGATGACAGAAGCAGAGGTTGGAGGGATGTGATTTTTGAAAGAGGCCATAAGCCAAGGAATGAAAGAACCTCTAGAAGCTGGAAAAGGCAAGGAGCCAGTTCTTCTCTTGAGTCCCCAGAAGGCTTCACTTCCTGATAGTAGCAAGGGAACCCATGTTGGACTTTTGACCTCTAGAACTATAGGATAATAAATTTGTATTGCTTTAGACTACTAAATTTGCAATGATTTGTTATAGCAACAACTGGAAACAAGTACAGAGACTGAGAAAGGGCCAGTTAGTGAAATAAGTAGGGAAATGAGACAGTGTCATCTCCTAGGGACCAAATGAGGAAAGTGTTTCAAGAAGGAAGGAGTGTTCAGCTACTTTTAATGCTGCATATAGATAGGTCAGTTAAGATAAAGCCTGAGAAATGATCATTGTATTTAGAAATATGGAGGTCATTGATGACCTTGACAATAGATTTGGTAGAGACACTATGGGGAAAGTGAACTTGAAATTGGCTTAAATAAAGAATAGAGGGAAAGAATTATTTTCTCTCCTTTTGAGTGAGAATGTCTACTGTCTCCATGCTACTGGAATAAAAAGAAAAAACTATTAACATACACAACAACTTGTTTGACTCTTACGGGTATGAATTTTGTTGAGTGAAGAAATTGGAAGCTGAGTAGCTTCCAGTTTATACATATAGAAAAACAATAATAAAGTCACCCAAAGAAATCATATATATTCTATTATTCCGCTTATATAATGTTCTTGAAATGACAAAATGGTAGAAATGGAGAACGGATTAATGGTTTCCAAGAATTGGGAGGCAAGGGAACGAGAAGGAGATAGGTGTGGGTAACAATGAGAATTTTGGGGATGAAACTGTTCTCTATTTGATTGTGGTGGTAGTTACACCACCCACACATGGGATAAAACTTCATACACCTAAATACGTACAAACACACACACACACACACACAAGCACATGTAAAACTTGTGAAAACTGAATACTGTCAATGGTTTGTATCACTGTCAATTTCCTGATTAACATATTATACTGTAGCTATGCTGATATTAACATCAGGGGAATCGAATGAAAGGTATATATTATAACTGATGATCTCAAAATAAAAGTTAAAATAAGTTTTAAAAGTTTTTTTAAAACCTTAAAAAGTTAAAAGAATCATAGAAATAAATTCTAAGTAAATTGACTAAATTTGCAAGTTAAATGGTAAGAATTCTTAGAGAAGATTAAGAAATAATCCATCTGCTTGTGTTTTATTTATAAGAGACCTACTTAAAGCATAAAAGACACAAAAATGTGAGTGTAAAAGAATGGAAAATTATATTTGAGGTAAATACTAAACAAAGAAAGTTGATGTCACTATAGTAATATCAAACAAAATAGACTTTAAAGCCAAAAGCATTCTTTAGGAAAAAAAAGGTTATACCAAATTAATTAATGGAGCAGTTCACCAATATGTATTCAACAGTGTTGCCCCCAAATATATGGAGCAAAAATGAACTGATTTACAAAAAATTAAAATCAAATCTATAATTATCATGGTATATTCTAACATACTTCTTTATGCAATTTTCAGATCTAAAATATACAAATTAAGTGTATATATATGTATATATATGTATTATATATATATATATATGTATATATATGTATTATATATATATATATATAAATGACTATGTATATATATTCATTATATGTATACTTTAAGCATATATAAAATCTATAAAAAGAAGTTACAGGATAACGTATATAGAAACCTGTACCCAAGAATTAAAGTATATTTTTTCAAACATATAAGGAACTATTAACCAATGACAACATATTTAGGTATTAAATAAAGGATACTGATCATTCATGTGCCTACAATGCAATAAAATTAAAAATTAGGAAAACATGGCAAAAAAGAATCAACATATATTTGGGAATAAAATAAATTAAAAAATAACTCCTGGATTTAAGTAACTCATGGGGCATTCCAAATAGAAATGGTGATGGAAATTAAAAAATATTTAGACGTGAATGACAACACACACACTATAAATTAAAATGCGTGGCATTTACCTGAAGCCACGATTAGAAAGCAAAGCCTTAAATGCATATATTAGAAAAGAAAAAAAACTCGAAATCATAGCTTCCAATTTATACAGATAGAAAAACAAAAATGAAGTCATCCAAAGACAGTAGAGGAAGGAAAAAAGTAAGGAGAAGAACAGAAAGTTTTTAAGTAGAAAATAAAGAAGCAATAAAGAGGGCAAGCAATACCCAAAGTTAATGTTTTAGAGAAACTAATGAAATAGACAAATCTCTCGCAGATGAAACAAAAAAAAGAAGCCATAATGAAAATTAGACCACAATTACAAAGTAGCATTTTTGCCAATGATTTTGAAAATATAAGTTCCTTAGAAAAACATAGTTCATAGAATAGATTAAAGAAGAAATAGAAAATCAGAATGATGCTATTAAAATAAAACACATTAAATCAACAGTTAATAATTTAACCATTGGGAAAAACAACAACAATAAAAAAAAAAAAAAAAACAACAGTAACAGCAAACAAAACAAAACAAAAATCACCCAAATAAGCAAAAGTAACATGAATCCTAATATATTTGTAGGATAATTTCACCAATCAGGCATTAGATAATCTCTATTTTATTCACACCATTTTAAAGAAAAATTAATAAGAAAGCTCCTTCACAATTTTATGTTTTGGTAAAGCAAATGTAACATTTGCAAAATCTTGATATAACCTGACAAGGACAATTAATAAAAGAGAATTTCAGGCCATTATCTTTTATAAACAAGATGCAAAAATCCTAATTAAAGTAATACCAAATATAACAAAACTATGTATATATAAATTATGACAAAAGGATTTTTTTTAAGAATGCAGGTTTAGCAACATTAAAATACCTATCATATAATTTATCACAATAGATTTAAAAGTTTCAAAACATGATTGTCTCAATACTTGCAGGAAAATTGTTCAATATACTCAGAGCCTATTCATGGCAAACTCTGCAAACAGGAATAGAAGAGACCCTATTTACTATATTGAAAAGTTCATCACCAAATATTACTTACATGAAACAAGATACTTCATAAATAAATGTTAAAACATTATCTTATAGTCAGGAATGAGTCTTTAAGTTTTCTGCTCAACATTATACTGGAGTCTCTTTTAAATAAATAAGCATGAAAAATACATTTATAAGGATTAGGAAGAAACAAAACTGTCATCATTTGTAGCTATTATTATTAACATGTGAAAGTTCAAGAGTAGCTCTAGAGAATGATAAATATTCTAAAAAAATCAAAGAAATTAATGTATGAAAATAGCAAACAATTTAAAATATAAATTGAAAATATAGCAATCACATAATTTAAACCAAGAATATATGAAACACTGTGATCACTTAAACATTTTGGCTCCATAGGATCACTGAAAACTACATGTGACAATCAAGCTATTGGGTTTCAGTGTTTCAGTGAGTGTGGAAAACGCATTTGGATTTGGTGCTAAGTGATTTTATATATATATATGTATATATATATATATATATATATATATATATATATATATATATATGCAGGAAGTTGATAATGGTATAATTCTCATATAAATATATATTGAAGTTTTCACTTTTGACATCTTCTCCATTCTCTGGCACACCAAAAAAGAAACGCATTTGTGGGGTGCCTGGGTGGCTCAGTCGGTTAAGCTTCCGACCTTAGCTCAGGTCATGATCTCACAGTTGGTGAGTTCCAGCCCCTTGTCAGGTTCTGTGCTGACAGCACAGAGCCTGGAGCCTGCTTTGGATTCTGTGTCTCCCTCTCTCTCTGCCCCTCCCCCACCCATGCTCTGTCTCTCTCTCAAAAATAAATAAACATTAAAAAAAATTTTAACAAACCTCATCTGAGATCCCATATTAAGTCTATGGGAAAACTATTCAGATTACACTTACATCATTTACATGTAGGTTTTCATTAATGCTACATATGTGAAAAGTGGCACAGGTATACCTGACAGTAAAGATAATTTAATAAGAATGACAAATAGTGCCCTAACCCATGGTATAAAAATTTATATTATTTAAGATGTTTAAAAGTATGACGGCCATTTATGATCAATACTTCTCCCATTACATTCTACTGGCATTAAGTAATATGAGTTTGGCTTTTTTGTCTTCTGAGTCATTCTGCTTTACTATCTCATCTTCCTTCAGCAGTCATTATTCTAATTGGTCATGGTGTTACAGAAAAAAAAAAAAAGAACTCTTAGCTCATCTTGGTGCCCTAGATTTCCTTGGATTACACCAACTTTGTTTATTAGGTCACATAAGATCTAAGTCTAAATTAGATGGGTTTATCTTTGGTATTAATAGTGAGAGTGAAGATAAAATATGAATGATAACTTGACCATTACATTATTCCATTAAAGTCAAAAGCTTTATAAACACAGCCAGTTCATATTTCTTCCATCCAGTCTGTCTGTTGCCATTAATCAGCACTGGAGATTTTGAGTTTTTAGATCATTGTTGTTTTAGGTTGATGCTTTCTTAATTTCATAGCCTCCATGTCTTGAAAACGCATGAAACCAAGATATTGAAAGTAAAAGACCACTGGACACAGAATTTCCGTCAAGCAGAGAGCACTGATTTTCATATATTTTTATTTTGCTAATAATATAGATTCAGATTTTATGCTAACTTAAGGTGGGAAGCTTCACCAATAGCTCTCCTGGATCCTGGAGTTTTGTGTGTTGGAGATCTGGTGCTGAAAATTAAAGCTAACATTGATTGTTAAGTCCTGGTTCTTTACTATGCTAAGAGAGCTTTTGGTAAAAGAAACTGAAGTGGTAATTTTATTTACACCATGTTCATGCAGCAGTAATCTGTTCTATAATCTTCAAAGTTATGTTTGTTACTAGAATTCTTCCTGTAAACCCAAGTCTGATGTCCATTTGCCTACATTTTGGATGTATTATCCACTTTGTGAGCATGCACAATTTAAGTTAAGCCTGTGTCATGAATTGAAACAAAATTCTGTGTAGGCTTAAACAATTCATAACAACTAGTCCTCCTTTCTCTGTCTCAGCAGATTCAAAATGTTTAAATATAGTATCCTGCATTGTGAAGGTATTTTTGTGTTTAAAATAGCAAACAGGGGTACCTGGGTGGCTCAGTCAATTGAGCATCGGACTCTTGGTTTTGGCTCAGATCATGATCTCAAAACTTGTGAGTTTGAGCCCCACATTGGGCTCTGTACTGACAGTGTGGAGCCTGCTTGGGATTCTCTGTTTCCCTTTCTCTCTGCCCCTACCCTGATTACTCTATCTCTCTGTCTCAAAAATAAACATTAAAAATAAATAAATAGAATGGGAAACATTCTGAAGAAAGAAGTTAAAATAAATTTTGTTGGAAACTCATGTTTTCACTACATTTTTGCCTTTCCGTTTGATAATCAATGATAGGAGTATTGCTCACTTTTGTTGAACTCCAAGGTGTCTCAAGAAGTAAAATACTAGTACTGCTAAAAATCAAAATTTACTTTTACAGAATATCAAGGAAAAGTTTAAAATTCTAATTCATTTGGAAATGCATTTATTTTTAAAGATTTTTGAGCACCTACTCTATGAATGGTTACTTAGGTCCCAAGATGAGATTAAACAATAAATGACTCTTGTGTTGGTATCATGGAAATTATGATAGAATGGAGGTGACAAAGAATATGCACAGGAAAAGTAAAAGAATAATAGTCCATATTAACCATGAGAGTAATAAGAATACCTCCATTAGGAATAGTAAAGACAGAAGAGGTCACAATGGGATGTAATGATGTGGAGATCTGTAGGAGCTGTACAGGTTTATGGTGAAAAAAAGGTTTAAGATGAACCTCTCGAAGAAGTGCTTTAAATTGGTTAGGAGAAATGAGACTAGGGGAAAAGAAGAACAATTAATAAGATGTTAGCTAAGAAGACAAAGTCAAGTAAAGGTGAAGGAGAAAGGAAATGAACTTTATCTAAAGTTAGAGGTTAGCCTTGGAAAAAAAGATATGTATCTATTCCCTGATAAGACGAGAAGGAGAAGATGGGCAAAAGTTTGGGATGTTTGAAACTTAAAAAAAAATATTTACATCCTATACATTGATTGAATCATATGAAATTGCAGATATTAGACTATTTTTTGTCTCTCAAAATCAATAAACATTTAAAAGAAAAAAGTTCAAATAAAAACATTACATCACAAGGAACTAGAAAAAGAAGAAACTTAGCTGAAATTTAGTAGAGGAAGGAAATGACAAAGAAAAATCAGAAATGAACAAAATAGAGACCAGAATAAATAATAATATGACATTGAAAGTAATGGCCAATTATTACAAAAAGATAAACAAATTTTGCAATGCTTTATGTTAACTAAGAAAAAAAAAGACAAGATTCAAAAACCAAAATGTGGGGCGCCTGGGTGGCTCAGTCGGTTAAGCGTCCGACTTCGGCTCAGGTCATGATCTCACGGTCTGTGAGTTCGAGCCCCGCGTCGGGCTCTCTGCTGACAGCTCAGAGCCTGGAACCTGTTTCCGATTCTGTGTCTCCCTCTCTCTCTGACCCTCCCCCATTCATGCTCTGTCTCTGTCTCAAAAATAAATAAACATTTAAAAAAAAAAAACCAAAATGTGAAGTAGAAGAGAAAACAATACAATAAATTTTCTGTCCCCTTTTCTCTCTCTTCTTCTTTTGGACTCCTGTAATATGAATGTTATTACATTTGATGGAGTCATTATGTTCTTTAAGTCTATTCTCATGTTACATAATTCTTCTTTCTTCCTTTTGTTCAGCTTCATTACTTTGCATTATTTCATCTTCTAGGTCACAAATTCGTTCCTCTGCTTCTTCTAGACTTCTGTTCATTGCATTAAGCCTCTTTCCAATCTCATTTATTGCATTCTTCATCTTTGATTTTTTTAACTCTTTTATCTTCGTGATACAAGTCTCCCTGATGTCTTCTATTCTTTTCTCAAGCCTATTGTGTATCTTTATGATCGTTGCTTTAAATTCTCCATCAGCTGTGTTATTTATGCCTGTTTCACTTAGATCTCTGGCTGTGGTCTTATCTTATTCTTTCATTTAGGATAAATTCCTCCATCTTGGCATTTTGTTTAAGCCTCTGCCTTCTTCTCTGTGTTAGAAAAGCCAGTTAATGTCTCTGGCTCTCAAAAGTAATGGACTTATGAAGAAGAAGTCATATAGTGCCCAGTACCCGGCACTTCAGGGACTATTTCTGGTGTGTGATGCATGTGCTCTTCTATGGTGTTTTGGCTGCTCTGTCCTTCTGGCCAGTCATCTGCAGAGGCTCTCATTGCCTACTGTGAGCAGTATTTGGTCCCTGGCCTGAATGCGGGAAGTTTTAACTAGGTGGGCTCTGGTCTGCTTGTGAAATAGACCTGACACCAACTCTACCTGAACTGAGGCCCTGCAGAACTGTTTGGTCAGGAGACATGTCTGGGCAGAGGTTTGTGCTTGGTCTTCTGGAAGAAGGGCCCAACATACTGGGACTGAGGCAAGCTTGGCTGAGAAGGGCAGTCTTACCATGACACAAGGGGGTTGGTCTTGATGTAAGCAAGTTATGCAGCCAGTGTCCATGCTGAATTGCTTCCCTCTGTGTCAATGCTGAGTGATGGGGGAGGGAAATGATGCCAGCAAGCTCCTTGGTTGCCAGAGAGGAGAGTCATCTTCTTAAAGGCTGCTTCTCGGGGAAGCACTCCTAGGGTAGCAAATCATCTTCTCTGTGTGTGCTCCAGACATTTTTCAAATTGCTGTCTATGCTGTCTGCCTCTGTGTTGTTGCCTGCCTTCTCTCCAGAGCAGCCCAGTGCCCTCCTGGCTCTATCCCAGCCAAGTCAGCTGACCTTTAAAACTCCAGGCTTTAGAGATATAGTGTGGGCAGGGGTTTGTGCTAGTTTCTGGGGCAAGGTCCTGTTGTGTTGAGACTGAGGCATGCTTGACTAAGAAGAACCATCTTGCCAGAGTGGGAGGTGGGGGTGGGGGAGGACTGGTCTAAGCAAGTGGGGCAGCCAGTGTCAGTGCTACGCTGCCTCCCACCAGTGACTCTGTGTTTATGTTGGGGGATGGGGGAGGGAAATGGTGCTGGCCAGCTCCATTGTTTCTGTAGAGTCAGAAAGTTGTCTTCTAGGGATGCTTTCTTCACTTTGTGCCCCAGGATTCCTTAGATTTCTGTTTCCATATCATCCGCCCTCTGAGTTGTTTGTCTGCCTTCTCTCCAGGAGCAGGGTGGTGCTCTCTAGGCTCTATTCCAGTCAAGCCTGCTGACCTTCAAAACTCCAGACTTTATGCCCTGCTGGTTGCAAGAACTCACAAAATTCAGCCCCTCTCATTTTCCAAACCAATGACATTGGGGAAATGTTCTCCTTGTGCATTCCCCTTTGTGCTCCCCTCTCTATCACCATTCTTCCTGACCATGGCTCCCTCCCTCTGCAGCACCCAGGATCCAATTCTTTCTCCCCTAAGCAATGTCTAGGCACTTCCTACGTTCTTTGATGTGGCCTCTTCTGTCCCTCTAGTTGTGAAGTTTGTTCTGTCAGTCTTTGAGCTGATTTCTGGGATATTTAGGATGATTTGATAGTTATCTAGTTGTGTCATGGGATGAGATGAGCCCAGGGTCCTCCTATTCTGCCACCATCTTTGATCTCCTTGTTTTTCGTTTTATATTGCAAGGATTTTAGTCTGACTGAAGGTTTAAATCATTACTACGTATTTTCTTTGTGAAAACATATGAAATATGCAAGCAAAGATTTGTTAGCACAAAGTTCGTTTTAAGAAATCAGAGAATATCTTTTTTTTTTAATGTCATGATTCTCACACCTTACTAGTTTGTTTATCATACAAGTATAAAAAATACAAGTCCAATGACTTATTGTGGACTCAGTGAATTTGAAGAGCTTTTAATGTGATTTTTATATATTACAAAGGCATATAATTAACTTCATAGAATGTTTATTTCTTATAGGTTTGATGTTAATTTGACAAAAATAATTGGCATATGTAAAATATCATGTTAAATATTTAGGAAACTAACTTTAAAAAGGAGCATGATGAATTTTCTCTTAGTAGCTGATACTTTTATCACCTTGGCAATGCTATTCTACAATATCAGCTACCTTACAAAAAAATAAACAGCAGCATTAGTTAAAATCCCAGAGCAAGATTAGTCTAAGATTTCTAGATGAAAACAGAAAAAAAAGATATCAGTTTTATTTATTTACCTACTGTTGGTACTTATCTAAAGAAAACTATAATTTTTTGTGCCTTCTTTTTCATAGACTGACTTCATTAAAATGAAGTGCTGCTTATCTTTTTTGAAACTCAGCACTCTTTGAATGTCATAATATATTTAATAAACTTTTAAGTAACTTTGAAGTTTAAAACTTCTCTATTTCATATTATTGCTAAAATAATGAAATTTTCCACTTATAAAATACATTTTCCTCCTTTATTCAAGGTTTTTGACATATATTACTTCAGTTTGCCCTACAACTGTCTATTTTTGTCAAAATGTTTCACGCAGATTTCATATATTAAAAAAAAGGTAAGTCATCACAACAAATATAAAATGTATCCTCACCAGGAGAGTGAGACACTGATATAAGAATAGGTTTATAAGAAAACTTACAGGAAATTCCTTTGTGTGCACTTATACTGCTAATAGGAACCACAGTCCCTGGAATTGTGTGAATCATTAATTTTTCACAGTACAAGATGTCTTGTTTCAACCTTGAGTTTTGGATTGGGCCCATTAGATGTGTAATTATATACAGAAACACTAATGTGGATTATTGAGGTTTGAGAAAATTTTCACATACTTTAAATCGTAGAGTGCATGCCTTACAAGAAACAACTAGAGACATAATTTTCAAAACGAATAGCCAATTTTAATCTGTGTTTTTTTGCAGGGTAAAATTATTTTTGAATATTATAGTGAAAGCTTGTTAAAACTCTTTTATTTTAAATTTTGTTTTGTTTTTTTAAAAAGTAGTGGGTTGACAGTGAATACAGTGTCTTGAAAAGGAGAGTTATCAGTGGGTTTGATGTTCTTCTGTGCACACCCTCGGCATATATAAGGGACCCAATGTATCATTTATAATGACACATACAGTTTATGGATTTTTGTGACAGGTATAAATTCACCTTCAAATGAATGTCTAATGGACTTCCAAGTCACTTCTTAAGTAATATTCCTTTTATTATTCAAATTTACTTGTAATCATGTGATTTCCAGTCTTAACAAATTTTATGTTCCTCTGCTTTTCAAAGAAAATAACTAAAATTAGGTCAGTTCCTGAATTTGTTTCCTGGCTTCTACTAACCTTTACTTCTCTTTATTTCTTCTTCTCCTGTTTATCCTCCTTATCTTGTAGTGTTATTTTTTTAGGTGGTTTGTATGCATACTATAAAGTTAGAATAACACTTACTTAAGTCCAAAACCTCCATTCATTGTTGACAAGAGGCAAATGACTTGCTGGATGTCCCACTAATTAGTGACAGAACCAGACTGCTATTACTCCTAATTGCATTAAGTAACATTTATTATGTTCTTACTGAGGTCACTATCGTGGAGCTGCTATCCCCAATGTCACTGTTAATATGCTCTAAAGAGGGCTTATATCCCTAATTTACATAGATGCAAAATCCTCCATAAAAAGTTATCCAGCCAAATTTAACAATACATTAAAGCACCATATATCATGATCAGTTTATTTCACGGATGCAAGGATGGTTTAACATCTACAAATCAGTCAGGATGATGTACCACATTAACAATCTGAGGAATAAAAAATCATATTATCACTTCACTAGATGCAGAAAGAGCATTTAACAAAACCAATATTCATTTATGATGAAAACTATCAACGAAGGGGGAAGGTACCACAATAGTAAAGGACATATAGGACAAGCCCATAGTTACCATCACACTAGGTGAGAAGCTGAAAGTCTTTCCTCTAAGATCATGAATAAAACTCTTACCACTTTTATTCAACATAGTATTGGAAATCCTAGCTAAAGCAATTAAGCAAAACAAAATTAAATAAATAAATAAGTAAATACTCATCCAAACTTCCGGGAAAGGAAAAGGTAAAACTGTCAGTATGTGCAGATGATGTGATGATATATAGAGAAAAGTTATAGCTGTTACTTTAAGGAAATAGTATCTTAGTCTTTATAATATCTGCTGGTGTAACATCAAAATTAGACATTGAAATAAATAGCATATAATACTGTAATGATTGACCATTTATATATGTGTTTCATAAAATTCTGGACTAATAGTATTCTCCTGAGATCCTTATGAAAACTAGGAACATAGGTAAACAGGTAAATAGGCAGACAGACAGGTAGACAGATAGATACTAAATCTAGCTTATACTTTCAGGGGAGTCACAGATCATTAGAGTCTCTAAGTAGCCATTATCATCATATGATCCTTGCTTCAAACATTTGAATATATCAATAACAGCTTAGACCTTGGGCATAGAGAAGTCACCTGAAGATAGTTATATTGTCTTGATACAAGGTCACCCTGATTGATTTACTCAACCACTTAAAGTTTTATGAATGAAATATGCTTATTTAAATCCTGACAACTTGGTATCATATTTTTATATAGAATTAAACCACTTAGGATTTTGAAGAGGAACAATAATTTAGTAGTCTTGATACAATTAAGAATATTCTATTTTACTAGGACAGTCTTTATTGATGTTATTAACTTAAACTAGGTAACCCTAGCATTTCCTAGTTTAACTTAATAACCTACTTTTATCCTCTCTTTCATGTCGTGGGCCTTAAGCATTGCTCCAGATTTTCTCTGCTGAGCTCACTGTTATTTTGGCTTTGAGGTTTAATGTGTCAGAGGTAACGATGAGGTACGCCATGTGTTGAGGTCTTTCAACCAATAAATGATAGTCCTCACACTGAGCTTGGAAGTGGTAGCAGTTTATATGAGGGCAGGGACAGAGACTGTCTATGTATACTCTGCCTGAATCAAAGTAAGATTGCACACAAAAGTAAAGATGATGGTGGTTATTTTGTCCCTTGGTTCCCAAGACCATGTTTATCCTATTAAAGAAGACACAGTATATACGTCAGTCATCCTCCGTTCTCTGTTAGGGATTCTAGCCCCTCACTTTTTGCTGCAGGTAAGAGCACTACTGAATAGACAAGTAGTACAGGACTGGAAGTTTTTCTCCAGCTTTCAGTTTCTGCCAAAGTCATAGGGAAGATTTGCTTTATCAGTTCTAAGAGAGATATTTTAAAGGGATCACCCATTTTATTTTAAATATCGAATATATTCCTTATGCAATGGCTATGAAAAACTAATGAGTTACATGCATAACACTATTGCTTTCTCAACAATCACGGAAGACAGTTGGATTTACAACCAGAAGACAATCACATTATACTGAACGACACTTGCAGACTTCATTTATTTCCCCCTCAAGCACTGCAGCTGGAATAGCTGCTAGGAAGCTATAAAAATATGCAAGAACATTTTAAACCTCCAGGAACACTCAGACTTCAAACTACTTTTTTCTTCTTGCATAGCATGTTTAAATAATTAATTATTTCTTTTGTTTCTTTTTTGGTCTTCTGGTTTGGGAAACATTAAGGTAACTGGAAATGAAAGGGAAAAATCACAGAGGAATTTTTATGTGTGATTTTTCAATTTCCATAAGATCAACAACTTTGCTTTTGAGACTGCCCAAGTGAATGCTAACCGACGTCAATGGTACACTTGTGTGTCATGAAAATTTCTTAGTACTCTTATCTGAAAGCCACAGGACAGCAGCTGAAGCCTATGTGAACAATAATGCGAGGGATCCATAGGATTCTCAGTTTCTATTACCACCAGTGGATTTTTTTCAGGAGCATTTTTGAGAAATGGTCATAAGCCAGCATCAAATGGTTAGGAACGAATCTGTTTTGTTGGAAGAAAAGGTTTAATTAACTTTTGAGCTGCACAAATTAATCTGGACCCGAGCAAAGTCCTGAAAATTGATTAAATTGTGAGCACCTATTCAGAAAGGATTTGACCAGGAAGTAAATTTATTTCTTCAAGGTTAATGATCCTACAAGTTGATGGGTGGCTTAGATTAATGCACACTGGTTTCCAGTTTCAACTACTGCTTGGCAAAGCTGCCTTACCCTCCCCTGCTGCTTGTCATCTACCTGATCTTGCTGTCACTTTATTCTCTGGACCCACATTTTCTTACAGAGAACTTTTCATTGTTTTGTTTTGGGGGGAGGTGAGTAAGGCATGCCGTCAAGGCTTTGTTTATTTTAATTGCTTCATTTTTATCTAAGGATGAATCATCACCTGTTATGATTTAAAAATAAGGCAAAGTACGGCCTTACCCAGATTAATTTTTCCTTCTGAAAAATGTTAAATGACCATCAAACAGAATTGTATTTATCAGACAGTTTCATAAAATCCCACTTGATAGAATGATCTGTTTATTTTCCCATAATGTGTTTTTTTGTTTTTTTTGTTTTTTAAGACAAAACATACATCACACACATACACACACACACACACACACACACACACACACACACAGGGAGCATCTGAAGACTCCCTTCTGTATCACAAGAGGACTCTCCTTTGAGTAATGCAAACTGGGGGGTCAGGTATTAACTATAAGAAAATACTGAAGTGATTAGAGAAATTTTGTTTATGGAATGAGAGAAAAGATTCACTGTTTATTCTAAAAGGAGAGGAAATAGTAAAAAAAAAAAAAAGTCTCATCATTGACTTAAGAGAATTTGAAGTATGATTCAAACTTGCTACTCTCATTTATAAAGTAATAAATTGTAGTTTTATGAGGGTCTCATCTACTGCGTTCTCTAGTTTACATAAAGCGGCAATGGATGATATAAGGTGTTTCTGACTCCCCTTGTTTAATGTCAAGCATAATTTAGTGGACAATTATATGCAATACTTTTAATAATTAATTTCCCATACCAAATTAGGTTTTAGCAAACTTTCTTTTATCTTTGTATAATTTTTCTTATAGAATATACTTTCCTTTTGTTTTCTTTTTTATATAAATTTGTAATTGTTTTTGAAGTAAATGTTACCATTCTACATAATTTATAAGTAAAATTTTCAGATTGTAATAGTTAAATTTGTTTCTTATAATAGAGGGAAACATACTCTTTGCAAAAACAAGTTAGCGAATACCTAAACAAGCAAGTTAGAGTTTACTAAAATAATTTTTCTTTAATTTTCTAAATTTAAAAGAATTAAAACAATTTTTCATGTGCTTTAACAATTTCTGGCTCTCAAAAAATTAATTAATTAAATAAATAAATAAAATAAGGGGGCCTGGGTGGTTTAGTTGGTTGAGCATCCAAGTCTTGATTTGGGTTGAGGTCATGATCCCAGGATCATGGGATCAAGCCCCTGATGGGCTCCTTGCTGAGCATGGAGTCTGCTTAAGATTCTCTCCCTCTCTCTCTACCTCGCTCTCTCTGTCCCCCTCCCTCTGTCCCTCTTCCCTGCTTGTACTCTTTCTGTTTCTCTCTCTCTCTAAACATAGAATTTAAAAAATTAAAAAAAAAAACCCAGAAACAATGCAACAACTTCTGGCTCTCCTAGGAGAAGAGTTTTAATATGGCAAATCCACAAATACATTTGAAAAAAACACAAATAATGGCCTTATCAAATAGTGATATTTATGCCTTTTAAAACAACTCAAAAAATTCTTCTGAATTAGTGAAAGAAAAAAATTATAACTTTGTTTTTCATAGGATAACTTTTCTTCTGTCAATAGTAGCTTGAGTCTCTGGCTCAAAGTATTGGATTAAATGCTATTTTGTATCCTAATTTTTATTCCAAGTATATGATTTGTGTCCCTTGTCAAATCTTGAACCTCAGGGCATACTTCTTTGGATTTCCTGTTGCATTAACATAATGCTCAACAGATAACAGATTCTCAAAAAATAACTGTGGATTTAGTTGAGGCTAGGACAGCACTAAGAAGCAGGGAGCAGCTGGCCAAATGTGTAGCTGAGGTCTCATAGCACTGGCCTCCAGAACTGCTATGCCAAGTCAAAGAGGTTGGTGATGAAGTTGTCAGATACTAACAATGATTACTTTCATAAAGTTTTTTTTTTTTGCCCTGAAGTATTAGATGGTCAGTGTGGAAAATAAGCATTACAGAGAGAAGTACAAAAGGGGAAAATGACATTCATCATGCTAAAACTCAAAAACAACCCCTATTAACATTAGCTTCATTTTCCCCCAGATTTTCATATAACATTACTCTAATAGTACCCTTTATTATTTGTTTCATGTTACAAGTTCTCTTTATATTCATAGTTTTTTTTGTGGTTTTTTTTTGTTTGTTTTTTGTTTTGTTTTGTTTTGGTTATATAGCAGTCCATTATATCTCTAGCATGGCTTCTTTAAGCATTCTCATACTGCCCAAAATGTTAGATTATTTCTAATTTGTAATAGTATAAATAATGACTTAATGAGCACCTTTATGTGTAAATCTTTTCCAGACTTTTTACTTCCTTAAATTCCCAGAAATGAAATTACGTATCAAAATATATGAACTTTTAAAGACTGTTGACATATACTGCCAGGTCTTGGGTTATTCACTGAGATCGAAGTTAAATGGGAAGGCGCTGTATTCTAGGAAACCACACTTAAAGGCCATTGTGCTCCTTATATGAACTGACTATTATTAATTTTGATGAGCCATTTGCATTCCTCCTTTTTTACCTAAAACAGTATCTGTTGAGTTTTACCTAAAAGTGTCTTGATTGATCGACAGAGCAATTATAGTTTCTCCAATGAAGGTTTGCAAAACCAGTATATTCACTGGAAATGAGACTTGTGCATTCATGCTTGGATTGTGTGTGACTTCTCAGATTTAGGATACTGATTGGGATAAAAGACCCCTTTCGTAAATGATAGTAGGCTTTTTTGGTTTTTTTGGTGCTATTTAAGTGAGGAATTTTAGTGTTTTATATTTGTCAACAGCATGTGCAACTATATGAGTGAGTGGGATGAGGGATTAATAAGGAAATCTTGAAGCCAACCTATTTTTATGTGTTTTCCAGTTTATAGAATATCATTCTATTTTCATTTTATTCTTATAACAGTTTTTTTTTTCAGCAGGCAGACAAATTTTTGTTACCTAGAAATAAAATTTCTGTAATGCTTCAGTGATCATAAACCTTCAGGTTTAGAGGGAAGTATTTTTGATGATAAATTAGCCATTTTCCATAGCCAAGAATTTGATCACAACTATTAAATGCCATTAAATTAAATGGCATATAGTAATCTGCCATTATAATAATTAAAGAATACATATTTCACCAAGTTATATTTAAGTCTGTTCAATTCTATTATTTGTTTTTCTCTAGGTTCAATCAAAAATTAAAGTAAAATAATATAATACTCAGGATATTGTACTGGTTAATACCCTCAGATATATTCCCCCTTATCCACCTTTTCTGTATCTCAGGACATTCCCCAGTGTCCCATGCCCATTGGTGTTTCAGTCAAAGGCAGTGTTATGGACTGAATGTTTGTGTCTTCTCAAAATTTATAATTGAAGCCCTGACCCAAACGTAGCTAGGGTTGGAGATAGACCCTCAAAGGAGATAATAAAGGTTAAGTGAGGTCATAAGGGTGGGGCCTTGATGTGATAGGATTAGTGTCTTTTATAAGCAGGAGGCACTGGAGAGCTCTTTCTTGTTTTTTCTCCCTCTCTCCTTCTCTCTCTCTCTCTCATTCTCCAGGCTTAGAGGAAAGGCCATGTGAAGAGAGAGCAAGAAAGTGGTCATCTACCAGCCATCTACCAGAATCTCACCAGGAATACTGATCTTGGACTTCTGGACTCCAGAACTGTGAGAAAACTGGCTGCTTTGTAAGCCACCCAGTCTATGATGATTTGTTATGGCCGCCCAAGGGGACTTATACAGACAGGCACTGGCCAAAGATTAAAGGGCAGAAGACGGAAGAGAGAAGTCTGACTGGTTCTGCCCCTTTACTTCTGCATCTGTGGTGTCTCTCTAGCAGTGACTGCTTCACTGTAACTTGTTCCCTCACTCTGAGGTGCCAGTTCTGACCGAGATGTTTCTGCCATGGCTCTGGCTCCCTCCAGAGAGACAACATTACCTGCCATTGTCCCTCCTACCCTTGAGGTAGAAATGGCTTCCTTCTGTTACCTTACTCTTCTGTTTGTTCCTCAATGATTGAATCATCTGTGAAACAGTTTTTTACACTAAATCTTTCTGGAGGGAAGACCTAGAGGGTTTCAACTTTCTTGGATAGAGTTTGACTATTATAAGGACATTTTGCATAATAAGGCTTATTCTATCAAAAATTAGAGTGAGTCTTTTAGGTAATAATTGTTAGAAATTCCTTGCAATCTATTCTGACTTAACACGTTGGCAATGCGAAATCTCTTTCCCACTTTCTACTAAAGTCTCTCTTTTGTTTTTTTCCTCATAACTCATATACATTAAGAAAGCAAAACAGCAGGTTTAAAGATTCTTCTTACTTTTTTGTTATAAATATCTGTCAGTTTAAGTTTAAAAAATGATGGAACCCAAATGATCCATGCTAAAATTGACTACTGAAAGACTCAGAGAAATCATGAACTCAGACACTGATTTTGTCACTCTGATTGCTTCTTTAAGATCTCTGATGGTCCTTTAGATGATATATTAGGTGATGAGTTCTGACTCCCACAGATAATTGAGTCCTCTATCCCTAGGTTAAAAATTTTTCCCCCACAATTTAAATTGTGCCCAGAATATTCCCTGGATAGACTTTGATTGCAGATGTCTATTATATTTTGATGAACTCATATCAGTTCAGTCTTCCAAAGCATTTTCTATTAGAGTGAAGCTGACCTTGTAATATAGTATCATACAGGCCACTGAAATGTCTCTCTTGTGTAATAGTAGCTAGTCACAATTGACTAGGAGCAGCTTTGATGGACATCCACTGGAAACTTGTATGAATATGGCCTTCACTTATGATTTCTTTCCACAGGACCTTGAGTTTTCTATAGCATATTTCAAGTAAGGGCTACAGGAAACATGATATAAGATTTTAATTAAGACCTGACAGGTGTCTCATAGAGAAGATTTTCTACAGATTTCAATAATAAGTATAAAGTGTTTATTGCATACAATTCAATTTCATACTTCAATATTTATCAAAAACCTCTAAATACAGAGATGTGATGTGATGCACTTTCTTCTCAATTGCTGTGTATTTTCAGCCTTATTCTACTAAAACAAATATTGTGTGATTAATATTACTCTACCAATAATTTAACTGAAACTGTAAAAATAATCTATAACCAGAGAAAATATGGTTTGACCTAAAATTATCAGCATTAATTAACAAATGCAGTGTTCCTTCCTTCGCCTTTCACATTTTCATCTAAACAGATAAGATTATTTTCTTACCTTATACTTGAATTAGCAATGGCTTGGCCTCAGTAACCTCTCTCAACCAACCCATACATGACACTATTGTCACAAAGACCCACTGAGTTCAATGATCTGTTCAAATTTACAAATGTATAGAACCCTTTTCTTCTTCAGCTTTATTATGCCTTTCATCCCTATTATCATTATCGAATAATACTTAAAGAACTGCTCTCCTCAAGTGCATGACACTGGGTTGGAGACTACTAAGGTGTATTCAACTGACTCTGTCCCTTTTTAGTAAGAGAAATTTTCCCAACTGTTAACTAGTATAGAAAGAGAAGGTGAGAGTTAAGTGTCAGATCCAAACCATGCGTTCTGATGTGTTCTACCACACCAGCATTTTACTGTAATTCAAGTGTACTGTGTGTTTTTGTTCTGAGCTAAAACCAAGCTTGGGAGGAAATTTCATTTTCTACATTATAAGTCTGCTGTGCAAGAAATGGGAAAGAATGTCCCCAGGCAGTGTTAGAATGCTGCTTTCCCTTCTTATTCCAATTAGAGTTCTGGCCCCAGGTGACTGGGTAGGTGCAGAAACATGTGACTTGTTTTTGATAGACAAACTGGTGAAGCCAGCTGGATGGAGGGTTCCTGAGACTAAGTGGTGGATTCCTTTGCCTTCAGGGCTGGTTTTGGAATAAGCCCTTGCCTCCCGACTAAACAAACACTTGAATTCTTCTTTATATTAGTCAGAATCAGACTTAGAGTTGGAGAGCACCTGAAAGACAATTTCCTGAAGGCCAACATCTCTGGTAAAGCTTCCATAACAGACATTGTTTCCATCTCTGGCTGACAAGTTTTTGTGAGGATTTTATAACTTTAGGTTTGCAATTTCAGCCCTTGCTGTTCTTTTCGGCAGAGTTCCCCTCTAACTGTGCTGTGGATCAGACAAAAAAAACATATATAGCATATGAATGTGTTTATTTTAGGCTTAATAAGTGAAATACATCGCTATTACACAGCAGTAAGTCATTTTGGGGTGGATATAGTCTCCTTTTCTCTTGTAAGTATTATCATTCAAGCCATAATGGAACTGTATTCTTTCTTTCTAACTCATCCAGAATCCTACTTTAAGTGATTCCTTGACCAGGCTGCTAATTTCCAACACTGTCCTTTTTCACAGTCTACTGCAGAACAAACTTGGCAGCCAAGACTTGTTTCTTGAATTTCAGGCAATTATATCGAAGTACTTACAAGAAGGCTTGGGTTGGATGCTCCATGGACAACTTAAACTTAACCTGTGAAAAACTGAAGCCATCATTTCCCCAAACCCCACTTTCCCCAAAACCACTTTCTACTCTGTGGTATTCCTTACTTCTGTGAATATCATCCTACATACCCATTTGTCCAAAAAAGAAATCTGGAAATTGCTCCAGACTTTCTTATTTCCCCATATGTTCAATGTCCTATACTTCCATTTTGCCATCTCAGCTGCTATTGGCTTAGCTTAGGTCTTCAACATGTCTTGAAAGAAAAGTATGCCAAGATACACAAATATGTGTGTGTGTTCACATTGTAACATTATTTGTAATGCCCAGCAATAGAGGATTTGTTACAAAGATTTATGTGTGCGTAATATCCCATGCAATGGAATACACTGCAGCCATTCAGATATTAATATGTATATATTTACATGTAAAGTTTTATAGAAAAACATGTTTAGTATGATTCCATTTATAATTAAAAAATACATACACATGTATGTTTGAGTAAACCTATTTTTTTTTTTTTCCTCTTTGGAAGAATATAACCTAAAGCTGACAATATGGTTATATTGGGGAGAGGAATGAAGGGTTGGGTGAAGAAAAATTTTTCTGTTTCTTTTCTTTGTTTTATATGATGCTCGAATTTTCTTCTTACATGTAGTTCTTCCTTAACCTCTAAAATTCCAATTAACTCATTTATATTATGATAACTTAGAAGGATTAACAAGCAAGGGACAAAGTTTTAACTCAAGGAACATAACTATAGGAGTAAAACACTTTAAATGAAATGAACAAGATAGGAAGGTGGTTGGCAAGTACCAACATCTTCTTAAAAGTACTGAAATTGCATTAAAGTGCTGGCCTCTTCTCTGGAGTCCTAGAGTGGGCCCTATCTAGGCTTTTCCAGAGTCTAGATTTGAGCCATCCTCTGGAGAAAAAAACAGAAAACACAGGTTAGAAATGCTCAAGTTTTGTGTTGATAATGTGTGGCTGAGTAATTCATAAACACTGGTTAAGGAAATCTCAAGGGAATGTGTGGTGATTACTTGGAGTGGCTTTCTGAGAATAGTCAGACCCCTGAAGATATTTATTTGTATGTACTAAACCCTTCAGAAGAACACCTAAGAGAAGTATCTACCCACTTCCTTCGTACCTTGCCGTGAACACTGATCTGTTGCTAGGTACTGTCCTATGGGCTTTATATATGTTATGTTTTTAATCTGCATGACAACTTTTAAATTAAATATTAATATTCCTATTTTACAGATTAAAACAAATCTAAAGGTTAGGGAGGTTACATAACTCTCCGTGGTTAGATAATAACTATCAGAGCCAGGATTTGAACCCAGGTGGTTTCGCTCCTGACAGCTTAACAACTAATGTCAGTGAAAGAAATGTCTGGGTTATGCACTTGGATGAATGCAGGGTCCAGGAAGCTAATATAAGTGAACACAAAGGACCAGGTGTAAGGTACCAAATAGAAAGTAGTAGGAAATGTGTGAACCAGAGAGCTGAATGGCAGATCCGGTGTTGTCAGATCTCCTAATTTTCTATGGGAAGTCAGAACCCAGAATGGTCACTTTATAGAGTTTACATGTTCCGGTCTTACTGCCCTACTTTGGGTTAGGGCTTGCTTTCTTGGGTATTTTGACACAGGATAGCCAAGTAGCTGGCTCTTTCCTAGGCGTCAACAAATGGCTACAGCCTGGGAATTTTCATGCCTCCTGAGCGTCATGTATTTGGTTGTCAGACCGAATGGAAATTCACCTGTGTTTTGTGAAGAGACAATTTGGACAACTTTCATAAAGCAGGTCAATAATTTTTTAATCGCAGTCTAAAATTTATGCTACTATAGAGTATGTGAGGAAAATGCCTGCTTGCCTGCTGGACTAGTGCTCAGAGAACAGACTTCACTAATAAAGGTCTTTGGAGACAAATCATCTCATCTCCTTCTATCTTTTCCCAAACATCTGAAACAGCGACTATGATGAGCAATATTACAAGGTTGCAGCTCAGGCTGACAATGGGACATTCTGTCTCCCTTCACTCTTAAAAAATAAAAAAAGTTATTAAGCGCTTATTGAACTAGACACTTCAACCACATTATCCCATTTAACTCTCACAAGAACCCTGTGAGTGCATACGATTTTACACTGTTAAAATGACAAAGCCAAGAGTCTGAATGGTAATTATGTGTTTTTTTAAAATCACCAAGGGGTCATACAAAAACTAGTTGTGTGTGACTCTAAATATCACTGCCTGAATTTTAGTTACCCTTTTTCTGCCTCCTAACTGATTTAATTTTCATTTGTATTGCACCAGCTCCCTGATGCATTTTCAGCTGTTTGCCACAATGGTATCACTGTCATTACTTGCACGCATGTACACCCATTCTCAATGACTGTGATCGTGACCAGGGCAAAGTTTATGATTTCCCCCTGTTCTACACCCTGTTGAGAAGACAGAAACCCTGGAGTCATTCCTTGACACATCCATTTCTTTCCTCATCATATGTCTAATCCATCTTAAAGCACTATTGATTCTGCCTCCTAAATATTGTTCAACTACAAATAGTTCTTTCCATTTCAATGGCTACCATTCTAGACAAACCTATCAAATCTCACTTGCACCCCTGCGCTAACCTCCTTTCCCCATGGCTTCTCTCAATGCCTCCAATCCATTCTTTGCAGAGGGAGAGTCGTGGAGATTCCTTTCAGCTAGAGAGATATTCCTAAACTGCTAACACTGATCAAACCAATCCACTGCATGGTAAACTCAAATCCTTACTCTATTTAAACATTTTGGCAGTGGTTTCCCATCACTTTATTTTTTATTTTTATTTCACATTATTTTGTTTTTAATCATTTGCAATGTTCTGAAGATCACATTTAAACATTTTTTAAAGGGGCACTTGAGGGGTTCAGTTGGTTAAGTGTGTGACAGGCTCAGGTCATGATCTCGCAGTCTGTGAGTTCGAGCCCCATGTTGGGCTCCGTGCTGACAGCTCAGAGCCTGGAGTCTGCTTCAGATTCTGTGTCTCCCTCTCTCTCTGCCCCTCCCCCGCTCGCATTCTCCCTCTCTCTCTCTCTCTCTCTCTCAAAAATAAATAAACATTAAAAAAATTTTTTTAACATGTTTTAAAGACATGAAATAACGTAGTTGTTGTTTTGTTTTTTTACATACAACCACAACTATAAAGTAGAGGAGGTTGAGAAGATAAGGAAAAAATCTGCTTCTTACATAGGATGGGGCAATCTAATACACAACACAATGTGAATCTATCCAAACAAGTTTGCTAAGAAACAGCTCTCGTGTTTCATGCCACAAATAAAACAATCTTCTCACTTAGAAAAATCAAGACATCGTTTGGTTAATAAAGTCTATTATTCCCCCAGTTTCACGTTTGTCCTCGTATAGAAACTAAATTCATGAGAAAAAGAAAATAACAAATTGTGTTATGGTATAAAAATCTTAGGAACAACAAATTACAAATATTCAGTTAAAAAAAAAAAACAACTTTTCCTTCCCAGTATGTAAATATCCAGTTAATAAAATAAACATAATATTCCAGGTATAGAAACACTAGTAATTTGCTTATGAACGGGTGTACTTGGTGGTAACATTTTTGTTTGTCTTAAGTATAAAAGCACTGTACCAAAAGAATCAGGCCATTGTTATTTAAAGTCTACTCCTTCACCCGGTTTCCTTATCTCAGTAGAAACTCATCAATTTCTATAGAATTTTGGCTATAGGACCAGGCCACAGGAAAGGTCTGAAATATCTAAAAGCTATTTGGTTGTAGAAAAGTGTTTTCTTGAGACTTGGAGGCAGTTATTTATCACTTTGCACTTAAAAGAATTTCTCCATGAACTTCTTTCCTACAGCCTTTAGAAAAAAGCCCAGGATCTGGGCTCTGGGAAGAGGTTGCTTCCAACTGGAACACCTACCAGGTGGGCATCCTTGCAGGCATTCTGCAAGTGGTACTGTTGAAGCTCCCTCAGCCTTGATCCTCTCCTTGGCCTCCAGCCTGAGCTGCTCCTTCAGGTGCTGCAGGACATTCACACTGGCCCTGGAAGACACAGCATTAGTGCTGGGCTCTGAGGGCAGGCAATTTCCCGTCACTTTGAAGACAATGAACAAAATCTTTAACCTGACTTAAAAGTCCTACCTCAACCAGCTCTAGTGTACCTCCCACTGCTTCCCATGCCATGTGACCCCTTTCTCTTGCTTCAAAGAGAGGCAAAACAAGTTAAATTTCCCCTGCTACAGGGCCTTTGCACACACTGTTCCTTCTTCCTAATAAACTCTCTCCCACCCACTTGCATGGTTATATCCTACTCTTTTTTTTGACCTCAGTTTCATTTTTATACTTTGGGAAAGCCTTTCCTAGCCCCCTTAACCTGATTTTCCTGCTGCCGATGATCCCATGCTTCATATCTTGGTTACAGAAAGTAATTTTCTACCTACTCAGATGATATAGTCTCCTGGTAAACACTAAGCTTCATTTCATGGAGCCCTTAAAAATTTTTTTAATGTCTATTTATTTTTCAGAGAGTGAGAGAGAGACACAGCACAAGCAGGGGAGGTGCAGAGAGAGAGAGAGGGAGACACAGAATCTGAAGCAGGCTCCAGGCCCTGAGCTGTCAGCACAGAGCCCCACACAGGGACTCAAACTCACAGACTGTGAGTTCATGACCTGAGCTGCAGTCAGTTGCTCAACCAACTGAGCCACCCAGGTGCCCCTCATGGAGCCATTCTTGTACACTATTGTATTCCCAATACCCATTTCAGTTCTTGGAAAAAGTAGTTGCTTGTTAAATGTTTGTTGAATCAAATGGATAATTCAATGAATGTTTTTTTCTTTATGCTATTCTCCTATAAAATACTAAAATGGTATTCCTTTATTATACTACTAAAAAGATCCATGAAGTTTGCTCCAACTGTTTTAGTAAGCATTATCATCCTTCTTTGAATATCACACAAATTGTAAGTTCCATACTATTGGCATTTCCTTCTTCTTTCTATTTGTAAAGGAGATATGCCCCTTAAAATCAAGGGTCATACTGTACATATCTGTTGATTTACCTACTTTACTGCCTTCCTCCATCTTATGCTACATCTTGTGCCACAAATAAAATACTGCTAGTTTAGATTTGATATTAAATAAATATTATGTCAGGGTTTTTTAAAACTCATTAGAAAATTGGTAAAAAAAAAAAAAGTTTGAAAAAACAACTGTGGTAGATTAATATCAGTCTCTTTGGAATTTTATACGAACCTGACTTTGGAAGTTTAGAAAGACTATGGCAAAACACAAAGATACATTGAAAAGAGAAAAAAGGCAGAAAAAATGTAACAGGCGGATGCCACCAGATGAATTAAGGATGGAAATATGAAAGTTGTATGGAATGGAACTTAAGGAAAAATTATTTATAAATAAAAAGGAATAGTTTATATTGACTAAGATCCAATCCACCAAATACTTTTTGCAGCTGTGAATTCGCATATACTGAATAATAAAAGATCAACACAAATATAGTACAAACTGACAGAAATACAAGGAGAAATTAAATAATAATAATTTCAGGAGACTTTAACCTAAAACTCCTAGAACTGGTTATACACACACACACACACACACACACACACAGGAACATACACTCACATACAACATTCAAAGATATTCAAAGTAAGTAGAAATTAACCAGTAAGGGAGAGTTCACATCATTTGCTAATGACTTTGCGGTATTTATAGAAGTTCTTCGTGTGCTAAGGTCAACAGAAGTGTCAATAACTTCCTAAAAGTACATATTATTAAAGCTGCATTGTGTGGAAATAAAGTAAAATAACTAGATAGCATAGTGAAAGGTTATCAGATCATTTGGAAAATGCATGAATTAATTTCTGAATAAATCTTAAGTTATAGATGAAATCACAAAACTGAATATATGGAATATGTGAGGATACTCTACTAATCACAAAAACATGATATTCAGAAGAAAATTTATTGTACATATAACAATTTTAAAATTAAAATAAATACATTTAAATATATAAGATGAAAAGAACATAAGAGTAAATAAATAAAACATAGGTAACCTCTATCTCCAAAGACACTTGATGCCGATGGTTTTATGGTGAATTTTGTCCCAGTCTTCAAGCACCAGAAAACTTATTTATGCTGCTTTCAAACATTAAAAAAATATAGACACTCCCAAAAGTTGTTCTATGACTTTAGTATAATCCTAAAAAACTAATTCTAAAGTTCAAATCTAAGAGAAAATATTCTAGAATTGCCAAGAATATTTGGGGAAAAAATGAATTCTGACTTGCCCTAACACATATCAGAGTATAAGAAATAGTTATAGTAATTTAAGCAGTTTGGTATTTTTTTTTAAATAGGCACATGGATTCATTTGGAAGAATATATTCTAATTATCATTTCAAATCCACTGTGGAAATAGTATAAGATTTGAATATCTTTGAAAAGATATTGGGCCATAAGAGACTCTTAACTATAGAGAAGAAACAGGATTGCTGGAAGGGAGCGGGGTGGGGGGATGGGCTAAATGGATGATGGTATTAAGGAGGCACTTGTGATGAACACTGGGTGTCATATGTAGGTGATGAATCACTAAATTCTACACCTGAAACCAATTTTACCATATGTGTTAATTTCTGATTAAAATTTAAATAAAAACTTGAAATAAAAAAAAGAAGAAAAAAGAAAAGCTATGGGAATAATTTGGGGAAAGCATGTTAACATTCTACTTTACATCATGTCCAAAGAAATTCTGTAAACATGAAAGATCTAAATGTAAGAACGAAATATAAAATAATTTCAAAATGGAAGGCTTTCTAACTAACACAGTTAAAAAGGAAAGATAAATGGGTATGACTTTTCAGAAATATAAAATTTTTATATGGGGCAAGACACATAAGTAAGTGATATACTGAGAGAAAATATTTAACACATATATAAAATAACAAAAAATCATTACTACTAACAAAGAGCATCTATAAGTCAGTAACAAAAGGTCAAACAAATAGAAGAGAGGTAAATTTGAGAAAGAAGTGTACAAGTGTCCTGAAAACACAACCTCTGCCATACTAGAAATACAAGTAATAAAAATTAAAATAGTGAGCTAATATTCTTTACCAAAAAGTTGATGAAAATTTAAAACATCTATAATATTCAGTACTAGCAAGGGTGTAGATAACAGGACATACCTATACTTCTGGTAGGTGTGTAATTGGTAAAAAACAAAACAAAACAAAACAAAAACAACAACAACAACAACAAAAAAAAAACCTTTGGAAGATTTTAAATGTTCATACATTTCAGCCCAATTATTCCACTTTTAGCTATCTATGCACTAGAAATACTATAACGATGCATGTGGAAATATGTGCAAAGATGTTCACTGCAATGTCGTTTAAGTCACAAAAAAATTAGAAACAACCTGAGTGTCTATACAGTTAATAAGGTGCATCCAAAGGTGATAGTAGGAAGAGGAAACACAAAACTAAATCCTAGTACAACACTGGTGTTGACCACATAGAATGATTTAGTCAGAATGGACATGGGCCATAAACAATTAGCCCAAGAACACTGCTGCATACTGGCTTGATTTCAGCCATGGGTACATCATTTTAGGCAGCTGCTTTTAAAATTGGGACATATTTGTAGGAATTACACTTGAAGGGCACCCATAATATACTACTTAAGGGAAATAGTAAGTTGCAGAATTGTCTCCAGATACTTAACATGATTTTATTTTTTACAAAAAAATTAAAAGAAACAGAAAATCCACTGTTTATGTGGCAGAATGTGCTGCATATAATTTTCAAAATATTTTGAAATATTTAATAATATTTAATTCATCACATATTAGTATTTGTTATTTATCAGTTATTTACCCTTCACTGTATTTTTTCTATATGCTTTAACCCTTCCTCTAACCAGCTGCTCTCTTTCCTTCTTGCCTCTCAAAATGGATGACATAGTGGACAGAAGAGGAAAAAAGAAGTTGAGTTTGAATTTCACATGTTTACCCTGCCAGAAAAAATGGAAATGACGCAGGCATGGAAAAGAGATTTGGAGGAAGGCACAGTAAGGTTTGAAGATGCCAGCTTCATCACTTCCGTCATCAAAGAGGAAGGAGGAAGACAGTTGGGGGTAAACAATGAGATGTTGATAGAAGGGGGTTTGTGAGGAGGAGACTCCTAATCCCATCCTTCAGCCATCCTGGGGCAAAGCCAGCATAAGAGTAGGGCAGGGCAGTGACAGCCTGCGGGGGGATTTGAAGAACTGAAAGGAGGGTCCCTCTCCAGAGAGGTGGCTGTGTGGTGTGTCTAGGTAGATGGGTTTGAGTCAGCTTCACAAAGCCAGGACTTCCAGGGTGGTGCAGGAACCATGGTAGGATTCTTGTACATCCTGGAACATTCACAATTGTTATTGATGAAGTTTTGGGGTGATAGGAGGTTCGTGGGGTCCAGAGCTGACGGCCGAGAAACAATTCTTGATGACGTTTTTGGTGCAAAAAGGTGATTTTGTTAAAGCGTGGGGACAGGACCCATGGGCAGGAAGAGCTGCCCTGGGGTTGTGACAGGTAACTCATTATATACCCTCAGGTCAGGAGGGAGTCAGGGATTGAGTAAGTCTCTAAGGAATTTTGGAAACAAGATTTCCAGGACCTTGAGGGCCTGGCTGTTGCTAGGGAAAGTGCCAGTTGTTACCATTCAATAAAACCTCAGTCCTGAGACCCTTCAGATGCATATCGGGGGCCATAGGCTTGGAGTATGATTGCCAACATATATCTTGGGGCAGATGAGATAAAAGAAGTAGATTTACAGGATCCTCAAAGTTGGGATAATGTTAAGCTAAGATTCCCTTTTGCCCCCAGCATGGTGTCATCCTTGAGGCAGCTGAGCTCCTAGAAGGAGTTCACTCTGCTGGTCTCAAAGACTTGTCATTGGGCTATAGGCAGTAAGGGAATTTAATTCTTCATTTGCCTCAGTTTCCCACATTACCATGGCAAGCACTTAAACCCCTTTCCTTTGTTCTTGGGTAGCTAGGAGTGTCCCAGGAATATCACACATCTTCCACCTGGGGTGGGGTGGGGAGTGGTGTGCCAGCCTGTATTTTGCCCTCAGTTTGCCCTACACTCCCTCATCATTATTAGTCCAAGGACAGCACAAACTTAATACCAGAAGTGACCTAACCTTCAGAGGCTCTGCAGGGAGGGACCTCGATGAGTCTACCACCCAGGATCCTGGGCAAGAGTCAAGAAACCTTGGCACTGTGTAATGTCACAACCATGTGCCCAACTCTGAGGAGGGAGGTGAGGTGTTCATCAAGGAGAAGAACTGATTCAACAGCATGGGAGCTCCTACGACATGCTAAGTGGTTGGGGCACCTGGGTGGCTCAGTTGCTTAGGTGACCGCCTTTGGCTCAGGTCATGATCTCACAGTTTGTGAGTTAGAGCCCCGCGTGGGGCTCTGTGCTGACAGCTTGGAGCCTACTTCAGATTCTGTGTCTCTCCTTCTCTCTACCCCTCCCCTGCTCATGCTCTGTGTCTCTCTGTCTCTCAATAATAAATAAACGTTAAAAAAGATTTAAAAAAATTAAAAAAACATGCTAAGTGGTTGTAGAAAAAGAAAAATACCATTTTCTGTATGCTTGCATTTGTAGAGAGAAATTTGTAACTGCCCTTACCTGGATATCTGTCTTGTCTCATTTTCTTTTATTTATTAGGTTTTTATTTTAATTCCAGTATAGTTAACCTATTGTGTAATATTAGTTTCAAGCATACGATATAGTGACTCAACACTTCCATACAACACCCAGTGTTCATCACAACAAGTGCGCTCCTTTTTAAAACAATTTTTCTGATGTTTATTTATTTGAGAGAGAGAGAGAGAGAGAGAGAGAGAGAGATAAAGAGAGAGAGCATGAGCAGGGAAGAGACAGAGAGAGACAGAGACACAAAACCCAAAGCGGGCTCCGGGCTCAGCTGTCAGCACAGGAGCTGTGAGATCATGACCTGAGCCACAGCCAAAGTCTGATACTTAACCCACTGAACCACTGAGTGTCCCACAACAATGGCACGACTTAATCCCCATCATCTATTTCACCCATCCCCCACCCACCTCCCTTCTGAGAACCATCAGTGTGTTCTCTATAGTTAAGAATCTGTTTCTTGATATGTCTCTTTATCCTTTATTCATTTCTTTTGTTGCTTACATTCCACATATGAGTGAAATCATATGGTATTTGTCTTTCTCTTCTCTCACTTTCTTTAAATCCAAAACCCTTATTGTTACCCCACCCCCCTGAGAATTTTTATGGAGCAGGTGGAGATTTTCACTTTTTTCCTTATAAACCTTTGTTGTGATGAATTTTTTTTACAATGGCACACACTTCTTCTGTAATTAAAAATAACAAAGAAAATAATTGACATACACTCCCATGCATCAAATAGTAGCCTAAAAGAAATATCAAATTGGTTATTCAAGGTTAAATGTTTCCAAAGTAAGTATCCCTTTAATTTTTGGCTGCAAAAATCATTCATATTGTCTGCATCTAAATTTAATTCACCAAATAAAATAGATGAAGACTTTTTGTTTAAAGAAGACAGTGAAATGTGTTGGACCTGCTTCTTTTCATGCCCTACCACTGCTCAGCAATTGAAGCAACTATTAACTCGGCTTATGCCTATTAACGGCTGGATGCAGTCTTTCAGAATTTCCTTCCTAAGACAGCAGGGCAGAATCAATGGCAGTTTCAGCTCTCTTGAAGATTGATACAGGGTTGCAGTGCTTAGCAAAACCATGTGATCTTTTAATCAATCACTGAAATAAATCTATGCAACTGGTGTCGGGAACCAAAGTCATTTCACACTCACCTTCCTAATTCCCTAGAATCAAGGGAAATAGAATCCAAATTAGACTCACTGAGCCACACTACTGAGCCTCCACTCCCAAAGGGTTTTAATATTTGTCACTGTTCAGAAGACTTGTCTTGCAGTAAAAAACAAACAAACAAACAAACAAAAAACGGAGGCTGGCATATTTATCTGTAAATATGAAAGTGATGGAGCATCCCTTATGGTCCTGGCTCATAAATAGGCTAAGTCAGAATATTGTTGCATGAAACCATAATCCCCAATCACTGGCATGTAAACAGAAGCTACATCTTTTCATAGGATACTAGAAAGGTTTTGCAGAAATCTTATGATTCACTATCCTGACTTATTTTATTAAATATAAAATTTAATAAAATATTTCTACACAGAAGATTCTTTTTTATTTTTAAATATCTTGAGGAAAGAAGTTTCTCTAAAAATATCATTTATGACCTCACCTTCTTTACTTCTAGGAATTTCTTCCACATAAAAATCAACTCTTGATTTAATCTACATAATAAGAAAGATGAGTGAACCAGTGAGTCCAGAATGATAAATAACTTAAAAGTAATTTAACCTTGCCCTGAAGTATTGTGGGAGCATTACATAGTGAAGAACAATGCAATGTTATCTGAGTAATGTTTTTAAGAGCTTTTATTAGCTGACCCACCCCAAATTCAAGTGTGTGTCAAAGGAGTGGCCACGTCCAGTGTTTCTCAAGTTCAGAACCAAAACAGCATCTTAAATCATCTTCCTGGCCTCTGTGTTTGAACATTTAGCCTCTCGTTGAACACTTTGTTAGTTGCCTACAGTCTCACTGGGTACACAGGTAGAGTAAGCAGCAGAAATGTACATTTCACTTGAACAGACATGGCTCTCAGCATGCTATAACGTATAAAACCTGGGCTGAAAGCATACGGGGGTCTTCATAGCACATCAGGGGAATGGGAAAGGAATAGGAAACAAGGGACCAGAGTTGAGGGGCTAACTCCATGGCAACGTGGACTCCAAAATGAGGGGATCCAGAACTCCTCCAAATAGGTTAGGAGTATGGTTAACTTGAGTTTGAGCTTGGCTGTCCTGAGTACACAAAGCATGTACTGTAAATGTTGGGACAAAATAGTAGTAGTTTCGAAGCAGCATTATGCTTTATGGAATGGTGTGGTGGCATCACAATTCTAGATGGTCCTAGCAACTACTAGGAGCATATCCGAACAGAGTTCCAGTTCCCTGAGAGAGGAAAGGTGTGGCAGTGTAAAACGATCAGTCCAGCTCTACCACATATGCCAAGACATTTAGACAGAAGCCATCTGTGTAGATTAGACAAATAAGTGGGCTTCAGAGGAAAGGTTGTGGTTCTTGGGACAAAGATTCTCAATGTGTTGAGCATGCCAGATATTGTAAGATCAATAAGATTTCACCAGCTGGTCCCCAGGAAGCCACTATCATACTCTCTAATCAGCTCAGACACTGAGCAGAAATGAGTCTGGTTAAGGTCTGAAGATTCAGCAGAGCTGAGGAAGTCATGAGCACCAGTTGTCTATGTTAGTTAGACATTTGGGACCCTCTCCCACCAACTACTGTGCTACCATGGGCCCCAGAGATATATGACATAGATAAACCACAAGATTCCTTCTAGGAAGCATTTTTCTCCCTGATCAGAGTTTAAGACAAAATAGTATGTTATTTTTAAGTCTAAGTTTAAAGATGATTTATTGTCATTTCAAAGCATATGCTACTTTGTGTTTTATAAATGGAAACCAGGTGAAATGTATCCTTTGAAAGACATTCTCTGGGGCTATGTTTAATCAAACTCTAACACCCAGATGATGGCGTTCCTGGCAGAATTTCAAAATAAAGGCCACTCTGAGGACACAGCATGTAATTATATTATAGCAAGGGGTATTTAAGCAAGATTCTAAGATGAGAATGCCAAATACAGTGACTTTGGAATACAGGACTGTGAGGTCACATGACTGTATGAAATTAGGTCAGGGTATTTTTTTTTTTTTCAACGTTTATTTATTTTTGGGATAGAGAGGAACAGAGCATGAACGGGGGAGGGGCAGAGAGAGAGGGAGACACAGAATCGGAAACAGGCTCCAGGCTCTGAGCCATCAGCCCAGAGCCTGACGTGGGGCTCGAACTCACGGACCGCGAGATCGTGACCTGGCTGAAGTCGGACGCCCAACCGACTGCGCCACCCAGGCGCCCCAGGTCAGGGTATTTTTTTTTTTTTTTTAATTTTTTTTTTTCAACGTTTATTTATTTTTGGGACAGAGAGAGACAGAACATGAACGAGGGAGGGGCAGAGAGAGAGGGAGACACAGAATCGGAAACAGGCTCCAGGCTCTGAGCCATCAGCCCAGAGCCTGACGCGGGGCTCGAACTCACGGACCGCGAGATAGTGACCTGGCTGAAGTCGGACGCTTAACCGACTGCGCCACCCAGGCGCCCCTCAGGGTATTTTTAATAGTAAGTTGTGTTTAGTTTAAGAGCGGTGTCACCTGGGAAATAGACAACTTGCGTCTTATGATTTCACAAATTTTCTCCTCTTATTTTAAAGCATTAAACCATTAAGAAGACATTTTACCAATTTTAAGTGAATAACATTTTCTTTAAAAATTTTTTTTTTTAATGTTTATTATTTTTGAGAGAGAGAGATAGAGACAGACAGAGAGCAAGCAGAGGAGGGGCAGAGAGAGAAGGAGACACAGAATCCGAAGCAGGCTACAGGCTCTGACCTGTCAGCACAGAGCCCAACTAGGGGCTTGAACTCAGAAGCTGTGAGATCATGACCTGAGGTGAAGTCGAATGCTTAACCCACTGAACCATGCAGGCGCCTCCCCTCCCCAAGAGACTGATTTTTTTTTTTTTACTTTTTATTTAATTTTTAATTTTTTTAAATGTTTATTTTTGAGAGAGAGAGACAGAGTGCGAGTCAGGGAGGGGCACAGAGAAAGGGAAACACAGAATCCAAAGCAGGCTTCAGGTTCTGAGCTGATGGCACAAAGCCTGATGCGGGGCTCAAACTCACAGACCGCGAGATCATGACCTGAGCCAAAGTCGGATGCTTAACTGACTGAGCCACCCAGGCGCCCCAACAGGGCTCATTCTGATTCAGGATGTATGAGTGGTCTCCTTCTCAGTGAAACTTACTACATCCTCTCTTTCCAATGGGATGAACAGAATCAATCTGCTTTCAGAAAGGTGGTCTTCGTGTCTCCAGTGTGTGTGTGTCTACTAGGAATGTCTCTCCCATCTGGAAAGATCTAGCCTAAAACATTACTCTTGTTGGAAAACTAATTAAATTTTTTTTCCGTAGGAGGTAGACTATGGTATCGTGGAAAGATACTTTGAAATTCTGACAGCACACTGGCAAAAACTTCCTACCCTTCACATCAGGGACTGTGTTCTTTGCAGGGCTATGCAGATTCTGAAACACAATGCTATAATTACAGGCCTGGATTCTGTGTGTGTTCTCAAGCCTTGAGACATCAAGGTATTAAGTTTTCTTTCCCAGAATAAATGCAATGTTTCTTATATCTGATTATTTAGTGTGACAGAGACCACATCTGATGCTGCATTAGAAAGAATGATTTATCCATTAACACCTTTTTAGCTATATAGTAAGGAAACAAAATCCTGTTAAATCCGTGAGTCCATACCTCAGGGATCCTTTTGTTTTGGATAAATATGTGCCCCAAGCTAGCTTAATTTTCCTTTAGAGGCAGGGAGCTTAATGTAAGAATTAGCCTTTAAACTTGGAGAAAGCTGACAGGCTATGTCTGCACCTTCCTCAGTAAAATAATTTCAAAGTCATTTTGAGTGTAACTTCTGGACAAACCAATTAAGAGTGGTGCCCTAAAAAGTGAGATCAGTGGGGCGCCTGGGTGGCGCAGTCGGTTAAGCGTCCAACTTCAGCCAGGTCACGATCTCGCGGTCCGTGAGTTCGAGCCCCACGTCAGGCTCTGGGCTGATGGCTCAGAGCCTGGAGCCTGTTTCCGATTCTGTGTCTCCCTCTCTCTCTGCCCCTCCCCCGTTCATGCTCTGTCTCTCTCTGTCCCAAAAATAAATAAACGTTGAAAAAAAAAATTAAAAAAAAAAAAAGTGAGATCAGAAACTTAACAATATTTATGGCCAAGATGTAATAGAAGATGATTTTAGCACAACGGGCAAGTTGTAAGAAAAGGCCGGCATCCGAGTGAGAAAAGAGGACTCAGCCTTCTGATTTGTACTCCAGGTCTTGCTACTTCTGCCAAAACCCTGTAACTCCAAAGTCCCTGATCAGGCTGCTGCTCTTTCTGGCCAGACAGCAAAGCCTCCCGCCAGGTGCCTGCAGTCTTCTATCCAAAAGGGAAGAGTCAAGAATAATGAAAGCACAGGACTAGAAGGCACCTCAAACATCTAGTCTATTTCTTGAATCTCCTTTGTAACATCCCTCCTGAATGGGCATCCAAAAATGGAATTTACTCTCTCCAAAGGCAGTTCACTTTACATTTGTAAGGCTCCAGCTATTAGAAAAATCTTGCTGGTTAAGAGTTGACATCTCTCTGTGTGTGGCTTCCTCTGCTCACTGTTGCCAATTTTCCTACTTGGGCGTATACTAAACACATATAATTCCTCCTGTTTATGTCAGTTCCTCAGATATTGGAGCACAGCTATTCTGTTATTCCTGAGGCTTCCCCCTCCTTTTCTTCAATGGTAAACACTGCTACCTACTCCTTTGACCGTTTTTCATGTAACATGGTTTTAGAACCCTTGCCAGTATAGTTGCTTTCTTTGAATACATTGAGTTTGTTTACAACTTAAAAAAAAAAAAAAATGGTATTAGGACAGAACCACTCTAAGATTGGAATAATCAAGAAACAGAATAGAGCTGTCCTCATACCTGCCCCTACTTCCATCAATGCAGGCTAAGTTCAATGTTTTTCTTTTCTTTTTTTTGGTTATCTCAATATCCCATTGACTTGTCTAGCCCTTCTTTTTGAAAAACAGCTTACATCTTTTGTATTTGTGATCTGTATTTTCCCCATTCTATACGTGCACAGCTGTTTTAGACCCAAGACAGGACGTTGTATTTTCCCAGGTTAAATTTTATCTTGTTAAAGTCAGATCATTGCTCAAGTCTCTCAGAATCTTTTAGTTTCCAGGTTTAGTCAGTCAATATATTTTCCCTCTGCTCTTCAGTTTTCTCACAAATGAGAAGAGAAACTACCTCATAAGATGGTTGTAAAGACTGTGTGATCCAATACATGAAAAGTGCTTAGAAGGGGGACAAATAGTAATAAGGACTCCATAAAGTAAATTATAATTTTGTAAGCTAGTCTAGTGTACAAAAGTGTCTCATAACTTTAAAGGACATTTGTTGACATCAAGCAAATGAGCCCTGTTTTAGAATAAAATAATTTAGTCACAACTATATAGTAAGCAGAGTTTCAACAAAAAATTGTTTAAGCAACATAAATGAACACTAGAGACCTTGGTGGTTATAGAATTCAGGGAGAAAATCGTTTTTTAAAATCTCTATTCATTTCCAAGTCAGAGGGCTATATAATTGGACAAGTTGAGGCTCATTTGAATTGCCTCCTAAACCCACATTCCCACCTCCTAGAACCATCTGCTACTAGCAAACTCTAGATCTACCAGAATGATAAACTGCTTTGCATCTCCTCTATGTGAAATCATTACTCAAGCTGTAGGAGTGGATACAAGTTTTCAATGACACAGCATCGTGTGTGAAAAAGTTGAAACTTGCCCCACTGTCAATCTGACACCAGAAGCATTAGCAGGATAACATTCAGGAGGTGCTCTTGGTTTGTGATGTCTCAGATCCGGGTTCACCTCTTAGCGCAAGAACATTTCAGCTATGTGACCTTGGAATAGCTACCAACCCTCAGTCCCTCCATTTTCGCATTTGTGGGAGTGGGATATTACTTCTAAAGATGTAAGGAGTTTGAAGTAACATGTGTACAGTACCAACTATGGTTAATATTAGCAGCTATTAGTCATTGCTATGAATGGATGATGATGATGACGACAGTAATCGACAAGAACTTTTTGATGCCTACCAAGTTTCTATGAACAGAACTTGAAAATCCGCTACGTCAATAATACAATACAACTAGAAGACAATAGGAAGAAGAGAAGAGAGAAAATAGGACTATATTATGCTGTGATTACATGCTTTGGAATCAGTGTGGAAACAAAATTCTCTTAAAACAATAACTTTTCATTTCTTAATTGAAAACATAGGATAGAAAAAAGTCAGATAGTCTTATAGAATGGCCTAATATTATGGCATATAATTTCATTGAAACGTGGAAATATAAAAAAATTATAACTTCATTCAACCTTTCTTTTTTTACCTCTCTCTCTCTCTCTCTCTCTTTTTTAAATGTTTATTCATTTTTGAGAGAGAGAGAAATGCAAGTGGGGAGGGGCAGAGAGAGAGAATTCCAAGCAGGCTCTGAGCTGACAGCATGGAGCCTGATGTGGGGCTCAAACTCACAAACTGTGAGATCATGACCTGAGCCAAAGTCAGATGCTCAACTGAGCCACCCAGGCATCCCTCATTCAACTTTTCCTAAGCGACTGATACCTGACAGGTAACCCACGCTCTAAAAAGACAATGCCCTTGGTGGTCATAAAACCTTTTTTATAGTACTTCTCCAATGTCTAAGCACTCTTTCTGAATCCCTTGAATTAAAATTGAAAATATTTTTATCTCAAAAATCATCAAATCATGGAACATTATTAATATTTTCTTTGTCTACACAACACATTAAGCATGAAATGAAACTCCATATCAAAGAGTGAAGTTTCCACCTTTGAATAGCTTTTCCTTATCTCAATAGTCAGTAAAGTCTTTGCTTTGTAGAATGGGGAATTAGAATACATTTAACAAATGCAAAGAATTCAGCAAAATTTAATCTCTGTATTATAATATTTGAGGTGTGCAATCTCATACAAAGGTAAATATGGGTTTAATTTTGAAGTAGATGTTTATCCCAAAGCCAAAGGAATATTTTAGTAAATTCTCCTTTAAAATGGAGAATACAGAGGCCCTGGATGGCTCAGTAGGTTAAGGGACTGACTCTTGAGTTCAGCTCAGGTCATGATCTCATGGTCATGAAATCAAGCCCTGCATAGGGCTCCACACTGGGCATGGAGACTTCTTAGGATTCTCTCTCTCCCTCTCCCTCTCCCTATTCCTCTCCTCACTCCCCTACTTCTCTCCTTATCTCTCTCAAAAATAAGTAAAAATAAAAGTAAAATAAAATGAATACATTTCAATTGTAAATTTTCAAATTTTCAATATTACTATTTGGTTCTTTATATATTATTATTTAAAAATGATGTATCTTATATTTACCACGGTTAATTGCCTTGACATCCCTAAAAGCTTCTACTTATAAATCTTCTTAATGTTAGAGAACTTTAATAAAAGAACATTAAAAAAAAATTATTATTCACTGAGAGGATATAAAAAACTTAGATATTTCATTCTTTTAAAATAAAAACCAAGCAGGCCTTGATATAGATCTCAATTCAAGTAAATCAGGGTAGTACATGTTTTACTGTGTCAGAGTGAGAACAAGATTTTGTAGACCACCGTGTAATGAAGTATGCCCCCAATGGTCAAATGTTAAGGTGTAAAAAGATTACACACCAAATACCAACTCCCAGAAATTATAACCCAAAGTGGGATCAGAAAGCTGGGCCAGCTCTCTGGGTTAGGATGATTTCAGATAAGGGACAATTTAGAAACAGAATAAAGAAGGATTCAAAGAAAGGCAATAAAAATATCACATGTACTTACAGAGAAACAGCATTTCTAAGGAAGATGGGTCATGAAAGAAAGTCCATCAAAGTGAGTTTGTCAGATCAACTTGGAAACGCTAAATATTTTATCTATCCCATAGAGAGCGAGAAAGCTTAGAAGAGAAGTCCTGCAGCAAATAAATTTGGTTCATTTTGTTAATAATTGATCATATTAAAGATTTTCTTAACATAAAATTTACCATCTCAAGGACATTTTTCTGCCCGGCCAGACCTAGGGTGGGCAAATGATTTCATTTTCATAGACAAATGGAGATGTCCGACGACTGGCTGAAATTCCTATCACGGGGTACCAGGTGGTGGCAATGCCTGCCCCAGAAATCCAGGCTACTACCCAGGGCTTGTGCAACTACATCAGCACAGACACAGAATCATGAAAGAAATGTAAAAAGGCTTCTGAGCCTTGCTGAAAGATAGTTGATAGAATAAATGGTTTTTAAAAGAATATTAAGTTAAGGGGCGCCTGGGTGGCGCAGTCGGTTAAGCGTCCAACTTCGGCCAGGTCTACGATCTCGCGGTCCGTGAGTTCGAGCCCCGCGTCGGGCTCTGGGCTGATGGCTCGGAGCTTGGAGCCTGTTTCCCATTCTGTGTCTCCCTCTCTCTCTGCCCCTCCCCCGTTCATGCTCTGTCTCTCTCTGTCCCAAAAATAAATAAACGTTGAAAAAAAATTAAAAAAAAAAAAAAAAGAATACTAAGTTAAGAGTCAGGAGCTGTAGGTCCAATTACTTGACTCTACCAGTGTCTAGCTGGTGTTGGTTCCTTTGAACTAGGTGAGAATCATTTTAGGATGTCCAGCAGCCCTGTTGCTTCTTCCGATAACAGACCGAATCTCTTTTGTGAGGACTCAGGGGCTTGTGGTTGAATAGAACTGACCCTTCTTCCCTGTGTTCTCTCCCTCTCACCACAGGAATGGCAGTGACCGAGGACACCCTGCTTCCTCCAACCACCCCAGTCACAGAGATTTGTTCAGGGATAAACACATGGTCCAAACTGGGCTAGAGTTCGCCCAGGAAGACAGTTTTTTTCTGCTACAGTCATTAGACGGGTAAGATGTGAGTGTGGGCTTAGAGGGGGGTCTTTTTTTATTCCCCTTCTCTCTCTAGGTGGAAGAGCTTTGCTGAAAGAAGGAGATTGTGGAAGAATCAGAATGGCATGATACATCAGCTTCTTGTGCAGCTGAAGTAGCTGTACCCTTGGTCTTGCAAGTCCCCTGAGTCAGGAAGTTCAGCATCTTACTTAACCTTCGCTTGAATAGGGTTTATGATGATGGCAACTCAAAGAGTCTCAATTAACGTAGTGCATTCTGGGTTGAACATTTTGTAAATTTAGAAGATATTTATGTTACTCAGAACAAGGATACATTCTTTTCTTAGCTCATTTATGAAATGTCAGGCAGGGAATTTCACACTTGATCCTTTTTGTTAATTATTCAGGCCTTGAAAATTCATGGTGGGGGAAATGAATAAAACATGTATTCCCAAGCTGAATTTGTAGAAAAATATAGGTAGCCTCAAGAAATTCATTTGGAGCTCTTTCTTTAGGCCTTCCATATTCATGCTTATCTTGAGCTTGAATATATAATGTACAGTGAGCCTTATGTATGCTACCTGAAGGCATGGGAAAAAGTCAAATTAAGTTGTTTGAGTAGTCCAGGCCTTCACATTAATTATAGAGAATAGAGAGTACTTCATCTGTAAGGGGAAAAGTCACAAGTATGTGTATCTCATATGTAACTAGATCTCCATAGACACAAATCAAGCAGAAGACAGGATGGGATCACAGAAGGCCTCTTTAAATTCCATGATACTTTGCACTCACCTTCCAAGGTCTAAGTTAGTAGCTAGTGCAGAGGCATGCCTATACTAGATACTAAATAATAAATATTTATTGACGATAAAGATAAGAAGATCAGGCAAGGCTTCTTTGACCTTTGGATATAAGAAAATTGAGCTAGCTATATATAACAGGATGCTTGCAATAGTGCGAGACTCTGCAGAGGAGAGAGAAATGGAGGAGGAATTAACAATTTTTCACATTCTTCTTTCATTGCCTAGCTCTTTCACCTGGTAGTCTTTGATCCTTTCTTAAGTCTTCTAAATGTACAATTTCCTAGTTGCCATTTTGAGAATTCAGAATCACCTGTAAATTTCTAGAGACTTAATAGGTTCTTCTTGTTTTCATTGATCTTCTTCAAATTTAGGGTCCTTTCTCATTTCTCTTAACTTAGCATTTAAAGATTTTTAAGCTTGTGCAATATATAATCTTTGACTTTTCTGTCCCTTGGGGTTTTAGTTTTCTTTTTTTCTTTCCAGTTCTTAGATGAAGATTGAAACATATATGTCAAGATAGAGATGTATTGTAAGACTCTAGGCACCTTGCATAAATCTTATTCACTCAACATTTTGGGACTATTGCAACTTTTCTATGCGTCATTTTATTGCAAACAGATAGTATAAAACAGCTGGAGAATATGTGATGCTTACTTATAGTCTACAGTAGAATGGCTATGTTTCATCAGTATAAAATATGGGAGACGGAGTATGTGAGTAAGTGCACGTGCACCTGCCTTAATCAATACTATTTAGAATATGAACTACATGATCCTGCTCAATTTATAGGAAAATAAATACAGCAAGAGAGACACTCCGTATCCCAGAGGGATTCTTTTCCCAAAGTAATCAGACATGTGGAGTCTTGGTCTGATAAAAATCAATGACTCTTTCAGGGCAGTATATCTTTAGATGTGGGTGAGGGATGGAGTATATAATGAAAGAGGAATTGGTGAGGGCAGAAGGCAAATATGAAAAAAAATCTGATGAGAAAAACTAACATTTTCTCCTTGTAATAAACCGTGCCAACATGGAGGCTATAGTGTAAATATGTATGTATATTCATATCACTCTGAATTCCAGAAATAGTAAATAGGAGCAATTTCTTTATTATTTGACTCTTTGGGGTAGTTCACATGCCTTCTCTCCTGTGTGTTTATCTGTGCCTGTGTTTTACGGCTCAAATGAGTAGGAATCATCTCATTGTCTCAGTAATAACTTGTGATGTACCATGTATACATGAGTGCTTGACAAACACTATCTGTTTGACTGGTGAGTTTCGAAAATATTACTGTATAATGGAAACTTGTTTTACAATGGGAGCAGGGCAGAGTTTTGTTCCAGCATTATCACAGATAGCTTGACCTTTAATGTATTGATCACTTTGTGCCTGCATTTACCCACTCAAAAAATATTTCAGCAAGCCAACTCTTACGTATATCTAGGGATGGAAACACCCTTCAAAAAATAATAAGTAGATCAATGAGTATATGCTTTTTTTTTATTCTCATTGAGTATATATTATTTAGGTTAGAAGCAAGCCACTGTTGGTAAGCTTACTGAGAAGTATTTAAAAGTGCATCTAGTTATCTTTGTAACAGTTCTTGTAGAAGCTCCCTCTGAAATCTTTTGACTTCTTCAAATATAAGTAGTAAATTTAGACTATTCTATTAAAATCACCATAAATGATACATGACTTGCTAATAATATTACCTACTTTATTTTTTCCTAAACTGTACCTTCCAAGAATTTTTAAACCTAAGCTGATGCTATAAATTTGATCCTAGACTTTGAAACATTTTAAGAATCTAAAGCAATACAAAAATATTTGGAAAGGAAGACTGTGAGATTGGCCATGGAAGCAATTAACCATTGAGCATTTAAATTCAGAGATTAGGAAACAATTACTCTTGTTGGAACTGACTTTAAAACATATCCCATTTGAGCTATTGTGCACATATCTAAATGGGATTTGGCAGGTGGATAAAAGATTTGTTGATTCCTGTTTTGGGGATTGCTGTAGACTTGCAGCTTCAACAGGCTTTCAAACTAGGTTTGAGTCTTACAGAACAAACTGAACCCTGGAATCCTTTCCTGGCATTGCAACCCCCCCCCCCCCCCATGACAATTATAATAAGCCAAGGCTAACGAAGGCTCTAAACTGCATGTGGAACAGCAGCTGTGTGCTCCGTCAGTTTATAAACTGCTGTCTACCCAGGCCTGGTTGGGTGTCTGAAATTTTGCTTTGATTATTGCAAGTAACACATTATGAGTCAAAGAGTACTTGACTCTGGGCAATAACATTTCTATGCAAAGGACCAAGATTGCAAAGATAAAATATATTTCTAAGGTACCTCATAAAGAGATGTATGGAACATCTTAATGGACAAGGAAATGTTAAACAAGCTAATTCAATAGAACCATAGAATTGGAATGTCCTTATAGAATTCATCTTTTTCATTTCAGGGATGAGGATACTCAGCTACTCAGAGACTGGAACAAAGCTTTCCTGCATCATAGTCCAGTATGTCTTTCCCTTTCCATTCAAAATTAGTGCGGGAAGACACAGTCACAGGACTGACTCTGGACCCAAGGAGAAGTTAGGATGGCTCAGAAATCAATAATCAAGCACAAGACCTAACACAGGTGGATGACCTTTATATTTTGACTTCCCTCAAACACCTTCAAGGTGTCCAGAACTCAAGTTCTTAATACATTTTCAGAGGGAGTGGCAAGGTCTATATTAAAATCCTAAGAAAAATAACATTTATCAACAATTGGCTAAGTCCCTTAGGTGGAGGGCACTCAGCCTCAGTGGCATCAGCGGTTGTCTTCACAGCCTGAGAGGGGTTACCACCCTGCTAATCTACTTGCTGAGTCTCACAAAAACCTCTCTCTGCTCCTGCTGTATTTCCAGAAGGGTTTCAGGAAGTATAAGATACCTCCCCATGGACCGTGTCCGAAGCAGCAAGCTTTTACAGAAAGCCGTCTCTCTCTCTCAGGACTTCCCACTAATTACCGACCAAATGGTGGACCTAAGTGTGGGATGATATAATCTGCCTGTTTGCATCTCTCAATTCCCAATCTCTTAAGGCAGAAACTGTTTTCTCAGGCAAAACAGATAGTGACTTTTAAAACTCACTTGCCTTTACAGCATGACTGTGGGAAAGGATAGATGCTCCATACACTCTGGGCAGGATTAAAAAGTTTCATTGAATGTATTTGTAGAATCAGAGAGAGATGGAGCCAAAGGTAGGGTGAGACAGGGAGTGGTGTGGGACAAAAGAAAGTGGTTGCCGTGTGGCCATCAGGGAATACGGAGTGTAAAAAGCTTCTTGCACACATCACCTCATCTATAAAAACCAGAACCACTTGGCATCTCTCGAAGTAACAAATGGATCTAAGGGCTGTGGAGAAGAGTTGTTGGCAGGAAATGGTCCCCAGGGCTATGATATTTTCAGACTATGTGCATTTCCCTGTAAATGCATAGATCATGGATTACATAGCTCTGTTCACATATCTTTTTTTACCTAAGGACTAAATTTTGCACGTTCTGGTTTGTCTGACAATCACAATTTCTGGGAGCAAGAGAATAAATTTGGATAGTTGAGGTAAGGAGAAACTAAATTTTCTTTTGCAGGGAGGAGGAAAGAGGTATAAAGTAGTATTAAGAGGAACAAGTATGAAGGAAATTGTATTGCTAGGGGAGATGGTAGGAACAGAATAGCTTGGGCAGGCCCCTTTTTCAATTTTCAGGACTTTGGCTTTCAATGGAAATGTCTGTTCTATACAAACAAGCGAAAATGGACCCGTAGCTGTGAAACCTTTCTGTCTGAAACTCGCTAGAAGCATGCTCCTTGCACAGCAGAACACATAGCAGGATTCCTAAAAACTCTGGCTGATTAGTTTTTGATTCCAAATCGATTTCCACCAGAGCACTGAATTCACTGATGGGCTAATAAATTTGTAGGAATACGGAACCCTCAGCAGATGTGGCAGCCACAAAAGAAACCCGAGTTTAATTTTAAACATCTGGTTTGTCCCAGCGTGAACGGGTTGCTGTGTTTTGTTTCTCTCTTTGAAACATGGAGGCAGCAGATTAACTTGGTGCCACAGAAACTGTCTACTAAAATAAAAAGCCTCCATTTCCTGTCCTATCCATTAGCAAAAGTAAACTGTCTTCCATGACTCACCCTTAACTACATGTTGACTCTGCTCCCCTCCCCAGATACAAAAAACAAAAACAAAAACAAAACAAATAAGCAAACTCTTACCAGCTGCAAAGACAGGAACAGCAGGCAAAACTTCCCAATCCTTTTTTGCAAGCCTGCAACCTACCAGCATTCAAAAAACCATTTGAAGTCATAATTCCTGGCAAGATTTGAGAGTGAAATCCACACTTAATAGGGGTAGGATGTTAAAGAACACTCAAGCCTTTAGATCCCCATCTTTGACTCAATGGACATGTTTCCACCAGTTGTGCTTCTTCCTGAGTAAATGGGACACATTATTTTTATTGAATTTTAGTCAGTCTTGTATCTGCTGTTGTGAAGTCTTGCATTGTATAGTATAGTAGAGGATCCTTTATGTTTTTGAAAATATTTAGGATCCTAACCCCCAAGCGTGAATACAAGCTGCTCTAACCCTCTCATCAAGTTTAGGCTTGAAGTTCTTGCATTGTATGGGTTACTTTCACATTCACCGTTTTCTAGGCTCTTCTTTCCATCACTGTTCAATTTCTAAGTCCTAAATGTGCCTCCCACCATCTGTAGTTCCACTCCAGCCCATCCTTCCCAGTTTGGGTTGTAATACTCACCCCCCCACCCCCCCCAGGACTTCAGGACCTTGGCTAACTCCTCTGAACCTTTTTATCTGGCCTGGGGTTGGGAACTCCAAATTTAAAAAAAGCAGATCGAGTTCCCCTTTTAACCAGGCCTTTTCCCTAGAAAATGCAATATGGCAAAGACAATGCATGCCATGTTTTAGTAACAGTGTTTTACCTCAGGGAGACTTAGCCTCATTATGTACTTTAGCAGCTACTTTTCCTCACATTTATTCATTAATTATTTATTGATTCTTCGGCAGCATCCCGACGCCCTCTTGCTGACGTTGGTCAGGGGCAAGACGCCCTCCCTGAAGGCTGGCCAAACCATCTCTTCCCTTCATTAGCGGTGTAACCCTGTGTTCTCACTGGAGCCCTGCACGGAAGTGTCATCTTCCCCGCGGGGGCCTCCTGTTGTCTGTCCTGGCTCAGAGAGCTGAGCCTAAATGAAATATAAAATATTAACTGTTAGAGAAAACAAAGGATGCTGCCTCCAGCATGGCTCCTGTGCCCGAGGCTTGGCCACGTCTGACTAGTCCCTAGGCCTCTCCGTCTTCCCACACCCTCGTCCCTCCTCGGGATCCGCGAGTTGAATTGCAGCTCTCCAAAGCGAATTCCCTGGGCCTGTAACCTGACTCCTCACCACCACGCATTCCCTTCTGCCCAGAGCCCAGAATGACCACCAGGAAGCCAGGAACAAAACACTTAAATGTTGCGTTTATTAAGGAAATGTTAAATACGAAAAAAAAAAAGAAAGAAAAAACTCATAACTATGTCATGAATGTCAAGAGCACTTTTGTGGCGTAAACCGTGCAGTCACGAGCTACAAGTTCTATTCCAAGTCTTCGCCCCGGCACTAGCTAGGGCGTTAACCACCTCCCCACCCCCGCACCCTAACCTCCCACGCCCCCCCCCCCCGTTGCAAATTCAATAAAAGAAACAAATCACCCAGTTCACATTCGCAGGCTCCCCCTCCCTCTACCCCTTCTCACACGACAACAAAACTCTAACCCCAGGCAGGCAAACAGGCCACTAGGGCAACAAAGGACTTATCAAATATTTGTATTCAAGCAAACAAACACAAAATCCCTTAAAACGGCACGTTACAATCAATCAAAGGTATTTATAGTCTCTCCCGCCAGGGCTGGGAGGAGCGGGAGAGAATGGGCGCGAATCCTGACACTGATTTGTGTGTCCCCATTAGTTCTGTTGCGTGGCGTATACACCGGTCACTTTTCGGGCCACCAGGCAATCGGTGCCGCTGGGTCTCTCCCCTGCCCGCCCTCTCCACCTGCCCCGAGAGCTTGGCCCACCTGCGGTGGAGGAGGGCCGTCGACCCGGTCGGTCTCGCCGCATCCCACGCTAGCGGCAGCTTCCAAAGTTCTGCGCCCTAATTGCCCTCTTCTTGCCACTTGCTGCTGAGTCCAGTCAGGGCGCTCTCCTCCTACTGCCAGGAATGGGGGCTTTCAGAGGGCCAGCGAGAAACGGGTCGCTTCATCCCGAAAGGCAAAAGTCGAGAGAAATAATTGACTCCGACAGGTTTGCTTCGCCCAGTCTCGGATGGTGAGGGGCGCGGCCGGGCTGGCTAGGTGGGGAGGCGTTGGGGCGGCTGTCGCGGAGGTGGGAGGGCCGGTCAGTAGGGCCCCACGACCACCGCCTCCACTTCCTTAGACGGTCTCCGGTCTTTCACCAGGAAGTTGATCATGCCCTCGGACTTGATGAGGAGGTTGCAGCCAAGGAAGAAGATGCCAAAGACCACGGTGAGCGAGAGCACACACATGACGGCGATCTGTACCACGCGCATGATGTACAGGCTGCGCTCGTCCGGGCCGCCCTCGGCGAAGCCGTCGTCGGTCACCACCGACGCCTGGGTGCAGCAGCGCACGGCGCGCTCCAGCGCCTCGCTGCTGTTGGCCAGGAGCAGGCCCGCCACATCGGTCTGGTTGTCCAGCGCTGGATTCATCGCGGGAGCCGGCGAGCGCCCGGGGAGGCGCGGGTCCGAGGGGTGGGAAGGCGCTAGGGTTGCGAGAGGAATGGTAGGGAGCGGAGCGCTCACTTGCAGATTTGCGCGCGCCGGGGCTGCTCGCTCTCTCCTTTCCAAAGTCCCCGGGTCGTGGGACTTTCCCAGGAGCCTTTCCGAGGCACGCCGCAGCTCGGCTGGTCTGAGCGCCGTCTGCTCTTGCCGGGGCGGTGCTGGTTCCCGGCGCTCGCTCGACTGGGGGCTGTTGGAACTTGGCGGGGCTGGGCCAGTGGGGCCGTGGGAGGTGCGGCGGCGGCGGCAGCAGCGGCGTGGCTGCTCTGAGCGAACAGCGGCCCCTTCCGGCCGCACCGCGGCTCTGCGCCGCTGCCGTTCGGCAATGGGGGAAGCAAAGGGGCGAACCTCCTTTCCTTGCTTTCCTTGCTTTCCTTGCTTCGCCTCTTTTCCAACTCCAAAGACGAGGCAGAAGTGACTGTACTTTTCTGGCTTGATGGACGATTAAAGAGTTTCGGGTGGGGGAGGGGTTGCGATCAGCTGAAAGTTTCCGAAGAACTGGGTCACACCATCTCTGCGCGCGCGTCCTTTGCCTTCTGCCCCTCTCACCTCTGGGCGATGGAAAGTGGCGATGAATCGCAGGTGCCAGATGGTGCTTGCTAAAGCGCGGGCCAGCCGCCTGTGCTTGATTCCATCTTGCCTGCGACAGAGTTCTGGTGGAGTAGGGATGATCTGGGAGGGGTGTGTGTGTGTGTGTGTGGATTTTAGGAAGAAAGAAAAGCAGGTAGGAGGGAAAGAAAGGAGGAAAAAGGAGAGTGGAAGGAAAGAAAAGGAGGAAGGAAGCTATTGGAAGAATAGAGAGTAAAGGTTTTGTAAGATGTTTGTAGAGATTTTTGAGGGGTTAGGGGGAGAAGGTGCTCTTCTGTGGCCTTTGTGTGGAAGTGGTTGCCAGGAGCAGGGTCACCTCTCCGGTGAGGGTGGGAAGGTGGTCAGAGTGGGCACCCTTATAATCTTCATTGCAGATGAGTTTTTGGATGTGCTTGCAATGTTTTTCTCCGTTGGCAGTAGATCAGTTGTTTTATTGCTCATCAATATCAATCACCTAGAACACTGGCCAACTGCTGGAAGCCTTCCTCATTTTCCATAAACTGATGTGTTTCATCTTAGCCATTTTAAACAAAGCTACAGATGTTTTAGGGGCCTGACTGAGGCTTCAGCCCATTGTGATTTTGCTGGTAGTTTCAGTGCAATGTTATAAACCTGTCAGTTGTTTCTTAAGCTCTAGAAGAATACTTGAGGTTTTTTTTTTCTCTCTTCTACTCTTTTTTTCTCCCTCACTCCCCTCCTCCCCCTCTCTCTTCCTTACTTCCTATTTTTTCTTTCAACTATTAACAGGTGGAAACCAGTAATGGGAAGCCCAGCCCAAACTTTTGATAGAATACATTTACTACATTTCTATTAAAACATAGTAGCTGTCTTGCCATTTTCAACTCCATTATCAATTCTATTCTAATTGCCAGTTAAACCCACTTATGTTTCTCTCCCCAAACATCATTTATTCCATGTTCAGAGATTTCCTTAATGTTTTTTTACTAATTTATGACCACCTTGCAGAGTGAACTCCCTTTTTAAAGAGTTTTCAATTTTGGGATCTTGATTATATATCTGCCTCAGTAAACTTAGATCCTTCTAAATAGCTACTTTTATATTAAGGATAGTTTACTAGCTAAAGATCCAGACTTCCGGGCCTTATCTCTAATTCACCTGGTTTATTGCTCTAGTGTTCATGATTACATTAACCTTGAAGAATACTCCCAACAATTTCTCCTTTGTTTTTTTTATTAAATTTTTTTAACATTTATTTATTTTTGAGAACAGAGAGAGGCAGAGCGTGAGTGGGGGAAGGGCAGATGGAGAGAGGGAGATGCAGAATCTGAAGCAGGCTCCAGGTTCTGAGCTGTCAGCACAGAGCCAGAAGCAGGGCTCGAACCCACGAACTGTGAAATCATGACCTGAAGTCTGACCTGAAGTCAGACACTTAAACAACTGAGCCACCCAGGTGCCCCAACAATTTCTTCTTTAGACAAATGTATTATTAATTGATTGAAAAAAATTATTTAAATCTCATTGTACAGTCTATCTTAGTTAATATGGATGGTACTTAACAATAAAACATACCACATATGTGAAAAAGTTACAGAAGAATTTAAGAAAATATAAAGCGATACTAAAATGAATAGTAAAGGCAAGTAGTAGGAATTTAGAAGAGCAAAACTGAACAGAGGTCAACTTCCAGGGATATTAACTTGCACACAATTGTATGTTTAGGAGAAGTTGAGCATGAATGAGTAGAGATGGATACTTCCTTCTCTATGTGACAAAACCGAATAGAGTTACATAGCACATTTGTAAGGTCCCACATAGTAGGACTTGAGTTACAAAAAAAAATTCCTTAAAATGTTAATTGAAACATTTTCAGAATTTGAGTATGTTTGTTGAGACTACTTAGTTAGAAGCTAGTATAAAAGTGATCAAACCTTGGAGCTCAGGGGAGGTTTGATCTCATCAAACCTTTAGATTTCAAGATCACATTCTTAAAAGAAATAACTTTATTTTCTTTTGGTGTTATCTACTAACCAGCCACAAAATTGTGAGTAAGAGGAAAATAGCTATTCCCACCAATTAGTTCAGATCTCTGGGAACGTGGTTGTTTTTTCACCTCCACACCACCCTGTGCCACTCAGATTTTGTTGAATAAAATTGCTTGCAGTATTTAGATCAAAATTAACTACAAACCTCCTATGGTAAAAATTATATTAATCGTTATTAGAATTAAGGGGAACTAGGCTGCTAGAGCTTTTCTGCAGAAATCTTTTATTTATCTTTCCATTTTGCACTTTGCATGAACATTTTTCTCTCAGCTTTACTTCTGTTATTCACCTATTTCCTAGGAAAATCTTACAGATTTGGGAAAAAATCCTTTAAAAATGTGGGTGTAGAAAAAACTAATTTCTAGAAAAATAGATAGTGATGTGGAACACTTTAAATAAAAAAAAAATTGATACATAGAAGGACTCACCGTTACATTTATTTAACTAGTGACTTCTACTTCATTGGAAAGGGTTTTGACTTTCAGAAAGTTAAATGCTCAGCATTTCACAATATATTTACTTGTTTATTCTTTCCAGAAGACATATCTATGGCATGTAATAAGTTCTACAAAACTATTCTAGGCTGATATTGATAGGCATCCGTAATCAGTAATCATTGGATCTACAAGTTGAATTGTCTTGATGTAGGACCAGACAATTTTAATATCAAAAGCCTTTTCCTTGGTTCTCTATTTGTGCATATTATAGAAATATTAAGTAGACATTTTTCAAAAAAGCATATCAGACATAGAAAGGATATTTGCTTTTTGGGGGCAAGCTTTTTTAAAAAGTAAGTTACATTATATGAAAAGTAAGAGTAAGCATTCATGTTCATTCATAACAGCGGACTCAGCACCTGGAACATAAGAAACAAGACAGAAATAAGCAAATTATGTCATCAAACCACCAGAATAGGGGCGCCTGGGTGGCGCAGTCGGTTAGGCGTCCGACTTCAGCCAGGTCACGATCTCGCGGTCCGTGAGTTCGAGCCCCGCATCAGGCTCTGGGCTGATGGCTCAGAGCCTGGAGCCTGTTTCCGATTCTGTGTCTCCCTCTCTCTCTGCCCCTCCCCCATTCATGCTCTGTCTCTGTCTGTCCCAAAAATAAATAAAACGTTGAAAAAAAAATTTAAAAAAAGCCCACCAGAATAAATATATGCGTTTAGGTATTTAGAAAAGCCAACTTTTCTTCCTGTGTTTTTACTATGCGTATTTTGACTTTGTCTTGACCATACGGTAATACAATTTAGACTTTACTTTTCCCCTTTAATCCTATATTTTCCCATGACATTAAAAAATTATTACTTGCACATTTTTTTATGAGTATATAGCACTTCATTATGTGAACATACCCTTGTTTATTAAACAATTACCCTATAGCTGGGCAGTTGCATTACTCTCAATACTGTTACTGAACCAATTACATACGAGGAACATTTTTCGTTCACAAATGTCTTCTATATTTAGATTACAAGGATAGGAAATTTACAAAATTGCCATTTTTACTGAAAATTATGTTTTTTAAAAATCAACACACAACAAAATTGTTTGTAAAAATGGTTGTAACCAATCTTCACTCGCATTTGAAAAGCATATGAATACCAATTTATCATGTCCTCTATACTAGGTGTTAAAAATGTTTAATATCCAGATGGAACCCATAAAGATTAATTCATAATCTCTGAGGGCAGGGCCCAAGCATATGTATTTCTTAAGTTTCCCTAGGTGATTCAATAGTCCACCCATGGTTGAGAACCACTGCTCAGAGTAATATTTTCAAGCTTGCCTTGAGATCACCTAGGACAGAGATGGCAACTTTTTGACTCCCAGGTCCTACTGCAAGTCAATTGAATCAGAATTTTTTTTAACTTGCTTCCTGCATCCTTCCACTGGGACTTTGCTCTGGTAGGTCTGGGATGGATCCTATAAATTTGTATTTTTAGCAAGTCCCCCAGGAAATGCTGTTCTTGAGCACCAAATATTATGATTGAAAAAATTAAATTACCATTGCAAGTTTGAAATTGCATGTTCTCATTGTGGACGGATAATATTTTCACTTATGTGTTATGGAACTGTATGTCCTACTTTGTAATCTTCAGGTTCAGATTCAGGTGCTTTGTCTAATTCTCATTTGACATTTTATCATTTGTATTGATTTACTGATTTATATTAAGTCTTCTGTATCAAATATATTAACTGCATATATGAAATATTTGTAAATATTTTTCCAGTTGATTTGCCTTTTAAATTGGGCTGTAGTCTTCTTGGGTATGTGGAATTTTCATGCATCGACATTTTTATCTGTGATTTTTTTCATTGCTTTATTTATTTAATTTTTTTAAAGGGGAAAGCACATATTTATTACCTTACCAGAGAAAGTTCTTTCACATAAGACCCACCTTAGGGACACAGGTTCAGACATGTCTCCAACACAGCTGCTTTTGGAAGGTTGCTCACTGGGGATGTACACTCCAACCTGGCTCTGCCTTAATCTTGTAGAATGCTCCCATAACATCTGTCAGGGCATTGAACCAGGGTATGAAATTGTTGCAAACTCTTCCATAAGTTTTTCGTCTAATAAACAGTCTCGAGTTGCTATCATAAAATTAACCGTTTCCCTAATAAAATACAACATCTACATTTTACATGCAACATCAGACAGGATTGCTTTCTCTTCCTCACTAGGTGCCAGCTACAGGAAAGCTGTTCTGAGTCTCAGATTATATAGATTATACACCCATCTACCAGAAGACATTTAGAAAAAAACACCCCCGTACTCACCCCCCCCCCCCCCCCCCCCCCCCCCCCCCCCCCCGCGACAGGAGACCTTTCACATCCACCTTGTAAATTGCCTGGTTAATTCTGCAAAAGAATGGTGAGCAGCGGATGGTGGAGGCTGATCATCCATTCACACTGGCAAACACATCTAACTCTCATTCTTTTGGTCAGCCGTAAAACCCTAGCATAACGAAGGAAGCAAAATGAGATAAAAAAATTTCTGTGAAATACAAAGTTAAGCCAACCCTATCAATACATAAAACCCACTTGGACTAAGTGAAATAAGCTACTCACAGAGGACACATATGATATGTATACAAGGTATCTAAAGTAGTTAAACCTATGGAAGCAGCAAATACAATAGTAGCTGCCTGGGGACCCGGGCATGGTGAAAATGAGTGGTTCAATAGTTACAAAATTTCAGTTATGTGAGATGAGTAAATTTTAGGTATCTGTGGCAAGGCATAGTGCCTATAATTAGCAATATGGTAATGTGCACTTGGGAATTTGCTAAGAGGATAGATCCCATATTGAGTGTTCTTACCACAAAACAAAAACCAAAAACCAAAACAAAGGGACACAAGAAAACTGTGGAGGGGGGTGGATATGTCTATTACTTTGATTGTGGTGATGGTATCATGGGTGTTTTTATATGTCCAAACTCATCAAATTGTACACATTAAACATGTACAGTTCTTTCTATAGCAATTGCACTTCAATAAAGTTTTTTTTTAAGAATGAATTAGTTGTCTGAGAGATAGAAAGAAGAGTGTCTTCCAGAATTCACTGCAGAAGGAAAAGTAGCCTGAAGTGCTTTGCATATTAGCCCCTTACCCTATCCAAAAAAATTATCTGGGTTATCACTCCCATCAGTAAAGCTAGTATGTGCTATGTATTCAGAAAGCTATGGACTAAGGAGGGATTTTTTTTCTTTGCTTCTAAACTTAGAAGGTTCATCCTCATTCAGAATTATACTTGTATATTATTTTTTATTTTTTAAACATTTTAAAAATATTGGCATTGCTTTACCTTTAACACAATGCTCTATCTGGAAGTTATTTTGGCACAAGGTAAGTTTGCCCCTACCTTAAGCAGTCCACTAATAGGTAAATAATAATACTGACCAAGTTTTAGAGTTTAGAACTGAAATAAGAGATTTCAGGTATCGATTTCTTTACAACAGATAATGTGTAAACATTCATATTTAGTAAAATATTTAAACTTTAAGTTTCTAAAGTATAAAAACTGCATCTGTCTAATTTATCTTTTGATGCATCGACTTTGTTATAGTTCAGAGGAAAAACAGCCAGCAGTAAACAATAAAAATTAAACCAAGTGCTTGCGTCTTCCTCTTTTATTTAAATGGACTCCCTGGATTTCTGACCTGATGCCGTCTGGTGACTGTTGACTTCTTTCTGTAGGAGGAGAGTGAACACTGTCCTTGTGTCACATAGGTGACCTCTTTGAGTCAGAGCTTTCTGTCAGTGCACAGGCACGTGGAAGAACACAATGAGTAGCAGCCACTATGTTCTCATCTGTTAATACCTTTTTACTGTTGTTGAAATAAAGGTCCAGGAAAAGCATGTAATAACTCACCCCCAAGTTTGATTAAAAAGCCCTGACCACTGAACTTGCCGAGAAGTTTTCAGAATGATACATTATAGACCTATAGCATCCTATTTTTAGATGTGCAGCATAGACAATTTTTGCCTCCATGAAATTTTTGTCATTATTTCATCCTGATTTTTCTGCCCACTCTTTAAAGCCTGTGTGATTTAGATTTTAAAGTTGAAAAAGCACCGAGCTGCATAAAGCCTTTAGTGTCACTGGTGCATCCCTTCCCACATTAAAGAAACAGGACTTGCACCAGCCTGAAAATGGGGAGAAGCAGGTGGCTGCAAAGACGCATGAAAGATGCAATTTCTCCAATTTCTCAGCTTCAGCTCAGTGACTCCAAGTCATGATTATATCTTCTGTTTCTATAGGACAAGTGTGTGCTGTTTCCCTCAAATATTTATATAAAAATATGAAGGAGAAATCATTCTGGAAGCAAAGGAGGAAAAGAAGTCTTGCCCATAGCATGTTGAATTTAGACTTGTGTATTTAAACTCATGAAGAGATGTGTCTCTGGCAAATTCGTAGACACTATGGAGGGAAACAATGAAGGTCACTTATTTTCAGATAACGAGCAGGAGTGGTAGTGTTTTTTATATTTGTACACTGATAAGAGTGGCAACAAATAGTCCAATGTTTACTATATGCATATCTGTGATTCTGCAGTTGACAAATCTATCTTTAAAGATGTTTTTAAAAGTCAGTGTGATGATGTAATTGGGCAAGTTACCTACTAACATCACTGCTCAAATCCATTATCCACCAACCGTTTCTCCTCCTCCAAGATTTTTATGACAAGTAATTAGTAAATTTATTCAGGAAACATTTATGGACCATGTTTTTAATTAATTTATTTTTTAAAAATTTATATCTAAGTTAGTTAGCATGTAGTGCAACAATGATTTCAGGAGTAGACTCCTTAAGGTCTTTAACCATTTAGCCCATCCCCCCTCCCACAGCCCCTTTAGTAACCCTCCGTTTGTTCTCCACATTGAAGTCTCTTCTGTTTTGTCCCCCTCCCTGTTTTTATATCATTTTTGCTTCCCTTCCTTTATGCTCATCTGTTTTGTATCTTAAAGTCCTCATATGAGTGAAGTCATATGATATTTGTCTTTCTCTGACTGGCAAATTTCACTTAGCATAATACCCTCTAGTTCCATCCACGTAGTTGCAAATGGCAAGATTTCATTCTTTTTGATTGCTGAGTAATACTCCATTGTATATATATATATATATATATATATATATGCGCCACATCTCCTTTATCCATTCATCCATCGATGGACATTTGGGCTCTTTCCATACTTTGGCTATTGTTGATAGTGCTGCTCTAAACATTGGGGTGCATGTGCCCCTTCGAGACAGCATACCTGTGTCCCTTGGATAAATACCTAGTAGTATAATTGCTGGGACGTAGGGTAGTTCTATTTTTAATTTTTTGAGGAAACTCTATACTGTTTTCCAGAGTGGCTGCACCAGCTTGCATTCCCATCAGCAGTGCAAAAGAGATCCTCTTTCTCCGCATCCTCACCAACATCTGTTGTTGCCCGAGTTGTTCATGTTAGCCATTCTAACAGGTGTGAGGTGGTATCTCATTGTGGTTCTGATTTGTATTTCCCTGATGATGAGTGATGTAGAGCATCTTTTCAGTGTCGGTTGGCCATCTGGATGTCTTCTTTGGAGAAGTATCTCTTCACGTCTTTTGCCCATTTCTTCACTGGATTATTTGTTTTTTGGGTGTTGAGTTTGATAAGTTCTTTATAGATTTTGGACACCAACCCTTTATCTGATATGTCATTTGTGAATATCTTCTCCCATTCTGTCGGTTGCCTTTTAGTTTTGCTAATTGTGTCCTTCACTGTGCCGAAGCTTTTTATTTTGATGAGGTCCCAGTAGTTCATTTTTGCTTTTGTTTCCCTTGCCTCTGGAGATATGTTGAGTAAGAAATTGCTGTGTCCAAGGTGAAAGAAGTTTTTTCCTGCTTTCTCCTCAAGGATTTTGATGGCTTCGTATCTTACATTGAGGTCTTTCATCCATTTTGAGTTTATTTTTGTGTATGGTGTAAGAAAATGGTCCAGGTTCATTCTTCTGCATGTCACTGTCCAGTTTTCCCAGCACCACTTGCTGAAGAGACTGTCTTTATTCCATTGGATATTCTTTCCTGCTTTGTCAAAGATTAGTTGGCCATATGTTTGTGGGTCTGTTTCTGGGTTCTCTATTCTGTTCCATTGATCTGAGTGTCTGTTTTTATGCCAGTATCATACTGTTTTTATGCCAGTATCATACTGTCTTGATGATTACAACTTTGTAATACTGCTTGATGTCTGGAATTGTGATGCCTCCAGCTTTGGGTTTCTTTTTCAAGATCGCCTTGGCTATTCGGGGTCTTTTCTGGTTCCATAAAAATTTTAGGATTGTTTGTTCTAGCTCTGTGAAGAGTGCTGGTGTTATTTTGATAGGGATTGCATTGAATATGTAGATTGCTTTGGGTAGTATTGACATTTTAACAATATTTGTTCTTCCTATCCAGGAGCATGGATCTTTTTCCATTTTTTTTGTGTCTTCTTCAATTATCTTCATAAGCTGTCTGTAGTTTTCAGTATATAGATTTTTCACCTCTTTGGTTAGATTTCTTCCTAGGTATTTTATGGTTTTTGGTGCAACTGTAAATGGGATCAATTCCTTGATTTCTCTGTCTGTCGCTTCATTGTTGGTGTATAGGAATGCAACCAATTTCTGTGCATTGATTTTATATCCTGCCACTTTGCTGAATTCATGAATCAGTTCTGGTAGTTTTTTGGTGGAATCTTTTGGGTTTTCCATATAGGGTATCCTGTCATCTGCGAAGAGGGAGAGTTAGACCTCCTCCTGGCCAATTTGGATGCCATTTATTTCTTTGTGCTGTCTGATTGCTGAGGCTAAGACTTCCAATACTATGTTGAATAACAGTGGTAAGAGTGGACATCCCTGTCTTGTTCCTGACCTTGGGGGAAAAGCTCTAAGTTTTTCCACATTGAGGATAATATTAGTGGTGTGTCTTTCATATATGACTTTTTTGATCTCGAGGTATGACCTTTCTATCCCTACTTTCTTTTATCAAGAAAGGATGTTGGCTTTTTTGTCAAGGATCATGTGGTTCTTGTCCTTATTTTTATTGATGTGATGAATCACACTGATTGTTTTGCAGATATGGAACCAGCCCTGCATCCCAGGTATAAATCCCACTTGGTCATGGTGAATAATTTTTTTAATATATTGTTGGATCCGGTTGACTAATACCTTGTTGAGGATTTTTGCATCGATGTTCATCAGGGAAATTGGTCTATAGTTCTCCTTTTTAGTGGGGTCTCTGTCTGGGTTTGGAATCAAGGTAATGCTGGCTTCATGGAATGAGTTTGGAAGTTTTCCTTCCATTTATATTTTTTGGAATAGCTGCAAGTGAATAGGTGTTAACTCTTCTTTAAAAGTTTGGTAGAATTCCCCTGGAAAGCCATCTGGCCCTGGGCTCTTATTTTTGGGGAGATTTTTGATTACTAATTCAAAATCTTTACTGGTTATGGGTCTGTTCAAATTTTCTCTTTCTTCCTGTTTCAGTTTTGGTAGTGTATATGTTTCTAGGAATTTATCCATTTCTTCCAGATGCTCATTTTATTGGCATATAATTGTTCGTAATATTCTCTTATTTTTGTTTTTATTTCTGTTGTGTTGGTTGTGATCTCTCCTCTTTCATTCTTGATTTTATTTATTTGGGTCCTTTCCTTTCTCTTTTTGATCAAACTGGCTAGTGGTTTATCAATTTTAATTCTTTCAAAGAACCAGCATCTAGTTTCATTGATCTGTTTTACTTCTTATTGGTTGTTTGTTTGTTTGTTTTTTGATTTCAATAGCATTGCTTTCTACACTAATCTTTATTATTTCCTGTCTTCTGCTGGTTTTAGGTTTCATTTACTGTTCTTTTTCCAGCTCTTTAAGGTATAAGGTTAGGTTGTATATCTGAGACCTTTCTTCCTCCTTTAGGAAGGCCTGGATTGCTATATACATCCTTATTATGACCACCTTTGCAACATCCCAGAGGTTTTGGGCTGTGGTGTTGTCATTTTCATTAGCTTCCATGTACGTTTTAATTTCCTCTTTAACTTCTTGGTTAGCACATTCATTCTTTAGTAGGATGTTATTTAGTCTCCAAGTATTTGTCTTCACTCTAAATTTTTTATTGTGGTTGATTTCAAGTTTCATAGTGTTGTGGTCTGAAAATATACACAGTATAATCTCAATATTTTGTACTTGTTGAGTCCTGATTTGTGTCCCAGTATGTGATCTATTCTGGAGAAAGTTCCATGTGCACTTGACAACAATGTGTATTCCCCTGCTTTAGGATGAAGTGTTCTGAATATATCTGTTAAGTCCATGTGGTCCAGTGTGTCATTCAAAGCCATTGTTTCCTTGTTGATTTTTTGATTAGATGATCTGTCCATTGCTGTGAGTGGGGTGTTGAAGTCCCCTACTATTATGGTATTACTATCGATGAGTTTGTTTATGTTTGTGATTGATTTATATATTTGTGTGCTCTCACATGTGGCGCATAAATGTTTACAATTGTTGGGTCTTCTTGGTGGATAGACCCCTTAATTATCATATAATGCCCTTCTGCATCTCTTGATACAGTGTTTATTTTATTTTAAAGTCTAGATTGTCCAATATAAGTATGGCTACTCCAGCTTTCTTTTGTTGACCATTAGCATGATAGATGGTTCTCCATCTCTTTGTTTTCAATCTGAAGGTGTCTTTAGGTCTAAAGTGGGTCCCTTGTAAACAGCATATAGATGGATCTTGTTTTCTTATCCATTCTGTTACCCTATGTCTTTTGATTGGAGCATTGAGTCCATTGACGTTTAGAGTGAGTACTGAAAGGTATGAATTTATTGCCATGATGATGCTTGTACTTTCTGATGCTGTTCTCTGGTCCTTTCTAGTCTTTGTTGCTTTTGGGCTTTTTTTCTTTCTTTCATCTTTTCTCCCCTCAGAGAGACCCCCTTAAAATTTCTTTCAGGGCTAATTTAGTGGTCACGAACTCCTATAATTTTTGTTTGTCTGGGAAATTTTTCTCTCTCCCTATTTTGAATGACAACCTTGTTGGATAAATAATTCTTGGTTGCATATTTTTCTGATTCAGCACATTGACTATATCCTGCCACTCCTTTCTGGCCTGCCAAGTTTCTGTGGATAGGTCTGCTGCAAATCTAACCTGTCTTCCCTTGTAGGTTAGGGACTTTTTTTCCCCTGCTGCTTTCATGATTCTCTCCTTGCCTGAGTATTTTGTGAATTTGACTATGATATGCCTTGTAGATGGTCGGTTTTTGTTGGATCTAATGGGAGTCCTCTGTGCTTCCTGGATTTTGATGTCTGTGTCTTTCTTCAGGTTAGGAAAGTATTCTGCTATGATTTGCTCACATAACCCTTCACCCCTATTATTCTCTCTTCGTCTTCTGGGACCCCTATGATTCTGATGTTGTTCCTTTTTAATGAGTCACTGATTTTCTAATTCTTGAATCATGCTCTTTTGCCTTAGTCCCCCTCTTTTTTTATGCTTAATTATTTGCCATAAGTTTGCCCTCTACACTGCTGATTTGCTGCTGTGCCTCATCCTTCCTTGCCACCATGACATCCATTTAAGATTGCAGCTCAGTTATAGCATTTTTTATTTCATCCTGACTAGATTTTACTTCTTTTATCTCCACAGAAAGGGATTCTAATCTATTTTCAACCCCAGCTAGTTTTCTTATTATTGTGATTTAAATTCTGGTTCGGACATCTTGTTTGTATCTGTGTTAAGTCCCTGGCTGTCATTTCTTCCTGCTGTTTTGGAGTGAATTCCTTTGTTTCATCATTTTGGCAGAAGAAAAGGAATTAATGAGTCAAAAAAAAATTAAAATTAAAACATTAAAAACAACACACACACACACACACACACAAATCAAATAAATGATGCTAGATCCTAGGTGTGTTTTGGTCTGGTTGTTGAAAGGATTAGAGAAAAAAGGGGGGTGGGGTGGGAAAGGAAAACTTTGAAAATTAGAGAAAATAAATACAACGAAATAGAATAAAATGAAATCACGAAAGTAAAATAGAAAATGAAAAATTTACAAAATAAAAAATATAATAGAAAAAATAAAGAAAATTATTTTAATAAGAATTGAAAATAAAAATAGATTTTTTTCTCTTTATTCAAGAAAAAGAAAAGAAACAAAAAAGAAGAAAAAAAAGAAAATTGATGAACCAGTGAATAGACTGAAATATGATTGAAATTACATCAGTTTCCCCTAGAAGTCAAACTATGAAACACTTTATAGTCTGTAAACTAAGCAGGGGGAGAGATTTGCGGTGTTCCTGAAAAGCGAGGTTGGCTTAGTTGGGCGGGTCTTAGTGTAACGCATGCGGGCACGCGTTGTGCAGGAGGGGTGAAAATGACGTCACCCAGCTACCCAGTCTCTAGTATTGGAACTATGCCTTCTCCGACCAGCAGTCGTGCACCCGTCCTTTGTCTCTGGCTTCTGTCCACTCCTCACTTTTACACTGTGACCAAGCCATTAGGTTGCATTAGGTTGCCAGGTGGCACCTCCCTCCTAAGTTTTATCTCAAATATGGCTGTGTCTCCCGACCCCTCACTTCTGAGGAACTGCCGCTTTGACCTGTCCTGACCCCCTGCTGGTGAGTCTCACCAAGCAATGGCCGGGTGCTGGCCACACCCAGGAATGTTCACGGGACCCTGCTGCTGCAGATGCCCCGAGACTGCAGCTGGGTACCAGCCTGCCCCAAAAAAGTTCACATGATTGTGTAGCAGAAGCGTTTCAGGGATTATGGAAAATCACAACACACATCTGGCACCAGGCTTCACCCTTAATGACCTTGTTCCAGCACCACCAAATGTGGTTGTTCTCTGGGGTCTGCTGGGACCGGGTGGCCACACAGCCTCTACCAAATGTCTTTCCAGCAGTGGAACCGCTTCTCCCTGTGTGACCTGAGAACTTCCCAGACCCCACTCTGCTCCTGGGGATTCGCCCTTCCCACCAGAGCACTGACAGGTATTGAGCTGTGGAGTTTCAGACACTGCACTCCTCCTGTTTATAGAGTATTAATGAAATTTAAACCCTCTCTCCTTTTTCCCTTTTTAGTCCAGTCCCTGCAGCTAACACTTTGGGGGGGGGGTGCTTTTCCCATATCCTCCCTGCCACCACCCCATCTCCGTCCTCTCTCCACATGCAAAAGTGGCTCCCTGACCTCTGCGGCTTCTCTCTCCCCCAGTTCACCTCTCTGCACCACGCACCTGCTGAGTTCTGTGGTTCAGGTTGTGCAGATTGTTGTGTTAATCCTGAAATCAATTTTCTCAGTGTGCAGGATGGTTTAGTGTTGATCTGGCTGTATTTCACAGATGCTAGATGCAAAGAAAACTTCCATGCTGTTCTGCCATCTTGGCCCCCTCCCACTTATGGACCATTTTGTGTAGATTATACCATTTAGGGGTATAAAGCTGCTGTAGATTGAATGTTTGTGTCCCCCTTCCAAATCCATGTGTTGAAATCCTAACCCCTCATGTGATGGTATTAGGAGGTGGAATCCTTGGGAGGTGATTAAGTCATAAAAGGTCTATTCTTATGGATGAAATTAGTGCCCCTATGAAAGAGACCTCAGAGAGCTCTTTCACTCCTTCCATTCTTTGAGATTATGTCAAGAAATGGCTATGAACCAGGGACAGACCCTCACCAGGCACTAAATATGTTGACAACTTGATCTTGGTCTTCTCAGCCTCTCACATACCAGGAGAAATAAATGTTGCTTCAGTCACCCAGTCTATGGTATTTTTGTTATAGCGACCTGAAAGGACTAACATAAGAACCAAGAGATGCAGTCTGTGCCCTCCAGTAATTGGGAAGGCCGACTGACAGAGACATTTGTTGTAGATTATGATAAATCTATGGGAGATATGTAAAGAGCATCTAATCCAGATTGGGGCGTTGGAAGGGTGGTGATGAGCACATGATACTAAACTTAATTTGAAGGATCAATAGAAGGGGATTTAGCCGGGTGAAGCATGTTGAATGGACCAAGGTGTGAGAAAAGGTATATTTTATTTTCTTCATCTGCAAGTACTTCTTGTATTTTTAGAGTACTGACTACAAGATGGAGAATGATTAAAGAGTTTGTAGAGGCCAGACCATGAAAAGTTGCTTATATTGTCTTACGGAATTTAGATTTCCACTTGAAAGCCATGGGGAGAAATGAAAGAGGATTAAGCAACAGACTGAAACAGCCAGATTTGTGTTTTAGAAAGAATCTCTACAGCAGCGCTAAAGGTTAAGTTAAATGAAAACTCCTTAAAGAGTATAGAATCCTGTGTCTTAGCTATTGAATAAATCATATGACAGGTGCCTGGGGCCCACTGACAGAGATTGCTCCTCATTTCTAGAACTTCGATTTGTAATTCACTCAAGACAGGATCTAGGGGCGCCTGGGTGGCGCAGTCGGTTAAGCGTCCGACTTCAGCCAGGTCACGATCTCGCGGTCCGGGAGTTCGAGCCCCGCGTCAGGCTCTGGGATGATGGCTCAGAACCTGGAGCCTGTTTCCGATTCTGTGTCTCCCTCTCTCTCTGCCCCTCCCCCGTTCATGCTCTGTCTCTGTCCCAAAAATAAACGTTGAAAAAAAAATAAATAAAATAAAAAAGACAGGATCTAGAACATAAACACACACATTTTGGTTTTCATTTCTTCAGTTGTGCTGGACACTTCTGTGATAGAGGCCATTGTCCCCACAGTGAACCTGACTGAAATGACCACAGGAGACATTTCCACCCAGTGAACTTGAGTTCTTTTTCTGGGATGACCACTCTTCTTTGTGCAGTGTTACTGCATTCAGCATGTCACATTCAATCATACTAAGCAGAGACTCTGAGTCCTTCTTGCTAGGATGTTCTTTTAGGCACTACTTGTCTCTCAGCACCCCAGAGCTATAAAACTCTGCTTCAGGTGGAGATTTTGTGATGCTTGGTAAATAAATTTTTTTTTTTAGGCTACTACATGACCTACTTTCACTTCCATAGTCACCAACCAGCTCAATGTCCTATTAATTAATGATGTCTTTAATGATGTGCTTGATGCTTCAATAAACATAAGAATGCAGATATTTCTTCCAGGTAGTGAATTTACTTCCTTTGGATACACATATCCTAAAGTGAGATCACTAGATCATATGGTAGTTCTATTTTTAATTTTTTCAGGAAATTCCACACTGTTTTCCATAATGGCTACACCAATTTATATTCCTACTAACAGTGTACAATGATTCCCTTTTCTCCAGATCCTTCCAACACTTGTTATCTTTTGACTTTTTGATAATAACCATCCTAACAGTTATGAGGTGACATCTCATTGTGGTTTTGATTTGCATTTCCCTGGTGATTAGTGATATGGAGTACATTGTCTCATACCTATCAGTCATTTGTATATCTTCTTTGAAAATTCTCTATTCAGGTCCTTTGCCCATTTCTTTATTTGCTATTGAGTTATAGGAGTTCTTTGTATATTTTAGGTATTAAACCTTAATCAGATATATTGTTTACAAATGTTTTCTCCCATTCCATAAGTGGTCTTTTCATTTGTTGATTAGTTCCTTTGTTGTGCAAAAGACTTTTAATTTAATGCAGTTACACTTGTTTTTGGTTTTGTTGCCTTTGCTTTTGGTATCAACTGCAAAAAAATCATTGCTCTGATCCCATGGCAGGGAGCTCACTGACTCTGTTTTTTTTTCTAAAAGTTTAATCAATTCAGGCTTTACATTTAAGTATCCAATCTAGTTGGAGGTATTTTTATGTGTGGTGTAAGATAGGCCAATTTCCATTCAAAAGAGAACACATGACCTAGAAAATACCCTGGCATGCTTAGGCATTTGAGAAGATAGAAGAACTAGTACAAATCAATAGGAGAAAGAGTGAGTTATAGAATAAATGGTTCTGGGAAAATTGTTTGGATTAAATTAAATTCATTAAGATTTGTATTACATGTCATATATCAAAATAAATTCCATTCCATGAATAAGTCAAGATATCTAGACTAAAATATGAATTGATTTCTCATAATAAAAGAAACAGAAACTGAATAAATAGCATTTGACAACATTACCATTAAAAAAGTCGTTAGCCCCCCTATTTTTTTACCACAATACAATGTAATTACTGTAAAAATTAAAAGAATAATTTTATGATCAGTGGGGAAAGCAGAATGATGTTCCTCAAAAATATGTTTGTGTCCTGATCCCTGGAACCTGTGACTATGTTAATTTACATGGCAAAGGGGCAGGTTACAAATAGAACTAAACTTGCTAACCAGTTGAATTTAGGAAAGGGAGATTATCCTGACTTATCTGGGTAGAAAAATATAATCACAAGTGTCCTTAAATGGGGAAGAGGGAGGCAGAAGAGGTCAGAGTGATAAGATAGGAGAAGAACCCTAATCACTGTTCCTGGCTTTGAAAATGGAGGAACAGGAGGAGCCAAGGAATGTGGATGGCCTCTAGAAGCTGAAAAGGGCAAGGAAATGGATTCTCCATTAAAGCTTCTAGAAAGGAGAACAATCTTGTCAATACCCTGGTTTTAGCCTAGTGAGGCCTATTTTGGACTTTAAGACTATAAGGTAATAAATTTGTATTGTTTTAAGCCACCATGTTTGTTATAATTTACTATAGCAGCCATAGAAAACTATGATCTAGAGTAGTTTTCAAAATTATAAGAAAGTATTGTGTATAATTCTATGAAAATACGTTTTAAAGGGTAGTTGATTTGTTAGATAAATGTAAATCATCAAAATTGACTCAAGAATAAGAAAGCCTGGCAAGTTAGAAATCAGGTACTATATTACAAAAATAATTCAAAATTTTATTCAAGAGAAATACTGGTCCCAAATCATCTTACTCATGAACTAAATCACACTTTGAAGAAACAATGATCTCATGTTACATAAATTGTGCTAGATCATAAATAAAGGTGGAGAGCCTCCTTATACATTTTGCATTTTGAAGATGTGTCTTCACCCTGATACTCCAACTTTAGAATGACAATACCAACAATACACCAAGGATATATATATTGTAATATATATTAATACATCTTAACATATATTAATATATAATATGAATATTATATATTGTATTTATTAATATAAAATATAAAAATATATAAATATACTATATATTAATTTGTCATATAATATATGATCGTAATTTATCTAATTGGGAGTTTAAATGAAAAAAGCTGAATGGTCAATATGCAATAATAATTTTTCTTTAACCCAGCAATAATAGATTATATGTTAGAAATAAGTCACTTCGCAATAGCAATGAAACATGAAGCATGCATAAAATAAACATAAGAAATGTGGATCTTTATAGAGGAAAATTTTAAAACTTTGCTAGAAAACATAAAGGAAGTTTTGAATAAACAAATAATATATCACATTCCTGGATGAGGTAATTAATATGTAAACATCTTAATTCTATTTAAATTCATTTGTAAGGTACACTGTTATATGAGTCAAAATCCCAAAGGGATTTGATTTGCTTTAATTCTTGTGAAAATATCTGAAAGAGTTTTGAAGGGGATCCTAATGAGCACTGACTTTCCCTGTAAGAACTAAAACAGTGCAGTACTAATGAAAGAAAAAGCCAGACAAGCATGTCAGAGAACTCAGAAACAAATCCAAACTATACTATGTTTATTTCTATATTATTAAGTAGTTCAAATCAAAAGATAAATTTTATAATATATGGAGCTAGGAAAACAGGTTGGAGAAAAATTAAGTTCCAATTCTAATTTAAAAATTAATCGTAAAAAGTGACTCAAATGGTATACTACATATAAAGGAGAAAACATAAGTAAAAATATTAAGAGTTTAAAGAACTCTGGGAGGATGATGCTGGTGGTGGAATAGTTTATGTATTTTATCAAATTCCCCTATGAAAACAGAAAGCAATTAAAATATGAAAATCTAACCCAAAGGCAGCATCTACAATGAAACAAGGTGACAAAATATCCGCATTAACCCTAAAATACAAGACAAACCACTGATAGCTAGAGACCAATGTAGCATTAGCATGTGCAGGAAGTAGTAAAAGAAAGCAACAGGATGACAGAAGGACATGAGAAGATCAAAACAACTAGCTGGTACCTATCCAAAAACTCAGTCTAGCAACTGGAGAAGATAAACCCAAACTTTATGGATTGGTTTGCACAATCCAATTATGGGTAAGTCCAAATGGTCCACAGATAAAACTAAAGGAACTGGCAGGAGAGCCTGAGACCATGAACTCAGATGAATCAGCCAAATCTCCCTTCCCAGAATGGAATAGAAAACAAATTGAGAACAACAAAGAAACAAAGAGAACAATGTTCATGTACACGTGGAACAAGTGGCAGAGCTAGAATACTCAAAAATTAAGCTACAGTTGAAGTGCCTGGGTGACTCAATGAAGCCTCTGAGTCTGGGTTTTGGCTCAGGTCATGTTTACTCAGTTTGTGAGTTCGAGTCATGCTGACAGCATGGAGTCTGGGTTTCTCTCTCTCTGCTCTCCCCTGCTAATGCTCTCTTTCCCTCAAAATAAATAAATAAATAAATAAGCTTAAAAAAATTAAGCTGCAACCATCTTAACCCAATTTATATTTATAGAATACTACCCATAAATAAGTATAGAATATACTTTTTTAGGGCATGTGATACATTCATTAAGATAGACCATATGTTTGGATCCAAAACTAGTCTCATTAAATTTAGAAAGTACTCAAATATTATAAAACACATTTTCTGACTGTAAAATAGCTTAGTATTCAGTTATAATGAAACATCTAGGGAAACTCCAAATATTTGGAAATTTGACAACCAACTTTTAAATAATCAGGAGTAAATGAAAAAACACAAAGAAAATGAAAATTTCAAACTGAATGATAATGAGAAAACCATATAGCAAAATATGTGGGATTGTAGCAAAGCACTGTTTAGGGGGACACTTTAATCATTAAATGTTATTAGAAAAGAAGGGCTCCAAATGAATGATCTACAGTTCTACCAGAAGTTAGAAAAATAAGAGAAAATAGGCCCCAAATAAGTAGAAGTCAGGAGATAATAAAGCTAAGAGCAGAAATCAATGAAATGGAAAGAAGGAAAATTTAATGCAGAATCTGGTCTTTGAAGATATCAACAAAATTAAACCCCAAGCAAAAATAATTACTACTTTAGTGACAGAGAGGGGAAAAAATCACCAATATTAGAAATAAAAAATCCTACAAATATTAAAAGAAAAAATATAAAATATTGTCAATAAGTTTTATTCCAAAATTTCTATAACTTAAATGGACAAATTCTTTGACAAATATAACTTGTCCAAAATTTATACAATGTGAAACACAAAATCTTCCTAGGCTTATGTCTACAAAAAGTGAATTTTTGAAATCAAAAGACCTTGCCCAGAAAATTTCAGATGATTTCACTGGTGAATTTTATCACAATTTAAGGAGGAAATAAAACCAATCTTACACAAAATCTTTCAGCAAATAGAAGGATAGTAAAGAGGGAATGTTTCCTAACTCATTTTATGAAGCCAGCATAATCCAAATGCTGAAATGTGACAAGGCATTACAAAAACAAAACCATTGCAGACTAATATTCCTTATAAACACAGATGGAAAAAATCTTTGATAAAATGTTAGTAAATCAAAGTCAACAATATATGAAAAGGATCAAGTAAAATTTATCTCAGGAAAGAAAACTTTGTTTTAGCATTAAAAAATGTTAATGTGGTTCACCAGGATAATACACTAAGTGAGACCAACATATTATTTTGAGGGATGCATTAAAAATATTTGATATAATGTGTTAAATCACCAATTTCTAATAAAAACTCTCAGAAACTCAAATTAAGTTGGTATCTTCTCTAACACACAACATCTACAAAAAAAACTTAGTCAACACTCTTGTGAACATTTTCCCTATGATTAGGAACAAGACAAACATGTATGCTCATGACTTCTATTCAATACTGTACTAGCATTTTTGGCTATTGCAATAGAACAAGAAAAATAACAAAAGTTATAAAGTTCACAAAGAAAGAGTAAAACTATTTCTTGGCTGATGAATTTAGTTTTACAGGACTAGAGAATTTGAAAAACAAGTACTAGAACCAGTGAGTGAATTTTCAGAGGATCAAGGGTTAATATAAAAAGCAAGCAAACAAATTTTTGTGTACTAGCAGCAATCCATATGTAGGGATAATTTAACAAAAGATAAACAAGATCCCTTTACTTAAAAGCAATGAATATCACTGAGAGACATTAAAAAGGCCTAAGTAAATGAACAGATAGATATGCCACATTCATGCATTTGAATTCTCAGTATTATTAAAATGGCACTTTATCTAACTTTATACACACACACACACACACACACACACACATATGTTTCAACACAATTCCAACAAGAATTTCTCACAGACGCTTATAAAATATAAATTGATCAGATGCTTCTAAACATTATGTAGAAATCAAAACAACCTAGAATACTCAAAACAATTTAAAAGGAGAACAAATTTAGTAGAAATACACTATATTATGTGTGAAATTGGCAAAAGGATAGACATAAAGAACAGTAGAACAGAATAGAGAGTCTAGAAATAGACCTATATGTATATAGCTAATTGATTTTCAACGAATGCTCCAGAACAACACAGTGGAAAAAGAAAAGTTTTCAAAAAGTTGTTGCTGGGAAACTGGGTAAATGTATCAAGGAAAACAAATATTGAACCTTACTTTATAATATACCAAAAAACTAACAAGAAATAGATTATTGAACTAAATGTAAAAAAATAAAATCAAAATGTTTCCAAAAGGAAATATCAGAGAAACATCTTTGTGACCTTGATGCAGGCAAAGAATTCTTTGGAAACACAAAAAAAACATAAGCCACAAAAGAAAAAAAAATGTTACATTGGACTTTATCCAAATTCAAAAATCTTACTCTCTGAAAGACGCCTTGAGCAAAGGTAAGCCACATAAAGGGAGAAAATATGCATGTGTAAAATATATGCAATACTTTTACGAGTCAGTAATGAGAAGTCCAGAAGAAACCTAATAAAAATGGACCAAAAATTTGAATATACACAAGAAAAATGTTCAAATGACCAAAATGTTCAATGGAAGACGATTCTCAACATCTCAGTTGGGAAAATGCAAATTAAAATCACAATGAGGTATCACTACACAGCCTAATCAGTCATGCCACAAAACAGATACAGTTTTACTTGTTTTTATTGATTTTTTGGCTTTCATTTTCTTTCTTTTCCTTCATTATAATGGCTAAAATATAAAAGATGGAAAATAGTATTGGTGAAGATGTGGACAACTGGAACTCTTATACACCCACTGGTAGGACTGAACCATGGTGCAACTACTTTAGAAATATGTTTGGCAGTTTCTTAAAATGTTGGACGTTAGACCTACTACAGGAGTGATCTCTTTTGTTCCTTGGCATTTACTCAAGCAAATGAAACGTTTGTCCACAAAATGACTAATCCAAGAATATGGAATTGCTTAAGTCATTGTAACCCAAACCTAAAAACAATCCTAATTTCCATCAAGATATGAATGCAGAAATAAGTTTTTTTCTATGCATATAACAGAACCCTTCAGAAAACAAAACAAAAAGCATAAAGAAACCTACGGCCACAAACAACAAATTGGACAAATCTCAAAATGTTGAGTGAAAAAACCCATACACAAAGAGTCCATATATTTGGTTTTATTTATATAAAATTCGAGAGAATGCAAACTAATTCATAATACCAAAAAACAGAACAATGATTTCTTGAGGCCAGGGGAGAATGATGGACTGCAGAAGGGGCATAAGAAATTTTTTGATTTTGTCTTGTTTGTGATGGTGTTTTTCTGTGTATCTACCATGGTCAAAACTTACCAAAGGCTGACTTGAGAGAAGCAATGAACTTTCACTGAGGGAAAAGTTAGTGTGAAGTAACATTGCAGGGAAAGTGCCAGGAAAACAAATATCCTGACCTCACTTTGCTTCTTCTCTTGGTCTTTTGCCAGATAAAGTTCCCATTGACTCAACTGACTGGAAATCAGAGGTTATGGCAGCCCTATTGATGTTGTCCATACCAATCAGTCTGCAGCAGAAGAAAGCAGGGTGGAGAAGGGCTTGGAGTAGAGATGAATGGGGCAAATGGAAGATACCCAGCACTGATCATCTGCCAGTGTTCAAACAAGATTTTAGAGTTTGACTCTCCCCAAGCTTCATTAACAGCCTCTATTGCAATATATTCTTCACAGCATTGTCCCATTTTCTTTAGCTCAAAAGTTCACATAAACCATGGTTTCGGCTAAGAGAATGCTTTTTGAAGGACACCCTAGTGGCAGAGGGGAATCAATATTTAACTGCCAGGAAATCTGGGAGCGTAGCTTGAAATTTACTGTGCATATGAAATTTCTTCCATGCTTCTTCTGGTTTGTTTCAGCTAAATAATTGATGTGAGTTTTGAATTGTACTGCATAAAACACTTGTTTGTTCTTATATTGAATTAATTATAAAAAGGAAAAATCAAAACCAAAAAACGATCTTAGCTTTTTTAGATAGTCTTTTCGGATCTATCAATTTCCAATAATTATGTAAAATTAAGATCATGTTTTCTTTCTTGAATCTATCTAATATTAGAAGCCATAAATATTAAATCTTCACATTCTTACCATCCACTGCCATGTTTCCTACTACTTTTCAGTAGAACTCTGCTCAGTGAGATACTGGTATTCCTTATGACGGTATCACTTGTTAAATAAGACACGAAAGGTACTGCATTCCCCTTTTAGTGAGTTACAATCCACATTCAAATATTAGAAACTGAGGAATTCTGCAATTAACAACAAGCCTGTTGATTTTTTAAATACCCAAATGTTTTTCAAATTCATTCGACCATGGAATTCTTATCTGCTGAACACCTATTCACATCTCAGAGAGCACTGAATATAATTGATAAATATCACTCTAGGCTAAAGAAGAACAAGCAATAAACCACCTCAAATGTGTATATTTATACATGAGTTTTTTTCAGATGAAGATCAGCTATGTTTCTTTTGGGGCTGATATCCACTACCTAAACCCTTTATGAGCCTCTTCCTCTATATTCCCACAGTCTTTGTTTATATCCCCTTCATGTGTAGATCTCCTGGTGCCTACTGATGTTTGACACATAGAGGCACTTTATAACTATCCTGAATTTGAAACACATTAAGTCCGTTAGGGAATTTTTATTTTCAAGTCTCTCCCAGCATCTTTTAAAAGAGAGACCATTATTTACTCATCAATTGCAAATATTTCTATTTGATATTAGGATTTGGGGAGGGGGGAATTGATGATGAAAAGAAAACTTACAATGTTTTGTATGTACTTTAATGTATAGAATTGCTGGCAGAGCAATTCTGCCTGTGAAAAATATTTTATTTTTATGGATGCAATTGACCAAATACAAAGGGGCCTGCTTTTTGGGAACCATACCTTGAGATTATTTTGTACCTTTGTTAATCTTGCCTATAAGGATTGCAAAGAAACAGATCAAATTACAGCCAATATTTCAGGTCATGCAGTGACATCTAGTGCGTGTAGGAGACAGTATGTTGTAGTCACATATCTACGTGACTCTCAAAAGAATTTTTCTTTTTATAGTCTTTAAAGATTTTGCCCTAAAGTTGTAAAATAAAGGTAGTGATAGCCTTTGCTTATATTTAAGAGTTTGAAACTGTTGTAAATAGTTAGATTAATGTACAGGCAGTACAGAAAAAGCCAGGATAAACTATTTAAAGACATTTTGCAAATAAATTGAGTAGATGGAATTTGTTAAAAGGATTGTTATGGAAGGTCATTTAATTGCTAACATGTAAATAAGAGGTATCAGATTTCACCAAGCAATATTTAACTCTGTGTGTGTGCGTGTGTGTGTGTGTGTGTATGAGAGAGAGAGAGAGAGAGAGAGAGAGAGAGAGAGATCTTTGTTTAGCCAAGGGATTGGCTAACTTTGATTAATTAGTTACAACTATTTTCTTCCTCTCTTGGATTGGATTACAACATGCAAAGCTTTAGCCCCTAAGAGATTCTCAGAATAGACCAGCAAAAGGCCTTTCTCTCTCTCTCTCTCTCTCTTTTTTTTTTTTTTTTTTTGCTCTGTAGATTATATAAAGTTTTCAAGAAGTCCAGCTTCATTTCATTAGGGTGGGGGGGAGGAGACAGGTAGAGGGGATAGTGTTCTGCTCGTAAATTAAAATGCTTAGTTCAGGTACAGAATTGAATTTGGACTTTAGTGACACTTATTTTGCTATCAAATATATCTTGATCTCATTTTCACCTTGCGCTATGTTGTTTGACTTTACTTATCTGATGAATGTTTTCGTAACCATGCTAGGATTTATCCTCAGGAGCTGTGGCCCTTTGGGGTCCCAGGGAATTTAGAAAAGAGACAGAGTATTTAAATGCAAGCAGAAAATGTTCCAGCCCAAAGGTGACTCAGAGAATGCACATCTCACAATGATTTATTTTAAGCCACAGTATTGCAATATCTTTTTTAGTCTTGTCCCAATTACATTTCCCCATCCAAATCAAAGGGATAATCCTAATGAAAGGGGCCAGGGGAAAGGTTTCTGAGGTATATATTGTTTCCAAAAATCTTATCTGGTCCTTTGATGTTCTATTATTTATAATAGCACCACACACGCTATGGCCAGAAGCCTTAGCTCCCCAGGTTGACTTCTATTCAGCAAGTGATTACGGAGTACCTACAACATGCCAAGAACCATGCTTAAAGATCTTGTCCTCAAGGAGTTTGTGCTTTATTTGGGGAGACTAAAAGCAAACATATATAAAGCAAAGATGGGTAATACTGAATGCAGGTTGAGGAAGTATTATTTTACATAGGTTGGTCAAGGGAAGACCTGGGTGATGAGATGACATTTGAGTGAGTCATGGGAGATACTTGAGAGAAGAAGTTTCCATCCAGGCAGATGGAATGCCAAGTACAAAAGCAAGAGTGTATCTGGCATGCTCCAAGAACGGTACAATACCTGATGTGCTAAAATAGAAACAGAGAATGGAAGGAGATGAGGTCGACATAGTAGCACGGAGTCGTGTCATACCAGGAGTTCAAGAGATTGTTGCTATTGGACAATTCTAAGCAGTGGTGTGACATGATCTAAATAATGCTGTAAAAGGAACACTCTGCTGTCTTGGTGAAGGGTAGCAGCAAGAAGACCAGTTAGGAACCATAGTAATAATGCAGAGAAAAAAGATAAGGGCTCAAATCAGATCCTAACATTGAAAGTGGTGAGATAAGCAATCAGGTTCTGGATTTGTTTTGAAACAGAATTGGCTGACGGTTTGAAGATGAGATACAAAAGAAAGAGAGTCATATATGATGACTCCAAGATAACATTTACTCTGTGTGGGTCCATGTAGCTGGCAGGATAGAATTGGTAGTTACTGAGTTGGGGATGAAAGCAGAGGGCACGTTAGCTTTGGAAACTATGTTATCCATCCCAAAGTAGGTGACAACAGGAAGTTACAAACGAAAATTCCAGAGTTCAGGAAAAAGGTTTATGCTAAAGCTATACATTAAGAAGACACCAGGTGTTGGAGTATCTGAAACTGAGAGATTGGATAGGATCACCTACAGAAGTGCAGATGGAAGAGATTCAAGGTCTGAGACAAGCCCTGGGGCCCTCCTGTGTTTACATCAGTACTTTTCATCCTGGCTGCACATTAGAATCACCTGGGGACGTTTAACAAAATTGCCTAAACCTTTCACCTTGCCTCCAGAGAGTCTGATTTAATTAGTATAGCTGAGACCTGGGCATGAATGCATTTTTAAAGCTCACTAGATGATTCTTTTTTTTTTTTTTTTTCAACGTTTATTTTATTTTTGGGACAGAGAGAGAGACAGAGCATGAACGGGGGAGGGGCAGAGAGAGAGGGAGACACAGAATCGGAAACAGGCTCCAGGCTCTGAGCCATCAGCCCAGAGCCCGACGCGGGACTCGAACTCACGGACCGCGAGATCGTGACCTGGCTGAAGTCGGACGCTTAACCGACTGCGCCACCCAGGCGCCCCGATGATTCTTTTTTTTTATTGAAGTATGTTTGACACAGTGTTTCAGGTATACAACATAGTGATTCAACACGTTTACATGTTATGCCCTGCTCACCACAAGTGTAGCCCCATTTGTCACTGTAAAACACTATTACAATACCATTGACTATCTTCCCCATGCTGTACCTTTTATCCCTGTGATGTATTCATCCCACTTCCCTTCACCCATTTTGCCCATCTCCCAGCCCCTCCCTTCTGGTGACCAACAATTTTTTCTGTGTTTATGGATCTGTTTCTGTTTTGCTTGTTTTTTGTTTGCACATATAAGTGAAATCATATGGTATTTCATAAGGTCTTTTATATGGTCTTTTTCTGACGTATTTCCCTTAGCATAATACCCTACAGGTGCATCCACGTTGCTGCAAATGGCAACAGGTGATCTTATATCATCCAGAATTGAAAAGCACTGGTGTAGAAGCTGTAGGGAGCGGAGTGTATCAGCAAAGGAAGCAGAAACAGTGTGGTCAGTGAGGCAAGATGCAAACGAGAAAGCTTGTTACAGATTTCAACCGAAGAAAACGTTTCAAGCGGGAGAGGGTGAGGAGTCAAATACTGGAGAGAAGAAAGAATTGACCACTGTAGTTTCAGGCAACATGGAGGGTGCTGTTAGACCAGAGCAGGCTCATTCCAGAGGTAAGGATAAAAAAACTCTCCCTGTCTCCCCATCTCCCCCCATCTCCCTTCCTCCCCGCCCTCCACCCCTTTCTCTTTTCATCAGAGCTATTAAAGTGTGTTCACACGCTCGTGGGGATAATCCAGCAGAAAGGAAGAAATTGATGAGGCAGGGCAAAAGGAGGAATTTCTAAAAGAATGTCCTTGAGTGTAGAGGAGGGACGTTTGTATTTCTTTTGTTTCAATGAAATAGAAAGTCAGAGGAGAATGTGTTTGATGTCTGAGGCAAGAGAATATCATAATTTTAGGAGGGAAGGAAAATGAATGCACTGGGACCACATGAAATCAGTGGTCATGAAATTAAATACAAGCCAGTTAGCACGGTTGTATATTTTTCACTAGCTACTTTTAGCTGTGTGAGTAGAAGTTCAGAGTAAATGAAATGAATAAGAGAGTTGATTTTTACAAAGGTTGGGTTTGTATCAAATGCATACGAGAAAACTGAGTAGGAGCATAAGTTTTCTGAGTGACTACACAAGTGTTCATAAATTTGAACTATGTAATGTCACAGTGGTAACAGGGAAGCTAAGACAGGAAGGAGATGGAGGGTGCAGGAATAGGTGGTCAGATAAAATAAATCAGGTGTCAGTGGTGAAGAGTAATTGGAGTCTGGGTACTATAATTAGAGTGCTGGAAACAGAGGTTGTGTTATTGCTTGAATGTGAAATTTTGAAGGAGATGCAAAATCAATTGCTTGATATAATAAAATACTTTTTTTCCAAATTTTTAAATTAAAAAAAAATAAAGTAGTGTTCATTCATGGAACAATAAGAGGAGATGCAGTTATTTGTAATCACTAGGTGACCTACTATATGAGAGGGTGAGATCTGGTGGGGACCGTGTTTGAGGGGTGGAGGAATTGAACTGAAAGTCCAGGGAATCATACAGATTATCTGTAAGGATCCTGAAACCACTTGGACACATGAGTATTGGAGTCAATGACAGTGATCCAGGGGCTGAGTCATTAAGGAAAGGAGGAGGACCCTGCAGTTTGTAGTTGACTCCTTCAAAGCAAAGCAGCATGTGGTGGAAACTGATGGTTGGAGCTTCCAAAGTGGGTTTTTAGGGAAGAAAAGGCAGTAGTTTGGAGGACACAGTGTGGCGGTGGGGAGGTGAAAAGCACCTACACAAATTTCAGGCATAATGAACAAAATCTGTGGAAGAAAAAAACAGCCGTCACTTGAGAGGGCTATGGACTTTTTACACCAGATGAGAATAAAAGCAATATTTGTAAATTTATTGACAGCAGCAATATGTAATGATGGTTAACAGCATAAGCTCCAGAGCCTAATTGTTTACATTCCAGTCACGGTTCCTTTACTTACTAACTCTGTGGTATTAATGCCTTAGTGTTTTGACTTCCTCATCTATAAAATTGGGAGAATAACAGCATCTGTCTCATAGGGTTACTGTGCACAGTAAATGAGTTAATACATGTTAAAAAGACTTAAGATAACACCTGGTATGTATTAAGAACATGTAGTCAAATGTTAGCTGTGATGATTGATGATGATGATTACTCATTTTTAATTTGCCTTTGAGGAGCAAAGATTATTATTATTATTACAACTATTACTCATTTTTAATTTGCCTTTGGGTAGAGAAAAACAGATGCCTGGCAGAGAATGAGTAAAACTGGTTTCTGCCCAGCTGAGTTGACTTCAATGTTGTTTGAACATTTGGTCTCCATATGATTTATATTAGGTTTCTTCAGCAGCAGCCTCTGTAATATTAATTAATAATTCTCAACATATGTTATTTGCGAACCTAAAAAAAATTTCTATAATCTTCTGAGAAAATCCAAAATAGAATCCAGAGCCCCAGACATGGTATTGAATTTTAATCTATAGGATAAAATGTCCATTCAGTTCATAGTGATCAAAATAAATAATTGAATAAATACATTTCCGTTTTGTGTTTAGTCTGAATTCTTTT